>NC_064620.1:448375072-448682572 GCF_023898315.1 Schistocerca nitens
GTACTAACTCCCAGCTGGTGTCACGGATTTGGTATGACTCAGTCAAATACCATGGTCTTACTGCAGACAACAGAATTACATATCTGGAGGTCGCACGTAACCATTGCAGTCAATAACGGTTCTGTCCAGTTCAGTCATATGTCTTCTAGAACGGTGAACTCTCAGACAACACAAAACTGACTATTTGGTGTGCCATCAGACTTTTGTATGCCTTACATGGTTCGGAAGTGTGGTCCATGGCCGCCGACAAACGCTTGCAAAGACTACAGATTCTTAAAAACACTTTTCGAGTCATAACGGACGTTCCCCACTATATTGTCAACACGCAGATCACGCAACACTCACATCAAAAATCTATGCATCAAATAATCCAAAAGAAATCCATCAGATTCGAAACGAAAACAATTTCTTCGCACCACAATCTGAACAATTCCTAATACAGAACCCACGAAAGTGCTCCACAAATGACCTGTGTTGATACTGTTACGACACTTCAGGGTCTGACACACATTTAAGACTACACAAACAGTGACACTACACCCATTTCATACGCTGTCAGTCTGATCCCTTCAACCCCCACAAACCAACCATCATACACTGTCATGCTTATAATCATTACACGCATAAAGCCCTGTGGAGCTCCTTTTTGTTTATAGGATCAATTACCTCAGTTTGCCTACGTGGTCTTATTTCACATTTGGCAACACCAAGGATACGTGATTGTAGTCCATGTTAGACTCTGGATTCGTCTGTAACCAGCTGGTTAAGTCAGTTCACATGTCAAAGAAAGGGTAGGTAACCAGCTGGTTAAGTCAGTTCAGATGTCATACTATTCCCCTACCACCATGTATATTACAGCACAGTAGTGTTCAAACCAACCTGTGGGATCAACAGAACTGTCTATTTCTACACTATATTGTAGCACTGGACAACGTTCCAAACATGGTAATGAGTAATATAATACAATATATTTAGGTTTCCTGGAAGTCTAGGTATTAGTGTTCGCATCATGAAGAACAAAAAAAAAAAAAAGAAAAAAGTGTGTGAAATCTTATGGGACTTAACTGCTAAAGTCATCAGTCCCTAAGCTTACACACTACTTGACCTAAATTATCCTAAGGACAAACACACACACCCACGCCCGAGGGAGGACTCGAACCTCCGCCGGGACTAGCCGCACAGTCTATGATTGCAGCGCCTAAGACCGCTCGGCTAATCCCGCGCGGCCATGTGGAACAGCTTTTGTTGGAGACTGAATACTCTCTGACACTTCCCAGTGACATTAGCAGCATTTTGTATTCGCTGGCCCTGGTATTATGACCTTTACCGAACTAGCATGGTCTACTAACTATGTGTGCAGCATACCACGTACACAAATAAATTGATTTGGTTTTCATCAAGAGAGCCATAAGAATGAATGCTGAATGCCTTCAAATAGAGAAAGATGAGAAGCGAATTTTGTTCGGCCTACCGCCTATCCCACAGAGGAGATAACCGCGGATGATAAGAAACACACACTGCATACAAACTCGACAGAGTGCCTACACCCTGCCGCCTCCCAGTAGCATAAATAGACTGAAACAATGCTCAGCGCCGACGGGTGGACCAGAATGTGATCTGTCACCCCTAGACGTCCATCCCAAAGACTTGAAACACTATATACCGCAGTGAGGTGACAAAAGTTATGGAATAGCGATATGATCATATACAGACGGTAGTAGTACTGCGTACACAAGCTATGAAAGGGCAGTGTATTGGCGGAGCTGTCAGTTGGATAATTCACGTGAAAAGTCTGCACCGGGACTGTGGCCGCGCGACGGGAATTAAGAGACTCTGATCGCGGAGTAGTAGTTGGAGCTAGACGCATGGGACATTCCATTTCGGAAATCGTTAGGGAATTCAGTACTCCATGATCCACAATGCCAACAGTGTGCCGAGATTACCAAATTTCAGGCACTGCCTCTCATAATGGAAAACGTAGTGGACGACTGCCCTCATTTAAATACAGAGAACATCGACTTTCGCATAGAATTGTCGGTGCTAACAGACAAACAACACCGCTTGAAATAACCGCAGAAGTCAATGTTGGACGTAAGACGAATGTATGCATCAGGACAATATGACGAGATTTGGCGTTAATGATCTACAGTAGCAGCCGGCTGACGCGAGGGCCTTTGCTAACAGCACAACATCGCCTGCTGTGCCTCTTCTGACCGTATCAGATGGACCCTAGACGGTTGGAAAACGATGATCTGGTCAGATGAGTCCCGATTTCGGTTACTAAGAGCTGATAGTAAGATTCGAGTGTGAAGCAGACACCACGAACCTATGGACCCTAGTTGCCGAAAAGGCACTGTGCAAGCTGGTTGTGGCTACATAATGGCGTAGACTGTGTTTACATGGATTGGAATGGGTCCTCTGATCAAACTGAAGCGTTCATTGCCTGGAAATTGCTATCTTTGTCTACTTGGAGAACATCTGCAGCTGTTAATGGATATCATGTTCTCGAACAATGTTGGAAGTTTTGTGTATAGCGCACCATGTGTAAGTAGGCTGTTTATGTTTTCTTATTGGCAACGTTACGTAGCGTTCTGTATGAAAATCACTGGCTGTGCTGTGTGCAATCTGTGGCTAGTTTGCATTGTTGTCTAACTTTTGAAGATTTTGTTCCATTGTGTCTAACTTTTGAAGATTTTGTTCCATTGTGTCTAACTGTTGCTGTGTTTGTCTCTGGTGTTGTTCCATTGTGTATAACTTTTGAAGCTTTTGTCCCATTTGTTGCATTAATTGTAATAACAATGCACTGGTGTCTGAAACATGTTCCTCAGTGCTTTTCGGCAGTGAATTTGCACCGGCAACATTCACATTTTGACAAGCGGAAAATGTGTCTTGGCTCATTTGGGAAAACGGTGAGAACCCAAAACCTGAGTCTACAGTATTTGCAATATTGTGTTCTGTCATTCCAGATTCCTGAGGCGAGCTGTTGCCGACCGATCGATCGATAATGATTCCCTGTTCACTACCTGTTTCACTGTCTACACCATTATTTAACGCCCGCTCCATTTCCCTATGCACAGTTACCAAATTACTACTTTGAATATTAGTTAATTCATTACATGGTGGCGCTAACACACTGCTTTCGTCTTCACTGTCATTTCTCAGTTTACTTTGGAGCCTAGTATTACGTTTTTCACACGCCATTATTCTCACAATATTTCACATGACAACACAGAAAAGCACAATTTGAAGAGCAAAAATAAGAGAACACATTAACACAGCACTGAAAATAATACCTAGTTAATTGCAACTGCGAAATACTTGGTGCAAATCTACATGCGTGCCACACCTGTTTTACTGTGCAACAATGAAAGACTGCAACTACAAAGTAAATTCTCTCTATAATTACGCGCTAGCAATAAACAATAGCTACACTAATTACACAAACTACAAGAAAAAAATCAGAAGATTCCAGTGAGGTATCCTAGGCTAAGGGTCGACATATGAAACGTCCCCTTTTTGAACAATTATACAAGATTGTGCTTAAACTGACACACAATATTTTTAGCGCAACGTAATCTGACTTTCAATAATCCCTACAAAAGAATGGCCCTGACTAACATTAACCTATAGCTTTCACAAATCACTTACCTCACAAAAATCTTCGTTACTCGAACTACTGCAATACAGCGAGCGCCACTACTGCCAGCTAAATAAAAGATTCAAACTACGGAAGGCACTAACTACTGATAGGCATAGCTAGCAAATGAAAGATTTTAATAGAGAACAAACAATGTATTTACCTTAATAGTGTTGAAAAGTCATAATATACATAGCAGTTCATGACATCCAGTCTTACAAATTTCAAAACTCCACCATCTCTCTCCCCACATCCACCACTGCTGGCGGCTCACCTCCAACTGCGCAACGCTACGCGCTGTTCACATCCAGCTGCCGCTGCCCAACAGTACAATGGCAGACAACAATGCAAACTAGCCACAGACTGCACACAGCACAGCCAGTGATTTTCATACAGAGCGCTACGTAACGTTGCCAATAAGAAAACATAAACAGCCTACTAACACATGTCTCTACGCCGTAATTGTTCACGAATGGTATGAAGAACATTGTGAACAATTCTAGCGAATCATTTGGCCACCCAGATCTCCGGACATGAATTCCATCTAACATCTGTGGGACACAATTGAGAAATTACTTCGTGAATTAATCCCTGCGCCGGCAACACTTTTGCAATTACAGATGACGATTGAGACAGCATGACTCATTATTTCTGCAGGGGATTTCTAACAACTTGTTGAGTCCATGTCACATCGAGTTGCTACACTATGCTGTGCAGGAGGAGGTCCGACTCGACATTGGGAGCTCTCCCATGAATTTTCTCAGCTCAGTATATGTACACTGCTGGCCACCGTAAATGCAACACCAAGAAAGACAAGAGGTAGCACAACACAATTTATTTTGTAGATAACATGTTGACCAAGTATCAAATGATTACGTTTACAGACCTGTGACATGTGGTTCCTGCCAGAATCAGTAGCCAGAGTAGCCGCCATTGTTGGAGATCACCGCTGCCACACGTCTCGGCATTGAGTCAAAGAGACGTTGGATGTCTTCCTGGGGTACAGCAGCCCAAGCAGCTTCCACACGTTGCCAAAGATCATCTGGTGTGGCAGCTGGGGATGTAATCTTGGTCACTTGTTGAGCAACCATGGACCACATGTTTTCTATCGGCGAAAGATCCGGAGAGCGAGCCGGCCAGGGAAGCAATTCAATCTGGTTATTGACGAAGAACCTTTGGACAATGCGTGCCACGTGTGGTCGCACATTATCCTGTTGAAATATGGCTGTGGCCGAGCCCTGAAGGTAAGGAAGGACAACTGGCTCCAGCACCTCCGATATGTAGCGCCGGCTATTTAAAGTACCGGCAATGCGTGCTAGAGGCGTGCGAGAGTAATATCCAATACCGCCCCATACCATAATACCCGGTGCAAGACCAGTGTGGCGGTGCATAATGCAGCTGTCCAGCATCCTCTCTCCACGGTGTCTCCACACTCGAATCCGACCATCGTGGTGCTGCAGACAGAAGCGTGCCTCGTCAGTAAAGACAACGTCATTCCATTCTGCCGTCCACATCCGTCTGTCATCACACCATTGGCGACGGAGACGTCTGTGTTTCTGCGTCAATGGTAGACGAAGCAATGGACGTCTTGCGGACAGACCACTCTGCTGTAAACGGCGTCGAATGGATGATGCGTTACAGACGCAATGTGCTGTGCTATGGTTCGGGATGTCACTGAGCGATCCGTCACTGCCATGCGCACAATTTGCCTATCAGCACGTGCAGTGGTGCACCGAGGTGAATGCGATCGACCACGTCGGTCCGTCGTACCCTCCTGCATCCAACGGTCACATATCCGCATTACAGTTGTTTGGTTTCGCCCAACACGACTAGCGATTTCTCTGTATGATAATCCCCAATCTCGGTAAGCCACTATCCTTCCTCTGTCGAACTCGGATACTTGATCAAAATATGTTCGCTGTTGTCTACGAGGCATAACTGATCGTCTTGTGAAACAACCACAAGGTTAACACACGTGCCGAACGTACACTCGTCGAAATCGCCAAGCCTTAAATGGCGGTATGAGGTGGCGCCACAGGCGCGCGTGATGTGCGTCTGCGCTGAAATTCTAATCAATTGCATATCTCATCGCTGCAAACTCATGGTGTAAATTTCACTTGATTCGGATGCTTCCTTCAGGGTGTTGCATTTACGGTGGTCAGCAGTGTATATGGAAAATGAAGTATGGAATAATGACAATATTATGAAAAGGACTGACTGCTACCCACCATATAGTGGAGATGGTGAGTCGCAGATGGACACAACAAAGGGGTTACTGAACACAAAAGTGTGCAGACAGAAAGCATTCTAAACAGTCTCCTGAAATAGACAACATACACACAGACATTTACGCAAATGCAGCTCTCTCTCTCTCTCTCTCTCTCTGTCTCTCTCTTTCTCTCTCTCTCTCTCTCACACACACACACATACATACATACATACAAACACACTCTGTCTCTGTCTGCCGAGGTTAGACTGTGAGTAACTGCGCGTAATGGGAGAAGCAATCTGGGTGATGGGGTTAAGGAAGAGGCTGTGGAGGGGAGAGGGACGACAGCAGGGTACAGGTGGGGGATGGTAACTGCTATTTGGGAGATCATACAGGGACAGGGTGGAGAGAAGGTATAGCAGCTACATGCAGTCAGACCCATACGAGGGGAGAGGGAGCAAAAAAGTAGACAAGTAAACAGATTGTGGTTACACTTATGGAATGGAAGGCTGTGTAGTGGGAACAGGGAAGAGGATAGGTGACAATGACTAACAAAGACGCCTCAAACACGAAACGCGTCTGGAACAAAGGAAATACATTTCAGCAAGAAAAAGGCGGCTTTACTTACAAAACGAATATTTCTGTGCATGCTGCAGACGGTGACCACACAAACTCCGGCCGGCCGGTGTGGCCGAGCGGTTCTAGGCGCTTCAGTCTCGAACCGCGCGACCGCTACGGTCGCAGGTTCGAATCCTGCCTGGATGTGTGTGATGTCCTTAGGTTAGTTAGGTTTAAGTAGTTCTAAGTTCTAGGGGACTGGTACCTCAGAAGTTAAGTCCCATAGTGCTCAGAGCCATTTGAACCATTTTGTATCTCCGTGTGTTTGCAGGTGTCGCCCGCTGAAGTACGGGGATCACTCCATAATTACACGGAGAATGAGCTTACATCAACAATGGTTTATTAAGTCGAAAGTATTTTTGTCTTTTTCCGCAGGTTATCTACCAATTCCTAAGAGCTTCTCTCCTCTTCTTAAGAGCCTTCCTATAGCTATTCTTTACCTTCTCTCAAAGTTAGTTTTGTAGTTTTTTCTTTACCTCTTTGTTTCCGTTGAACTTGATGCCACGCAGAGCTTCTTTTATCGGACCACCGTAAAAACTTGATAAAGAGGCAGGCAAGGTCGGGGTTGTAAGGAGGATGAAGTAGGAGCTCCTGACCCGCTTCTTCAATAGTTTCCAGCGTCAGTTGTGCCGCATGCAGCTGAGCGTTGTACTGAACTAGGAGTTGCCCTTTCCTCCCCGGTCCCTGACATTTCCTCGACTATCGATAGTGCTTTGTCCCTAAAAAAAATAAATAAATAAATAAAAAAGTTACAGAAAACCGGAACATGGCCACTCCGAAATATATTCAACGTGACCTTACAAGTCGTCGGTAGCGTTTTAAATTTCTTGCGGCCAGGTGATTCAAGGTATTTACACTGCATACTCTAACGCCTGGGCACCGATAGGTTAAAATTCTGTAGAAATATGCATCACATTCGTTATTGAAACGATTTTTGAGTTCGCTGTAAATGAGAAATCTCTGTTCTTTGTGATGAACTGTAAGTTCTGGCCGGCCGAGGTGGCCGAGCGGTTCTAGGCGCTACAGTCCGGAACCGCGCGACCGCTACGGTCGCAGGTTCGAATCCTGCCTCGGGCATGGATGTGTGTGATGTCCTTAGGTTAGTTAGGTTTAAGTAGTTCTAAGTTCTAGGGGACTGATGACCGTAGTGCTCAGAGCCATTTGAACCATTTTTTGTAAGTTCTCTGGGAACCCACCATACACAATTCTTACGGTAGCTCAGTTTATTTTTAATCATAGAATGACTTACGGCAACATTTACTCGACATATTTCAGCGTTTTCTTCTACTGTTAGTCGTCAGTCATTTTGCATTATTGAATCAATACGAGCGTGCAACGTCGAGGACGGTACTGCTACCGGACACGTGCCATATTCCATGATGGTACTCCAGGCAGGTGTAGAATGAATGTGTGGAACGGAAATACTGAACGCGAAAATGAAGATTTGGCCCTGTTTCACTATCTCCTGAAGACATCTTAGTGCTCTTAATGGTGATTATCTCCTTCTCGCTCTTTAACGTATAAATTACAACATAAACCTAAATGAATGATTAAGGGAACTAGTAACTACCAAATGATAAATGCTGTTTCCGCTTATACATTTATAGTCGATTAAAACCCCTTTATATTACAAATGTTTATATATCAATGTCCAATGGACACAAAGAGATACAAATGAATTTTCGAACTAATACCACTGATCATTTGCCCAAATCTGCCCTTTTTATGGCTACGCCATCTAATATAAATAACGCGAGACGACTGACATCATCTACGTACCAAACACTAGAAGACACTATTTTCAAAGATAATCTGCAGTGGTGTGCATCCTCAGTAGAAATAAAATTTATGTGGTCACAGCTGTTTAGCAACATAGCCCTAATCAGGCGAAGCAATTAGCAATATCACCGTATGTACCGTGTCCGACGAGTCGGAGTGATGGCTCTCGTGCACGTCTGCGACGGCGGAAAAACTCCAGCCACAAACTATAAAAAAAATCTCATTCAAACACTAGGACTGCACAAGACGGTCCTCTGACTAGTAAAATCTAATACTGTCTTCTCCTCTCTGTTTTCTACTGATGAGAAACACGGTCTCCCAGCCACAAGGACGGAGTTAAGATAACATCTCAACGTGAGTATAGGCGGAAGAAGTGCTCTCAATCAGTGAACGCTGCGTACACAATGACGACTCTTTACCCGGAGGCGAAGTCCAGTATCGTGTAAGTTCGGTACAGTGCAGTGCCTAACCGTTCTAACCATAAAAACTCCTGGGAGCAAAGACAGCCAGTCCGTCTGTGCCAACAAAAGCTGATACTGAGCGACAGTCAAACATGGGCACTCAAATTGGAAGACCTCTCTCTCCATCGCTGGCTTCCCAGCAAAGCTCGGCCCACCTCCCTCGTAACCCAGAAGACGAATCATATTCCAGAAACCACGGAATATTCTCCCTCTCTACAGATTCTCCCGAACGCCGACCAACCATATTTTAGTCTTTTGTCGTCCAGCACGGGAAGTTTGCGAGTAAATGCCTACACTCATACAATGGTACGCTTCTCAGAGTAAAAATCCTCAGAAATAACCCAGCCTTCGATTTCCGAGGAAACGCTTCCTCGTTCCTCTCTGCTGAGTCCAAGATTTTCAGTTTCCGAATTATTATCTGGTTATCCTTTCGGCTCCCACTACAACACCAGGCGGTCGCTGCTGTATTGTGCTTCCGCGCTTAGGTGCCCAGACCGTCCGTCTTGGCACTTCCTGTGTGAAGCACGACCAACACACTTGTGCGGGCTTTTCCACCCAGGGCTTCAGTTACGCCTGCCGTTACATTTCCACTGGCGTTCCAAATTGGCATTCCAAATGCTAGTATAGGCAATCATTCATTACTCCGTTTTGATAATAAAGACACTCCGTCACCTTTCATGCAATAAGCGTTAACAATTATTTACAAGGTGTACGTGACAATGTCAGTCTTCTTTAAATATTCATACATGCGATGTACGACCTATCAAATGATACCTAATTCCGGTTGTAAATCAACGCAAAGTATGTATATGAGTGCTTGTAAGGTGAGAAATTATAGCCAGCTTACAGTATTTAAACTTTTCCATCCAGCGTAAAAAAAGAAAAAAAATGTTTATGCACCTACTACAGTATTATTTCTTCATTCTAGAGCATATTTGGAATACTTGTGCCCTCTCGAAAGTAAAAATCTGACGCCAAAAGGCTGTTCTTCTAAAGTACTTTCCTTGAGCGGGGCCGGCCGCTGTGGTCGACCGATTCTAGGCGCTTCAGTCCGGAACCGCGCTGCTGCTATGGTCGCAAGTTCGAATTCTGCCTCGGGCATGGATGTGTGTGATGTCCTTAGGTTAGTTGGGTTTAGGTAGTTCTAACTCTAGGGGACTGATGACCTCAGACGTTAAGTCCCATAGTGCTTAGAGCCATTTAAACCATTTTTGAACCTTGAGTGGGCACACCATCATAGCTAATACGTTAGCCGTTACGTATTCGTAATTATTAATCGAACAAGTTATTAACTTTCTTCGCAAGGCTGCCACCTAACACAAAAGATTAAAGTCCGTGCATTAACCTTTGCCTTCGCGACGTATGGTTTTCTGTTTAATTACAGAGTGACCGTCGTTGTAACAGTAGCTATATATACACATATGCACTGAAGCACCAAAGAAACGCCGGCCGGTGTGGCCGAGCGGTTCTAGGCGCGACAGTCTGGAACCGCGTGACCACTACGGTCGCAGGTTCGAATCCTGCCTCGGGCATGGATGTGTGTGATGTCCTTAGGTTGGTTACGTTTAAGTAGTTCTAAGTTCTAGGGGACTGATGACCACAGATGTTGAGTCCCATAGTGCTCAGAGCCATTTGAACCATTTGAACCAAAGAAACTGGTACAGGCATGCGTATTCAAATACAGAGATATGTAACAGACAGAATACGGCGCTGCGGTCGGCAACGCTTTTGCAAGAGAACAAGTGTCTGGTGCATTTGTTAGATCGGTTACCGCTGGTACAATGACAAGTTATCAAGATTTACGTGAGTGTTATAGTCAGCGCACGAGCAATGGGTCGCAGCATCTCCGAGGTAGCGATGAAGTTGGTATTTTTCCGTACGACCATTTCACGAGTGTACCGTGAATATCAGGAATCCGATAAAACGTAACATCTGAGATGTCGCTTTGGCCGGAAAAGATCCTGCAAGAACCGGACCAACAACGACAGAAGAGAATTGAGAATCGTTCAACGTGACAGAAGTGCAACCCTTCCACAAACTGCTGCAGATTTCAATGCTGGGCCATCAACAAGTAGCAGCGCGCGAACCATTCAACGAAACATCGTCGATATGGCTTTCGGAGGCGAAGGCCCTATCGTGTACACTTGATGACTGCACGACACAAAGCTTTACGCCTCGCATAGGCCAGTCAACACCGACACTGGACTGAAAACATGTTGCCTGGTCGGACGAGACTCGTTTCAGATCGCATCGAGCGGATGGACGTGTACGGGTATGGAGACAACCCCATGAATCCATGGACCCTGCATGTCAGCAGGGGACTGTTCAAGCTGGTGGAGCCTCTGTAACGGCGTGGGGCACGTGCAGTTGGAGTAATGTGGGGCAACTGATACGTCTAGGTACGACTCTGACAGGTAACACGTACGTAAGCATTCTGTCTCATGGCCTGCCTCCATTCATGTCCATTGTGCATTCCGATGGGCAATTCTAGCAGGAGAATTCGACACACCACACGTTCAGAATTGCTACAGAGTGGCTTCAGGAACACTCTTCTGAGTTGAAAGTGCTTCCTTAGCCGCCAATCTCCCCAGACATGAACATTATTGAGCATATCTGGGGTGCTCTCGTACTCTTACGGATTGATGTACAGCCCCCAGGATTCATGGTGTCATTCCGTCCAGCACGACTTCATACATTATTCGAGCCTATGCGTGCTTGCTCGAGGGGGCGCTACACGATATTAGGCAGGTGTGACAGTTTCTTTGGCTCTTCGGTGCATCTTCGGCGAATACTTTTTATGGTTAAGTCTTGCAACGATGAAAGTTTATGATTGCACATTGTAACATCCTTTCCGCTGAATTTTGATAATTTTTAAGTGAAAAATTATTCTTTTCGGTGATTGGACATGGGTGAGGCAACACTTACTTGGAAAAGCGCTTCTTACGAAGTCTGTGTTGCTTAATACGAAACATGTTATTTTTCTTTACGAATATTGAAGTTACGTGCTTCAATTTTTAAGTAAAAAGTCTGCTTTGAAAAGATGTTAAAATCATTTACTTCGTGTTTTGAGTCCGCAAATGAGACACTGTCTAAAAATGTCTAGGACTCAATCATGCTCTTATAACAAATACATTAAGTTCCACTTTCGCACTGAAGTTTTTCATTGCTGTACTGGTTTTCCAAATTATCACGTTATATGAATTCACTATAGCCTTAATAATTGTTCAGATAATAATATAGCCCTTTACTGAATAAGAATGACGATACTGATTTCTTCACTGATTTCGTGCGTAATTATGCGCATCCTGCGCATGTAAACGGATTAAACATTCATTGTTGCCATACCATTCTACATTTAAACATGCGGATTACAATTGTGTGCCTGGCAGAGAGTTCATCGAACCACGTACAGATTTTTTCGCTACAGATCTACTGCTGAAGAACGCTGGGGAAAAATGAATACTCAAATCTTTCCATGTATACATATCATGTATTCTGACTCCTTCCGCATCATTTCAATGAAAGAATCGTTCAAACGATCTACGGAACACGCAACTAACTAGGTAACTGAGTATGCAACCTGCGACTAGTAGCGGGTTCGGCACAGTGGTTTTGTATTATGGATGTGAGGTTTCGGTAGGGGCACAGCGGGACGTCACCTCAGTATGACCTATCCGACACTCGCTACCCTTGGTGCACCAAACAGCGGCCTGCGTGCATTGACCGTGGCGCTGCCGGCTACCTTACCCTAATGCAAGCGCGGTTGGCCAGGTTGCACCGATAGCGCAAACCGCAGGGCGGCCGCGCATCCGCCGCGTGCAGCCGAGATCACACGGCGGAATTGTAAATGGCGCGGACGTGGCTGTGGTCGCGGTCGCGCTGGCGGGGCCGGCCGTGGCTTCAGCAGACGTCAGCCGCCGCCGAACACGGCCGTGGGCCGCCGCCGGACGGGCGCTAATGCATAGCAAGTAGAGGCGCCGCCGCTTAAAGGAGCCGGCCATGCAAATTGAAGCAAAATAGTTGGCCGTCTTGTGCCGCCCGGCTTAAGCATCAGGCGCCCAGCTGCGGACGCCGCCTAATTGAGTTTTTGATCGGATCCACCCTGCGATGTTAGGCGGCGGAGATCTGCGGCAGCGCTGCGACAGTCGGATTATATAGCAGCCACTCCGATGTAGCTCCGGGGTGAATCCATAAAGCTGCGAGCGGCTGCTGCAGCCAAAGACGCCCGCATATACGAGGGTCACTCCAAAAGAAATGCACACTATTTTTTTAAATACATCTTTTATTCTATATGTTTGAAAGTTTTACAGTCTGTAGATACATCCTTTTGGAACAATATTTTCATTTCTCCACATAATTTCCAGAGGCTGGGCCTGATTACCCGCAGCAGCAGCCCAGCCAGCCACTGCACCGACATCCTGCTCTGGCCGGACACGAAACATTTTCCCGCCACCAAGAACAACACTGTGATGTGGCTGTTAGGACAGTTTGTGACATATATCATCATCCACAATAGTGAAGATAATCTCATTAGTTTCGAGGCTTATATGAGAACGGAACGTTGGAAGATGAAACGTTACCCTAATTTCAGGAAAATGTTTGCTAACATGTTAGACATAATTTTTGAAAAACAAGGCGTAGGGTAATTCTCTACGCCGGTAAGGACACAAATCACATGCAAGACTATATAGCGAACAAAATACACAACGGATAAGGGGCTACACCTGTTCCTAGGACTGCTCCCGACTTCTCAATGGTGTCATTAACTTCATTATGAAGTTTTCATTAATTTATGTTTCCTGTGCATGTCTTTGTTATCCGTTTGTATGCTCCAAATGACTTTGAGTCTGGACGGTTGTGAAGCAATTGACAGAACTGCCATTCTAGTTACGACAGTCAATTATATTGTAATTCGGTTTAATATGTTTGCGTTTTGGTTCTATGTCTCTGTCTGGACTGAAGATGCTATTGCCAGTTTAATATTTTTGTTCTATTTTGTAAGCTTACAAATGGAACTATATTGAAATGTGTTCTTCAATCTATTGTAGGATACAATTCGTGTTGAAACAGTTCCAGCACTTCATTATTTTGTTTTTGTGCTTATGTACTTATATGGTTGTTTTAATAAAGGAAAAAAAGTGAAAAAAATCCCTCTCAACTGCCTTACGCCATCTTCGAACCAGCGCCTGTATACCCGCACGGTAAAATTCTGGACCAACCTGTTGGAGCCACTGTTTGGCAGCGTGCACAAGGGAGTCATCATCTTCAAACCTTTTTCCACGTAGAGAGTCTTTCAGTTTCCCAGAGAGATGATGGTCACATGGAGCCAGGTCAGGAATGTAACGCGGGTGTTTCAGTGTTGTACATCCGAGTTTTGTGATCGCTTCCATGTTTTTTTTTTTTTTTTTTTTTTTTTTTGACTGACATGTGGCCGTGCATTGTCGTGCAACAGCAAAACATCCTGTTTTTGCCGATGTCGTCGAACACGACTCAGTCGAACTTGAAGTTTCTTCAGTGTCGTCACATATACATCAGAATTTATGGTGGTTCCACTTGGGATGATGTCCACAAGCAAGAGTCCTTTGGAATCGAAACACACCGTACCCACAACTTTTCCAGCAGAAGGTGTGGTTTTGAATTTTTTTTTTCTTGGGTGAATTTGCATGATCCCACTCCATTTACTGTGTCCATTATAATTATCCTGGCTGTTATGCCGTGCTCGGTTGATGAATTCTGTGTCAAACCTTTCGCGGGCAAGTGCTAACATCTGAGCTACCGAAGCACGACTCACGCCCGGTACTCACAGCTTTACTTCTGCCAGTATCTCGTCTCCTATCTTCCAAACTTTACAGAAGCTCTCCTGCGAACCTTGCAGAACTAGCACTCCTGAAAGAAAGGATATAGCGGAGACATGGCTTAGCCACACCCTGGGGGATGTTTCCAGAATGAGATTTTCACTCTGCAGCGGAGTGTGCGCTGATATGAAACTTCCTGGCAGGTTAAAACTGTGTGCCCGACCGAGACTCGAACTCGGGACCTTTGCCTTTTTGCGGGCAAGTGCTCTGCTTGCCCACCGACTAACTGTACTGCGATCGACAGCAGCATCTCCATACACATTTTTCAACCTCTTATCGATGTTTCCCACTGTCTCGTTTTCACAGCACAGAAATTCTATGACAGCGCATTGCTTGTGACGAACGTCAAGTGTAGCAGACATCTGGAAGACATGCTGTGACGGCGCCACTCAGGGAACGGGTTGAACGAAGCCTGAAAACAAGCGGGAAGGATGTATCTACACACTGTAAAACTTTCACACATGCAGAATGAAAACTGTATTTTTACAAAAAAAAGTGTGTATTTCTTTTCGAGCGACCCTCCTACTTGCACAGTAGGTAGCGATGCTGCGTAGCATTATGTCAGCCCTTTTACGAATCTCACTATCGATATCATAACTTGTCTCGATAATGGCATATGGGGGATTTGGCTTAAAAAACTGTTTTTCAAAAATATCTTTTCTTACTCTACAGAGTGTGGTCTCTCAGACCGCGCCGGTCGCTCTCGTAGATCAATTATGGTGCAATGGTGTTACACATCACCTACCCTCTTTTAATCACCAACAGTACAAATTATTATTATCAGTTGCGTTATCACCTTATTTGATTGCTGCATACATGGGTTGTTGACATGTGATGGGGTCTCCAAATCGCGCCTCGTGGACTACACACCTGTTTTCCTCAGCTCGCTACAAAATGTGTACAATTTTACGCATTCTAAGTTCGATGAAATTTTTAGTCAATGGATGGAGAATGTTGTCAATGACGTAGGGCAAGAAGTAGACAAAGAATGTAACGATTTTTGAGTAGCCAGTGATCAGAATTCTGCTAGCGAACAAGAGGAACATTCAGGGGAATAACTTCAGGACAATGGTGATGAGCACCTTTATGTTTCTCCAATTCGCAGCCTTTCTTTTTCTGACTATCGAGTTTAGTTTTTGTATGCAAGTTTAAACCCAGGAAATTAGTTTTATGCGAAAATTTGCTTTCTATAGAGATACCATAATTTTTCAAAACGTAAAATTCAGTCCTCTAAGAGTTCGTTTGTGTGTGCTATTGAAAAAGCTTTACAAAAGTATGTGATTTCTGCGTGATACCAAAATAAAATACTTTTGCCATTATTTAATGCAATAAAATTAACTAGGAGGATTTAAACAACACTTATATATTTGTAACCATAAATGGTATATAACATAAATTAAATTTTCAAAAGATTTGCAGCGTAAATCTTGGTTTAAACATAGGGGTCCCAGAGGACATGCCTCCTAGTATAAGTCACAGAAAAGTCACCTAGTGAGTTAATTGTTAATCTATGTTTTGTATAAATTCTACATTGATATCAGCGTTATTAAATACCTTTAAAATATTAAAATGTTAAACTCTGCATTTGCAGTCACTCCCACCTTTCCATACATTTTGGAAGCGGTATCGGGGCTCTCCTTCTTTCAGGCTGCAATAAGTAATAAACCGCACAAGACTCCAATAGAAAAGTTGGAATGTGTTGGTGACATCCAAAAGAGACTTCGAGGTAAGCTTTGTCGCTTGCTAAAGCAGACTAAGCGCTTGAGGCTACAAAAGTACTAGGAGGAAAAGGTAAATAAACTGATTCTCTTCCGTCATATTATGAGAGAAGTATAGGGAGAAATTTAAACAATCTAGGGGCGCTGTGTGGGCAGTTTACTTCCACAAGCTGTTCACCGACCTAAGAAACAAGAGTAACACGTGTCCAAATGACGACTGGAGTAAGTGCAACACACTAAATTAAACGTACGCATATAAGCACTCGCTACCAAACGTGTTACGAATGCAATTAAGCCCATGTTCAGATTTATTCAAGGGAAAATAAAATGAGAAAGAAAATCTAAATAATATAATTTGGATGAGATGGCCAAATATGACGTTCTGTGGAAGAGATATAATGAAAATAGAAGTCCAAGGTGCAGTTTCATGTTTCAGTCCTCTAAGAGTTCGTTTGTGTGTGCTATTGAAAAAGCTTTACAAAAGTATGTGATTTCTGCGTGATACCAAAATAATTGAAACGGCGGTTGCATGATGCAAAGAGCAACTGTGAGCGATGTGTCTATGGATATACCCTTTTGCACAAGGTGTTTTATGTTTTTAAATATTTTAGCGGTGGCAAACGTTTTATAATGTGCTGTTGTTACCCAGCTGACATGTGCGTGCAATCTGCGTAAACTGAACATGCTTTACAACAAAAGATGTTAAGATCTGAAGTTGACAGCTTAGCCTGCTGAAACCGGTGTCTTAAATAAAAAAGTATTTTATGCCATCTTGGAAATTGTGTGGTTTTTAACAGGACATACCGATTAGAAGAGGAGAGAAGAGAAACCTGGTGGATGAGGAGTATCACTATGAAGGATTTTAAAATACAGTTAAGCGTAGTACATGTTGAAATATATTAACTAAATGTTTAATCTGATTTTTCTTTGTTCAATATGTTTGACATTATTAGAAGCCTTTTCTCATAATCAATGTGAAACAATGCTATGATATTTTCAGATGTCAAAAACTTGTAGCTGACCAATTGGAACTAAAGAAATGTAATACCTTCGGATAAATTCTTATTTATGGAAAAGCATCTTAGCAAAAAGTAATTAACTTTTGTTGTAATAAATTCTAAAATCTGTAAATAACAAAATTTTAAATGCAAATTAGTGACTGTAGCTCAGTGATCTTATAACCATATTAGGACCTTACAGTAAAAATTTTCACACTGGTTGCATGATATGTATTTCCATTATGGCTCTTTAAATTGAGGCAGTAATTTTTTAATTAATATTTGTGACAAAATACGAATCCCGTGTATTTTACTATATTTTTCCAGTGAAATATAGCTGTGTTTCTTTGCACATGCAAAAGTTCAGATCTCTACCTTTGAAACTATGACTACAAAGATTTTTTTTGAAGAATCAAAAATGGTTCAAATGGCTCTGAGCACTATGGGACTCAACTGCTGTGGTCATCAGTCCCCTAGAACTTAGAACTACTTAAACCTAACTAACCTAAGGACATTACACACAGCCATGCCCGAGGCAGGATTCGAACCTGCGACCGTAGCTTTGAAGAATCATTTACGTTTTTGGAGTCTCCCACTTAAATAATTCGGTGGTGCATAAGTGGTCTGGCTGGAACAGTAGTAGCTTTTACACGCTTCATTTTGGCGGGTGATACCGCAGTTTGTTTGACTCATACCCGAAGCTTCAGGAAGGCTCCTCCTTCCTCTATGGCACTGCCGTTTTTGGAGATGCTGAAATAATTTGTGGGGCAGAATTTGGATGGGAGTGGTATTTGGTTCGGTGTTGTGCAGACCTGAGTTTATAGTTAATCCATACTTCGTAAAACCCTGCCTGTATGAGAATGTGAAACGCAACTGAATCTGAAATTAATCTCTAAGTAGGCACAACCTTGAGATCCAGTGCCGAATTCAATGTACACAACGTCATTACTAACGCTTTAATTTATTGACACTTGCAGTGAATCTTGAGGTAGGGAATCGTCATAATATTTATCATTTAAAGGAAGTAGTTGTGATAATAAACACAAGATTGAAGCGGCTCTATAGTTTATTATAAAAGGCACATGAATAATAATGCAACAAAAGACAATTATAAGGGCAACTTCACTAGGATGTATCTTGCTGGCAGCCGGTGTGGCCGTGCGGCTCTAGGCGCTTCAGTATGAAACCGCGTGACCGCAACGGTCGCAGGTTCGAATCCTGCGTCGGGCATGGATGTGTGTGATGTCCTTAGGCTAGTTAGGTTTAAGTAGTTCTAAGTTCTAGGGGACTGATGACCACCGATGTTAAGTCCCATAGTGCTCAGAGCCATTTGTTGGCATATAGACTTGTACTGAAACATCCCCTTAGAAAAATTAGTGAATTCCTATGCTGATAAACCTCTTACGTTATTTGATTTTCAAACAGCTGAGCAGAACTGAACATACTCAGACATTTCGCTCTTTACTTATTCTTATCATCACTAAACTGACACACAATATTTTTATCGCAACGCAATCTGACTTTCAAGAATACCAATATTGTATCTTGCTATGTGAACCGCAAGTCAAAGCTCTCAGTTAGCAAAGTTACTGAGAGAGACGGAGTTCCATAAAATCTCGTATCTGTTTGTGTGATCTAGGTACTGCAACCTGACTATGACGATTGCAATATTCAGACCCAAGACCCAAGCACGATAAAGATCTGAGGTCGCACTGACGAATATGAGCCAGTGACAGATATCTTGCAACTGAACTACAATAGTCTCGCATGCCCTAATGTACCAGAGCTGCAATCGATGCTTACCGTAATCCTCAGTGTACTGTGAGTGGAACTGAGACACAGTGAGGCCGTAACTTGAGACCGCAGCCGCAATTTAGCCTCCGTCACTTGCCCATGAATCCTGGTCCGGGAACTCCTCCCAGCCCGACTTCACCCTCTGAACGATTATATATTTTTCAAGTCTCTTTTCAGCAGCTTAGTCCTATCTCCCCGCCAACTACACGCGACCATAAAATTGCTACTGCCAGTCACTGGCGTAACTGTTTCCTTGAAAATATTTCGGGCGCACAAACAGAGAACGTCAATGAAGAGAAAGTGTGTCCATATTTTCTGAATAGCTTCCGCCAAGTGCTACGTCCTTCTGACGTCGCTACCAACATTCTAGCTCATTCACCCACTAGCTAGCCTAGCATCACAAGTCCCATACAATGTTAAAACGCTTCCGAAAAGGATACTAGGCCATTCTGCAACAGCGTCTACATCTACATCTACATCTACATCTATACTCCGTAAGCCACCTGACGGTGTGAGGCGGAGGGTACTTTGAGTACCTCTATCGGCTCTCCCTTCTATTCCAGTCTGGTACTGTTCGTGGAAAGAAAGATTGTCGGTATGCCTGTGTGTGGGCTCTAATCTCTGTGATTTTATCCTCATCTTCTCTTCGCGAGATATACGTAGGATGGAGCAATATACTGCTTGACTCCTCGGTAAAGGTACGTTCTCTAAACTTCAACAAAAGCCCGTACCGAGCTACTGAACGTCTCTCCTGCAGAGACTTCCACTGGAGTTTATCATCTCCGTAACGCTTTCGCGATTATTAAATGATCCTGTAACGAAGGGCGCTGCTCTTCGTTGGATCTTCTCTATCTCTCCATCAACCCTATCTGGTACGGGCCCCACACTGGTGAGCAATATCCAAGCAGTGGGCGAAGAAGTGTACTGTAACCTACTTTCTTTGTTTTCGGATAGCATTTCCTTAGGATTCTTCCAATGAATCTCAGTCTGGCATCTGCTTTACCGACGATCAACTTTAAATGATCGGTCCATTTTAAATCACTGCTAATACCTACTCCCAGATAATTTATGGAATTAACTGCTTCCAGTTGCTGACCTGAAATCACTCCTACTTCGGAAGACTTCTCTCCATTGAGAATGACATGCTGCGTTCTGTTATCTAGGAACTCTTCAATCCAATCACACACTTGGTCTGATGCTCTTACTTTGTTCATTAAACGACTGTGGGGAGCTGTATCGAAAGCCTTGCGGAAGTCAAGAAACACGGCATCTACGTGGGAATCGGTGTGTATGGCCCTCTGAGTCTCGTGGATGAATAGCGCGAGCTGGGCTTCAGACGATCGTCTTTTTCGAAACCCATGCTGATTCCTACAGAGTAGAATTCTAGTCTCCAGAAAAGTCATTATGCTCGAACATAATACGTGTTCCAAAATTCTACAACTGATCGACGTTAGAGATATAGGTCTATAGTTCTGCACATCTGTTCGACGTCCCTTCTTGAAAACGGGGATAACCTGTGCCCTTTTCCAATCCTTTGGGACGCTACGCTCTTCTAGAGACCTACGGCACACCGCTGCAAGAAGGGGGGCAAGTTCCTTCGCGTACTCTGTGTATAATCGAACTGATATCCCATCAGGTCCAGCGGCCTTTCCTCTTTTGAGCGATTTTTATTGTTTTTCTATCCCTCTGTCATCTATTTCGATATCTACCATTTTGTCATCTGTGCGACAATCCAGAGGAGGAACTACAGTGCAGTCTTCCTCTGTGAAACAGCTTTGGAAAAAGACATTTAGTATTTCGGCCTTTAGTCTGTCATCCTCTGTTTCAGTACCATTTTGGTCACAGAGTGTTTGGACATTTTGTTTTGATCCACCTACCGCTTTGACATAAGACCAAAATTTCTTAGGATTTTTTGCCAAGTCAGTGCATAGAACTTTACTTTCGAATTCATTGAACGCATCTCGCATAGCCTTCCTCACGCTAGTCGTTAAATATGTCTGTGCTGTTTTTTCAAGTTTTTAGGAAAGGCAGGAGACGTTTATTTGCCCAAATATATCACTTAAGAAGCTTCTAGGGCCTACCACCCACAGACAGAGTTCCGTTCTCTGGAACATTGGCTTTCTATCTCGGCCACCTGCTTACCGTCCTATAAATGGGTAATGTTCTGTCCATCAGCTCTCCATGTGGCAAAGCGACTTCCATCCTTTGCCAAGGAAGCTTGCACCCCACCTGCTATTTCTTCTCCCTCTGTTTCTGCATAATCCGGCATTCCCACGGCTCCCTCAAGTCTCGTGCCACAGAACCTCACAACACATTGCCTTTCTCGTATTCACAGCACACCTCTCTCCCAAAGTTAGATTGTAAAGCAAATGTGTGTACCTAAAACCATGTTAGACTACAAAAGGTTAAAAAGAGGAAATGAAGACAGATCTCGCAGTCAGTGTGCTATCAGTTCCCATTAAACAAATGTTACTCAACCCCCCCTTCCCCATTTCTATAATTAAAGGTGAACAAAAACGAAAACAGCTGACCAAGGGACATGCTGGGTCTCAACTTTATTAAATGATAAATTACAGTACCAGAGCACATATGAATGACAAATCCCTTGTACTCAGCCACGTGGAATGAACAGTTCCGTACTCTGGTGGTACAAGAATTCAGAACAATATTTCTCTTCAGCAGTAACATAGTTTAATCTTATCTCAAAATAGATAAACTACAATATACCACAAAACTAACTCTAAAATACGTGCATATATTATGTTGGTAAACAAACAAGTAATGTAGTTTCCGCCCACAAAAACTTTGCAAAAGGACAACAAAATACGATAACTGCTTGTTTCTACCCATAAGTAACTTACAGGGGCACCCAAAACAAAGTGACATTCAGCACTAAAATAATTTGACAAGCTGAGTGATCACTATTATTAACTAATATTCGCTACTACTAATCTTTACCGTATCCTAGACAATCTCTGTATTACGGACACACAACACCGTGATTCCAATACAACATTAATTTATTTCTCTCCAAGGAACGTACATTATGGCATATAAAACATTAATTCAAGGATAATCAATATTTCCAGAGTGTCTATAATTACAAATATTAACCTGCAACACCCTCCCCACCCTGGTTAACTTCTAGAGGAATGACCAGTTGAACGGGACGTGAGATTATGGATCCTTCTGAAGTTCGTAAGGTTACAGTTCGTATTTTTCCATCTCTTCCTTCATGAAAATCTTCTATCCGCGCCTTCCTCCACATGTGTCGTGGACGAACATCCTCTTGTAGAAGAACGACATCACCCAGCTGGAGTCTTCCTGAACCTGGCCTTGGTTGATGAGTTTGATCGAAGTTTTTGAGCAGGATCAGATATTCTTTCTTCCACCTGTTCCAGAAGTGTTCTACCATCTTCTGCAGCCGTTGAAATTCCTTGGACAAATCCTTTCTAACTGGTGATACTGGACCAGTAGGTAGTGTTGTGAGTCGATCACCTACAAGGAAATGTGCGTGCGTCAGTGGCTCAGATTCCTCTCCCCCTTGCGTAATTGGTCTAGAGTTTAGTGCTGCTTCTATGCTGACCAGGACTGTGTTGAGACCTTCTTCGTCCAACTGTGACTGTCCTAAAGCTTTTCTCAGGCAGCGTTTGACAGATCTCACCATCCGTTCCCAGAATCCTCCCCACCAAGGCGCGTGTGGGGCGATGAATTTCAAAGTGATGGCTTGCTGGGCGAGGTACTTGTGCGTCTTGCTTGCCATGAGAGCCTGCCAGAGCTCCTTCAGCTCTAGTGCGTGGCATGGAAGATAGTAGCATTATCTTGCAATAACGCCAATTCCTTCTGATTCAGAGTTGTTGTTTCATCTTCTGTGATTCCCATTGTTTCTAAATTCCAGAAACGTCGTAAAATATCATCTGTTGTTGTCACTGTCTCTAAACTGATGTAGTTTGCAGTCACAAGGTTAGCCGTGGTGATTGATTTGCTTCCACTAAGAATCCAACCTAGAATGGAAGGTACCAGAACAACTGATGACGTTAGTCGAATCGGAGGGGAATCTTTAGCGATTTTCCAGTAGTAGTCTGCTCCGATAAGAATCTCGATGGGAAGATCTTCTGTACCATCCCTTAGGTCCGCAAACTGAAGTCCCCGTGTGCGTACAAGTTTTCTTAAATCGGAAGGCACAGTTGGGTGCGCGGAAAATGAGTATGTGCTTTCAAACGCAGTCATAGACGTCTTGGAATTAGTCCATATACCATGTAGTGTGAATTCTACGACTCTACGACGTGTTGAAGTTGCGGATGGCATTTCAAAGGCGTTGACAGATAGATCACGATGTTCTATAGTTCTTAATCCTAGCTCATCAATCAGGAACTTGGAAATGAAGCTTGACTGACTACCGCTATCCAGAACGCAGCGAGTAAGTTTGCTTGATCCTGCGGGTCCACTGACCCAAACTCGAGCTGTCTGAAGATAAGTAAAACCTGCTGAACTTACGTCGATTCTCCCTACAGATGTAGAGCTAATTTGCTGAGAAGATGAAGAAGAGGCAGCAATGTCAGTACAGATAGCTTTGTGATGACTTTTCTTGCACTTAGAACACGAGACCTCGCCCTTCTTACTGCAGTTTATAGCATTGTGGCCTCGGTTTAGACATATAAAACAGCGATTATCTTGCTTTAGTTTATCGATACGTTGTTGTCTGTCAGTTACTATATTGCAGTCTTGGGCCCAATGAGATATACGCAAAATACGCAATATGGCTCTACCGGTACTTCTCGTTTAGGCTTACGCGGATTTTTCGCTTGCTTTGAATTTATGTGAAGCGCTGCTGCAGTGGGCGTGAAGCTAGGAGATGACTGATATTCTGTACGAATCTTTTGTGCAGTGAGAGCACCACGAACTTCTTCTTCCAAAAAGTTAAGTAGTTTCGGTACATCTCCTTCCGCTACTTCGGTTCTTCTAGCATGAATGACCCATTTCTGGCACATTTTATCGGGAAATGCACGCAGAATATTCGGAGTGAGAATTTTACCGTATGCCACGACGTCTTCTCCTAAGGCACGCAGTGCTTGAATACGACGGTTACATTCCAGGAAAGTACTGTTCAGCGTTTCAGGTGTCGCTGACTGCACAGGCTTTAGCGCATCCAAACAATCGAGGTGTGCCTGTATAATGCGATTGCTATCTCCGTATCTATTCAATAAAATTTTCTTTTTTTCTTCATACGTGTTAGCCGTTATAGGTATTCCATCTACTAACAACTTCGGTTCGCCTGACAGATACCCTCGTAGGAAAACATGTTTATTTACTGCAGAAAGGGTTGGATCTCTATCGATGGTCGATTCAAATTGTTACGAGAAGCGGGACCACATTTCGACATCTCCACGGAATGACTCAAGCTTAATTGCCGGTAGCTTGACAGAGTGGAATACAGTTGGTTGTGTGAGCACTGGTGGTGACGTGATATTCATCTGCGACGTTGTGGCTGAAAGCTTGTAATCAATTGCTTTTGTAGCCTTCTGTAGAGCGCGTTTGACTTTTTATATATATTCCTCACAGCTCAGTACGTCTGCATTGTATTCATCGTCAGAGAGAAAATTATGAATAGCGCCATATAATGAAACGAGCTTCTCTAGAGTTTCTTGAAGACGTTCTCTATAATGTTCAAAATCATCAAACGGGCTTTCTGTGGTAAGAGCATCAACAGCAGCTCAAAACTGCGTAGCATTAGTCCTCTCCTTAGTTCGCTTTCTTTTGAAGTTTGCTAACTGTATCTCTGATTCGTCCTGCATTATGTCTTACTAAAGACGTCTGTTGTAAGATTGTTTACGAGTGCGCTTGTGAATAGCTTAAACGTTAAACAAGCAGCGTATGCGCAAACGTAAGTGAACGAAAACCTTTTAACAAAACTAGCTACTCTGAGGCAAGTTTCAGGCTTGCAATACAAAGCCGCAAAAATTGTTTTGTAGCAACCAGTTCATGTGATCATATTATATTGGAATGGACTTAGCTTGTGATGCGGTCCGACGTCGTCTCTTGTTTCCCTACAGCGTGAAGTAAGCCGTTAATTGTTGAAATCACGCAGGAAATCGCAATTTCCTCCCGGTTTTCGGCACCAAAATATTACGGACACACAACACCGTGATTCCAATACAACATTCATTCATTTCTCTCCAAGGAACGTACATCATGGAATATAAAACATTAATTCAAGGATAGTCCGCAGCTCGTGGTCGTGAGGTAGCATTCTCGCTTCCCGCGCCCGGGTTCCCGGGTTCGATTCCCGGCGGGGTCAGGGATTTTCTCTGCCTCGTGATGACTGAGTGTTGTGTGCTGTCCTTAGGTTAGTTAGGTGTAAGTAGTTCTAAGTTCTAGGGGACTGATGACCATGGATGTTAAGTCCCATAGTGCTCAGAGCCATTTGAGCCAATTCAAGGATAATCGATATTTCCAGAGTGTCTATAATTACAATTATCAACCCGCAACACCCTGACAAGATAACATATCCACACAGAGCTACACTACTAAAAGATTCACAAGAAGAGTGCAGACAAAAAAAATACAACTATTTATTGCAAATACACAGTCACTCTACAATAGCCTCGCTGTGTTGTCAAATTCACAATCAAAATGTTACACTATATGGCACTATATGCCCCACCGTACAAATACCCTTAGCAAAAGTTGTGGCACAAATAAATGTCTCATGGCCTTGACATGCTTCTACACCAACTGAACCAAGTTGATTTCACCTATCCTGACAGTGCCATACAGCAATCCTGACGACCAAACTCTGACAAATTACCAACTCTTGCCAATAGTAAATACAGCACACAAAAGGATATGTCATTTTATGCTCTGCTCTGTCTCGCATAACCAGACTCTCTGCCACACTTCCTTCCTGACAATGAACTTTGCAGTTGACTGCTGCTGTTTCCATGCTGCTCACAGCTGCATGGTACGTCTTTTTCCAGGGTCTGCTTTTTCAGTCCCCATTAATGAACGCCCAGTCCAGTATCCACGCCACCTCACTGCATCACACGGCTACTCCATTTGTGAGCCACTTTGATGCAAAACAAGTGTGGTTGGCACACCATACACGCCACAGCGGCTCCCCACAACTTGAATGCCGCGGTCCACGGAGGTCTCTGGCACTGGCTCAAATCGATATCGCAGCATCTGTCCAGTTCTGCAGCCTCCAAACTGCTGAGTATTTGCTGCCCAAGCAGATCTAGGAGTGGCGCTGCCTCTTCCAACTCCACACTACATGTGCCCCTAGCGAGACGTCACAAAAAAACACGTCATTTTATGCTCAACTCTGTCTCGCCATAACCAGATTCTCTGCCATTCTTCCTCCCTAACCTACTCTGGTGCGACCTTTAGGGAAAGTAACAGTCCCACAAAATTCAGCATCGTGGCTAACGCTTACCAAGGCGTCGTTGCTGCCATGCTATGACGCGTTGCCGCCGTTTTTCATGCCGAAGGTGGACATACCGGCTATTAGGTAAGTTGTCATCATTTTCTGGCTGAGCAGTGGATTACCCACACAGTATTTACCCATTTTTGAGAATGAAAGCAGATACCGACTTGCAATGAACTTTACACATACGGGGTGATGATTATTGGACCATATGAAACGAATCGTCGTAACCTCTGAACGGTCTGCGTTAGGAAGTTCAAACTCCACGGTTGGCCACGGGGCATGATGGGAATTAGTATGCGCGTGGGCACGCTTCTTGTTGTTGTCGGTCATTTCCATTTGGATGGATCAGTCAATAAGCAAAATGGGCGCATTTGGGGGACTGTGTGGTGTGGAATGTCCAGTCACGGAATAATTGGTGCGATAGTCCTTGATCGCATGGTAACTACTGTACGGTATGTGAAGGTTTTGGAAGGTGATTTCATCCCCATTATCCAAAGTGACCCTGATTTCGACAAGATGCGGTGCATGCAAGACGGAGCTCGACCCCATCGAAGCAGAAGAGTGTTTGATGTCCTGTAGGAGCAGTTTGGGGACCACGTTCTGGCTCTGAGGTACCAAGAGGCCCCTGGCATGGCCCTCGATTAGCTGACATATTCTCCTGATCTGAACACATGCGACTCCTTCTTGTGGGGCTGTATTAAATACAAGGTGTACAGCAATAACCACAAGACCTTTGATGGGCTGCAAACAGTCATTCAGGAGGTCATCGGTAGCATCGATGTCCCGGAGTCATGCAGAATTTCGCTATTCGTCTGCGCCACACCATCGCCAATAATAGCTGGCGTATCGAACATGTCATACCTAAACCAGAATATGTGTAGATACTTTCACATGTTGAATAAATTGTGTGCACGACGTAGTTTGCAAATAATTTACGTGTTTTTTATTTAGTTCAATAATCGTCATCCTGTAATTTCAAACCTTGCCAAACTTTTTCTCTCTGATATCCCCCATTTCAGTATATTTTCGCTGTTCATGCAGTAAAACAGAAGCATTAGGTATAACTTTTAAACTTATTATTTCTTTACTACTAATTCTATTCACAATACGTTTTGCAGACAGTATCCACATATGCAACTGCATGTACCTGCAAAATTATGTCAATATACAACACATAGTTAAAGATGCGACGTCAGAAACTTTGTTATGCGTGAAGCCCTAGCTGTTGCTAAGAAATGGGGATCAAATCACCCAGACACAGAGGTCGAGAGACTCGAAGTTTTATAGATTTGAGTTTAGTTCTTTAAAGAATTGGTAATGACAGGTTAGCTGGTACCGACAAATTGTCCTTTGTCTAACACTGCACCCCTTCAGCAGGTTAGACTAATCAAATCGTAACCCCGTGTCCATATTCCGAGGTTTCCTAACAGATGGTGATATATTCGCCAAGAACAGTTAAAGTAGTCAGCGTGAAGACTTTTTGTAGCGCTGATGCCCTGAAAGCTCGTGTAAGGGAGAGTAAAGAAATCGTTGCACCTAAGTTACACTCACATGCATCACAAGATACGAGCGCATTGAGTCCAATTCAGTAAATTTATTTTGCATGTCTGACTGCGATGTTGTGGTTTTGAGTCCGAAGACTGGTTTGAAGCAACTATCCCAATAATTTCTTCTCCTTACATCCATTTGAATATGCTTACTGTTCCATTCCTAAGTCACCTCCTACAATTTTTGCGACCCCACCCTTCCCTACATTAACAAACTTACTATTTCTTGATGCCTCGGTATGTGTCTTATCGACTGATTCTCTCTTCAGTCAACTTGCGCCATAAATTTGTTTTATTCCATACTTCCACTGAGTATCTCCTCATTAATTTTTCGTCCTATGCAACTAATCTTCAGCATTCTTTTGAAGCACCCCATATCAAAATCTTTAAGGCTCTTTCTCTCTGAACCTGTCATCGTACCTGGTTTACTTCTGTACAAGGTACACTCCAGACAAATACTTTCACTAGAGACTACCATATTCTGAAATTTAAATTAGATTTTAATCAATTTTATTTGTTTCACAACCGCTTTTCTTGCTATTGCTAGCCTGTACTTTATGTCCACTACACTTCGAACATCATCAGTTAACTTTCCTGCCCAAAGAGCAAAACTCATACACTACGCTACTGGCCATTAAAATTGCTACACCAGATAATAAACGCGTATTCATTGGACAAAAATATTATAGTGGAACTGACATGTGATTACATTATCACGCAGTTTGGGTGCATAGATCCTGAGAAATCAGTACCCAGAACAACCACCTCTGGCCGTAATAACGGCCTTGATACGCCTGGGCATTGAGTCAAACAGAGCTTGGATGGCGTGTACAGGTACAGCTGCCCATGCAACTTCAACAAGATACCACATTTCATCAAGGGTAGTGACTGGCGTATTGTGATGAGCCAGTTGCTCGGCCACCATTGACAAGACGTTTTCAATTGGTGAGAGATCTGGAGAATGTGCTGGCCAGGGCAGCAGTCGAACATTTTCTGTATTCAGAAAGGCCCGTTCAGGACCTGCAACATGTGTTGTTCATTATCCTGCTTAAATGTAGGGTTTCGCAGGGATCGAATGAAGCGTAGAACCACGGGTCGTAACACATCTGACATGTAACATCCACTGTTCAAAGTGCCGTCTGTGCGAACAAGAGGTGTAACCAGTGGCACCTCGTACCATCGCGCCGGGTGATACGCCACTATGACGATGACGAAAACACGCTTCCAATGTGCGTTCACTGCGATGTCGCCAAACACGGATGCGACCATCATGATGCTGTAAACAGAACCTGGATTAATCCGAAAAAATGACTTTTTGCCATTCGTGCACCCAACTTCGTCGTTGAGTACACCATCGCAGGTGCTCCTGTATGTGATGCAGTTTCAAGGGTAACCGCAGCCACGGTCTCCGAGCTGATAGTCCATGCTGCTGCAAACGTCGTCGAACTGTTCGTGCAGATGGTTGTCCTGCAAACGTCCCCATCTGTTGACTCAAGGATCGAGACGTGGCTGCACGATCCGTTACAGCCATGCGGATAAGATGCCTGTCATCTCGACTGCTAGTGATACGAGGCCGTTGGGATGCAGCACGGCGTTCCGTATTACCACTCCTGAACCTACCGATTCCATATTCTGCTAACAGTCAGTGGATCTCGGTCAACGCGAGCAGCAATGTCCCGATACGATAAACCGCAATCGCGATAGGCTACAATGCGACCTCTATCTAAGTCGGAAACGTGACGGTACGCATTTCTCCTCCTTACACGAGGCACCACAACAACGTTTCACCAGGCAACACCGGTCAACTGCTGTTTGTGTATGAGAAATCGGTTGGAAACTTTCCTCGTGTCAGCACGTTGTAGGCGTCGCCACCGGCGCCAACCATGTGTGACTGCTCTGAAAAACTAATCATTTGCATATCACAGCATCTTCTTCCTGTCGGTTAAATTTCTCGTCTGTAGCACGACATCTTCGTGGTGTAGCAATTTTAACGGCCAGTAGTGTACTTTTAGTGTCTCATTTCCTAATCTAATTTCCTCAGCATCTCCTGATTTAATGCGTCTGGAATCATTGTCCTTTTTCACTTTTGCTAGTGTTCTATTCTCTTTACACGACGCTACCTATTCCGTTTGACTGGTCTTCCAAATCACTGCTAAACCTTAAACGACTGTGTTATAAAGCAAAATAAAACGACCAACGTTTCGTCTTCTCCTACTCGCAGACTTTATCACAGAGCCACCATTACGACGGTCGTTCAGTTTGCATCACGAGGCGGTCAGAATCCCAGTGGATATATTAGGCTTCTTTACTGGTTTCTGTCTGCGTAAACAATAAGACAATAACAGAACTTTCATAACGTAGGCTACGTCCCACCCAGACGTCATCCTTCGCAAACAATTTGATGGGTCCGGTGCCGAATAGAGCCCTCGGCTCGAGAGACAGACGGCTACGGCCTCGGCAGGAAATGGGGAGGTCCTTCTGCGAAGGCCGTTGCGGAAATCGAGCGCGAGGCGCCATGATACGGAATTGGGAATCTCCGTGATGTGTGGGCGGGGGAAGCGCCTGAGATTACCGGAGGGTTGCGTTTCCTGCGTGCCGCGCCCTCTCTCGCCCGCTGTCTGGCAGCTGGCTACCGCCGGGCAAGTGGCACGAATGGAATAAGCTGCACCTCAAGTCAGCAGAATATGGATCAGTTTCTTCTAACGCTTCTGTTGAGGTTTTAAGAGTGGCGTACGCACACATATAATATTTCTACATTTCGTTATTCATTTCTGCATTTTACTACTAACTGAATGTCTAGCGTTGTTCAAGTATGTAATTACTCCAGTCTTCTATTATTCCATTTTCTCCTGCCCCCCTCTGGGTCCTTCGCACCACCTCTGAGTCCATCTCCTTCTTCCCCTATCCTTTGTCCATTCCATTGGATATATTAGACTTCTTCACTGGTTTCTGTCTGCGTAAACCATAAATCAATAACAGAACTTTCATAACGTAACGGAAAGTCATAGAGTAAAACAGAAGTAATATCCAGCGTTCCCCAACGAAGTGTTATAGGCCCTCTATTGTTCCTGATCTACATTAACGACGTAGGAGACAATCCGAGTGGCCGTCTTAGATTGTTTGCAGATGGTGCTGTCATTTACCATCTTGTAAAGTCATCAGATGATCAAAACCACTTGCAAAATGATTGAATAAGATATCTGTATGGTGCGAAAAGTGGCAATTGACCCTGAATAAAGAAAAGTGCGAAGTTATTCACATGAGTACTAAAAGAAATGAGCTAAATTTCGATTACGCGGTAAGTCACACAAATCTGAAGGCTGTAAATTCAACTAAATACTTAGGGATTAGAATTACAAATAACCTAAATTGGAAAGATCACATAGATAATATTGTGGGTAGAGCAAACCAAAGACTGCGATTCATTGGCAGAACATTTAGAAGGTGCAACAAACTGCTTACACCACGCTTATCCGCCCTATTCTGGAGTACTGCTGTGCGGTGTGGGATCCATATCAGGTGGGACTGACGGATGACATCGAAAAAGTACAAAGAAGAGTAGCTCGTTTTGTGTTGTCGCGAAATAGAGGAGATAGTGTCACAGACATGATACGTGAGTTGGAGTGACAATCATTAAAACAAAGGCGTTTTTCGTTGCGACGGGACCTTCTCATGAAATTTCAATCACCAGTTTTCTCCTCCGATTGCGAAAACAATCTGTTGGCATCCACCTACATAGAAATGATCATCACGAGAAAAGAAGAGAAATCAGTGCTCGCACAGAAAAATTTAAGTGTTCGTTTTTCCCGCGTGACGTTCGCGAGTGGAACGGTAGAGAGAGACAGCTTGAAAGTGGTTCATTGAACCCTCTGCCAGGCACTTTATTGTGAATAGCTGAGTAATCACGTAGATGTAGATGTACCTCCCACCCATCTCTGTCTGCTCCTCTCTTCTCTGTCCATCTCCTCTTTCCTCTCCCTGTCCACCTCCTTCTCTCCCCGATCTTAGTCCATCTCCTCTTCCCCATTTCTCTGTACATATCTTCCTCTTTCCTTGCTCTTTTCATCTCCTCCACTTGTTCCCTGTCCATCTCTTCCCTGTTCAATTCCTCCTCCCTCTCTGTCCATCTCCTCCTCTCCACTTTTCACTGTCGGTCTCTTCCTCCTCTCTCTCTCTTGTCCATCTCCTCCTCTCCCCTTTCTCTGCGTATCTCCTCCCTTCCGTTTCGTTCTCTTGATTTTCTGTCCATTTACCCACCCCCTCTCTCTATCCATCTCCTCTTCCAGCCTATCTGTGTCCATCTTCTTCATCACCCCCCCCCTCCTTCTTCTCCAGGTTATCGTATTTAATCCAATAGGGGGTCACTGGTTCTTACCTCTACAGTATTTATTTCCTGGTAGTGAGAAGTATATGTACCAAGTTTGGTTGAAATCGATCCAGTGGTTTAGGAGGAGCTTTTTACCCACGGCTTTCCCCACGTGCGAACATGGCACGTGTATTTCACATATTTTTAATATCATCATCATCATCTTGGACAGTCTCCAGCCACTGGCCGGGTCTGTCGGGAACACAAGCCTCTCCATCGTGTTCTGCCTTTCCACCATTCCCCCTCTTCCACCTTCGTCCAATTCTCCCCTCTTCTCGTCACACATTCCTTCACTCCCTTCACCCATCTATCTCATGGTCTTCCTCTGGGCCTCTTCCCCTCCAGTTGCAGATCAAACATCCTCTTTGGAATTCTTCCCTCATCCATTCTCTTCATGTGTCCATACCACTGCAGTCTTGAGTTTTCTATCCTGTCCTGTACTGGTTCCTCCTTTAGTCTTTCCCTCACATACACATTTCGCAATCTGTCTCGTCTTGTTACACTCAACCTGCTCCATTGGAACTTCATTTCACTAGCCTGTATTCTACTTTTGTCGCTTTTGTGCATTACCCATGTCTCACTTCCGTATGTCAATACGGGGACAAAGTAGGTTCGGTATATAATTCCCTTGGATTTCTGTGGCACCTCCTTGCTCCAAATAAGCCCCCTAATGCATTTGTAGAACTGCCCTGCTTTTCTGCACCTTTCATTTATTTCCATTGCATTTCCCCCCTTACTTTCAATCATGCTTCCCAAGTACTTGAAGTTCTCTACCACTTGTAGTTTTTCCCCTCCACAAGTTATATCCACATTTGGCCTATTCTTCTTCCTTGTTGTGACAATTATTTCACTTTTCTTTGCAGAGAAATGCATTCCATATTGTGCTGCCGTTGCCTCCCATACATCTAACTGCTGTTGCACCTCCTTCTCGCAATTTCCCCATAATATCAGGTCATCGGCAAAAAGCACTGCTTTCATTTTATGATCTCCAATTGCATCTGATACTTGCTGTAGGATTTCATCCATAACAATAATAAACAATAAGTGCGAAAGTGCACTTCCCTGTCGCAGCCCATTTTCCAGCTTGAACCATGCAGTACGTTCCCTCCCCACTTTCACACAACTCTCACTTCCCTCATACATTTTTCTGACTTTTCGTGTTATCTCTTCATCTATCCCTTTTGCGTTCAGCACATCCCAGAGCTTGTCCCTACAGATACTGTCATACGCCTTCTCAATATCTAAAAAGGCCATGATTAAGTCCTTCCCGTACTCATAGTGCCTTTCCTGCAGTTGCCTTACCGCAAATATGAGGTCCGTTGTTGATCTTCCCGGTCTGAAACCGTACTGCTCCTCTTGCAGTCTACTTTCAATACTGATTCTTATTCTCTTCTCCAGGATCTTTTCATAGATTTTTCCACAGTGGCATAGCAGGGTGATTCCTCTGTAGTTCTCACATCTCCTTTTATCTGCTTTCTTGAAGATCGGGACTATAATTCCTTTCTTCCAATCCTCAGGAATTCTGTTCTCCTTCCACACCACCCTCAGCACTCTGTATAGCCACTGGGTTCCTACTACTCCTGCTGCTCGTATCATATCCACTGTTACTTCGTCCCAACCTGGTGCCTTGCCCCCTTTCATCCTCTTTATGGCTTCTTCCACTTCATTCCAAGTTAGATCATCAATTTCCCCACTATTATAATCGTCTGCTGCCTTAGGCTCTCCATCGCTGTTAGTTACCCGCTTGGCGGCATTCAACAGATCTTCAAAGTACTCCTTCCAAATCTTTTTGAGCTCATGCATTTCCTCCACAACTCTTCCATTATTATCCATGATCCTCAGGCACTCGCTTCTGTCGTTCCTCTTATTTCTTACCATGGTGTAAAGTACTTTTTTGTTCCCTTCCCTGTCCTCTTCTAACATTTTTGTCCATTTTTCCATCCACTTCTTCTTCTCCGCCCTTACTATGGTCTGTGCCGCTTTCTTGCTTTCCTTATATTTTACCCTAGCTTCCTCTGTTCGGGTCTGGAACCATTCTCTGAAGGCTTTGTTCTTTCGAAGTACTGCCTCTTTACATATGTTGTTCCACCATGGGGTTTCCTTACTTCTCCTGTTTGTGCTAGTTCTTCCGCACACAGTCTCAGTTGCCTCAACTAGAGCCCTCTTAAAATCTCCCCATTCTTCTTCCACTGTTCTCTGATCTTCCTTTGGCAGCTTCTTCCTGATCAGTGTCTGGTACTGGGTCCTCCGTTCATCCTCTTTCAGCATCCATGTCTCCAACCTTTTCTCCTGTATATCAGTTGCCCTCCTATCCTTTTTCTCTCTCAGGGTGGCTACCAACAGCCGGTGGTCGCTGTCTAAGGCCTCAGATGGAATGACCTTAACATCTGTGAGGCTGCTCATCATCTGCCTATCCACTAGTACATAGTCTACTACTGAAGTTTGGGACCAGTCTCCACTGTACCAAGTTATTTTGTGGCTACTTCTCTTCTTGTACCAGGAATTTGCGATCGCCAGCCCATTCCTCTTGCAGAATTCCAGCAACAATTTTCCTTCTCTATTTCGGTTCCCCCATATATTTAATATATTTTTAATATATTTCACACAATTTTGTACGCATAGATCGCCTGCATATCTAGCGAATTTCGCCCTAAAGTTTCGTTTTCAGGCAGCTCAATGATTATGACGTCATATACCCTGAACTATGTGTCGTGCAATGACACAATTGGTACATTCAGTGGTATATGTGATTATCGTCTGCAAAATGTGTCAGGAATACAACTAGTAGAAAACAAGCTAAAGCGTTTCGCTGCATGAACAGTGAAAATGTACTAAGCGATAGACTTTCTTCTTTCGTCATTTCTTGAGAGCTGTCAGTAAGAAAAAGTTTCGTAACAGTTTGAAATTATATGTAACGTTTGTTGGAAGTCATGGTCGAATACTGGATGAATAAAGTATGGATACTTGCGCGTTGTTGGCTACACTTCTTTCTCATCCTCACTCCTTTGATAGGTAGGTTGTCGTGTTTCTTTCGAGAGCAAGTGACGTCTGTACCAAGTTTAGTTGAAAGTGACCCAAGGAAAGCGTTTCTGAAGAAGAGAAATTTGTTAACATCGAGTATAGTTTTAAGTGCCAGGAAGTCGTTTCTGAAAGTATTTGTATGAAGTGTAGCCATGTATGGAAGTGAAACATGGACGATAAATAGTTTGGACAAGAAGAGAATAGAAGCTTTTGAAATGTGGTCTACAGAAGAATGCTGAAGATTAGATGGGTAGATCACATAACTAATGAGGAGGTATTAAATAGGATTGGGGAGAAGGGAATTTTGTGGCACAACTTGACTAGAAGAAGGGATCGGTTGGTAGGACATGTTCTGAGGCATCAAGGTATCACCGATTTAGTATTGGAGGGCAGCGTGGAGGGTAAAAATCGTAGAGGGAGACCAAGAGATGAATACACTAAGCAGATTCAGAAGTATGTAGTTTGCAGTAGTTACTGGGAGATGAAGAAGTTTGCACAGGATATAGTAGCATGGAGAGCTGCATCAAACCAGACTCAGGACTGAAGACCACAACAACATATATATATATATATATATATATATATATATATATATATATATATATGGTCAAAAAGTCAGTATAAATTTGAAAACTGAATAAATCACGGAATAATGTAGATAGAGAGGTACACATTGACACACATGCTTGGAATGACATGGGGTTTTATCACAACTAAAAAAATACAAAAGTTCAAAAAATGTCCGACAGATCTTTACAGGAAATGCTCAATATGTCCACCATCATTCCTCAATAATAGCTGTAGTCGAGGAATAATGTTGTGAACAGCACTGTAAAGCATGTCAGGAGTTATGGTGAGGCATTGGTGTCGGATGTTGAATTTCATCATCCCTAGAGATGTCGGTCGATCACGATACACTTGCGACTTCGGGTAACCCCAAAGCCAATAATCGCACGAACTAAGGTCTGGGGACCTGGGAGGCCAAGCATGACGAAAGTGGCGGCTGAGCACACGATCATCACCAAACGACGCGCGCAAGAGATCATTCACGCGTCTAGCAATATGGGGTGGAGGGCCATCCTGCATAAACATCGCACGTTCCAGCAGGTGTTCATCAGCCAGGCTGGGGATGATGCGATTCTGTAACACCCGTCACGGTGGCAGTTACAAAACCAGAATCACGCATTTCCTCGAAGAGAAAAGGCCCGATAACGGTAGATGTGATAAATCCATCCCATACCGTGACTTTTTCGTCGTGCAATGGAGTTTCCACGACAGTTCCAGGATTTTCGGTAGCCCAAATTCTGCAGTTGTTGGCGTTGACAGACCCTCGGAGCGTGAAATGAGCTTCGTCGGTCCACAACACGTTACTCAACCAATCGTCATCTTCCGCCATCTTTTGAAGTGCCCACACCGCAAATGCCCTCCGCTTCACTAAATCGCCAGGTAACAGTTCATGGTGCCGTTTGGTTTTGTACGGATAGCATCGGAGGGTACGCCTCAGTGCCAACCAAACAGTAGTGTATGGAATGCCGGTGTGACGTGCGACTGCACGAGCGCTGACTTCCCCGGGCATAGACGAACCCGCTACAGTCTCCATTTCGTCCTGAACTGTCTCAGCAGCACTACGCCTTGTGCTCGGTTGGCCACTAGGGGGTCTATCATCTACACAACCCGTGGCTTCGAACTTCGAAATCATTCTCGCCACAGCTGCATTTGTCAACGGACCTTTACCCGTTCGAATCCCCTTCCTATGGCGGTAGGATCGTAACGCTGAATTAGCACATTCCCAATTCTGATAATACAGCTTCACTAAAAGCGCCTTTTAAGGTAACGTCAACATGCTGCGACTGCTGGTGCATCTGATTCTCTGCCTTTTTTTATTTTTTTATTTTTTTTATTGTGATTTTTATCACCTTACACAAGGCGGACTGTCAGCAGCTGAATACGCCGCTCTTCAGCCTTGAGGTTTACAAGAAGTAATACATAGAGGGGGCACAGAGAATACAATCAAAACGGCGGGCAAAACAATGTAGACACTAAAAAACAAAAAAAAAACGTGGAGCCGTTCACGCTGGACGAGAAAACATCACTGATACTAGTTGACACGGCGCACAAAACATGGATGATGGCGATGGTACACGTGAACAGTGGCGGCGTTTCGGCGAACAAACACTAAACACAAACGAAGGCACACACACGAGACACTGATGGCGATGACCTCCGGCGCGCGAATGTTCACTGTGTGTGTGCGAGTCGATTCTCTCTCTCGTTGCAGCTCCTTTTATACACGATTGTCATGTGCAGTCACTGACGTTTTGCTGTCCAGCGCCATCTGTCGGACATTTTGTGAACTTTTTTTTCTAATATATATATATATATATATATATATATATATATATATATATAATCTGTATGGATTACTTACAAGGGAACCTCCCCCTCGCACCCCCTCAGATTTAGTTTTAAGTTGGCACAGTGGATAGGTCTTGAAAAACTGAACACAGATCAACTGAAAAAACAGGAAGAAGTTGTGTGGAACTGTGAAAAAATAAGCAAAATATACAAACTGAGTAGTTCATGGCAACATAGGCAACATTAAGGACACTGGGACCGCAGGAGCGCCGTGGTCTCGTGGTAACGTGAGCAGCTGCAGAACGAAAGATCCTTGGTTCAAGTCTTCCATTAAGTGAAAACTTTAATTTTTTATTTTCAGTTCATGTGACAAACTCTTATGTTTTCATCACTTTTTTGGGAGTGATTATCACATCCACAAGAAAACCTAAATCGGGCAAGGTAGAAGAATCTTTTTACCCATTCGCCAAGTGTACAAGTTAGGTGGGTCGACAACATATTCCTGTCATATGACGCATATGCCGTCACCAGTGTCGTATAGAATATATCAGATGTGTTTTCCTGTGGAGGAATCGGTTGACCTATGACCTTGCGATCAAATGTTTTCGGTTCCGATTGGAGAGGCACGTCCTTTCGTCTACTAATCGCACGGTTTTGCGATGCGGTCGCAAAACACAGACACTAAACTTATTACAGTGAACAGAGACGTCAATGAACGAACGGACAGATAAACTATGCAAAAATAAACAAGTAAAATTTTCACTCGTGGGGAGACTTGAACCTATGACCTCTTCTGCTGCAGCTGTTCACTCTACCACGGGACCACTGCGCTCCTGAGCTCACGTTTTCCTTGATGTTGCCTATGTGCCCCATGAACTACTCAGTTTGTATATTTTGCTTATTTTTTCACAGTTCCACACAACGTCTTCCTGTTTTCTCAATTGATCTGTGTTCAGTTTATCAAGGCCTATCCACTGTGCCAAGTTATAACTAAATCTGAGTGGGGTGCGATGGGGAGGTTCCCTTGTTAGTCTTTCAGAAGCGCCTCCTAACCGAACGCACTAGACTCGCATTCGGGAGGACGACGGTTCAATCCCGTCTCCGGCCATCCTGATTTAGGTTTTCCGTGATTTCCCTAAATCGTTTCAGGGAAATGCCGGGATGGTTCCTTTGAAAGGGCACGGCCGATTTCCTTCCCAATCCTTCCCTAACCCGAGCTTGCGCTCCGTCTCTAATGACCTCGTTGTCGACGGGACGTTAAACACTAACCAGCACCACTCCTAACCGAACGGTTAGCGTAGTGTCGCGAGCAGGTTGTAGTTAACTTCCGCATGTGCCGCAGCGCCGCTTGCGTGGAAGCTACTCAGTCTTGTTGGTGTATCGGCCGGAGTCAAATCGTAGTTGTGTAGCGGAGTTTGTTGTCGTTTCTCTTGGCGGCGGTGTTTTCTGACCGCTCCATGGTGTCTGTCGAGTCTCCTAAGTCTGTTCCTCGTCGAACTACTGTTCGTTTCAGTTTTGACAAGAGTACGCGTTGTGTTCAACTTGGCTCTTTGGTTCGCTGATGTTATCCGTGTTACACCTGATCTGGTAGAAGCTGCTTACTTTGATTCTGATTTGTATGCATTCTTAAGTCCGGAACCGTGTGACTGCTACGGTCGCAGGTTCGAATCCTGCCTCGGGCATGGATGTGTGTGATGTCCTTAGGTTAGTTAGGTTTAAGTAGTTCTAAGTTCTAGGGGACTGATGACCTCAGATGTTAAGTTCCATAGTGCTCAGAGTCATTTGAACCATTTGTATGCATTCTTTGTGAAATTTTATTATCCCGTTCAAGTAGCACGGCTTCTCTCTGTCATTGGTTCTAAAGAGTTGATTACACATCGAGATGGTTTCGTTAGTCAAGCCCTCCTTGAAAATGAGGCACTCGAGTATACTCCGGCTGGAACTTAAAACATTCTTCCTGAGGTGGACGATTCATTCCTTAAATCAGCGTTGCTTCCCTTCGGAGTAATACGGCACATCCGATGGGAACGCCGGTCAGCATAACATCGCTTCCAGTGTCATAATGGTGTCCGGACTGTGGGCATGTGCGTTAAAAAGAACAATCCTTCCCACTTAACTGTTTGTGGTTACCGCAGCCATGTTACGTATGCAGGGCAAGAAGGAACTTGTTTTCTCTGTAACGAAAGCGGTCATCTCAGATCCCATTGTCCGCGCCGTGCTACTGTTCTGACGTCGTCTTATGAAAAAGTCTTCCTTTAACATTATCAGACATAGTGTCATCGCAATTTATCAGTCATTCTCCAGCTTTAAGCGATGTTGGGGCGACATTACCCCCTACTACTCGTGAATTTCCACCGTTACCTGCGTCCCAGTGCGGCCTCTGCCAATGAGGGGACTACGGCTCCTGCAGCGCAAGTCAAACGCCGGCGGACTGAGGACGGTACAGATTTCGAGGACGCCCCACTCGTTCTTCTGATACGGCGTTGGGTGCACCTTCTGGTGGTAATGAGTTGTCTATTGACGTTAATTGTGATTCCAGTATTACCAGAGATGATGTAGTTGCTTCTGTTGACGTTGCAACGTGTGTTGAATCGGCGTCTCCCACTTTAACAGTAGATGCGACTGTTCCCGTGAGTTCAGATGTTCCCGCAGAGACGTTGCCTGCTGGCCAGTCTTTACAATGTTCCAGTGAAATACCACCCATCCTCAACGCTGAGACGGTGGAGCAACAGGATTCTACGGGTTCTCTTCCTGATGATCAGGTGATGCCATCCAACACCGGCACTGCATTACCTGTCTCTTCTGTAACCGATGTTGCTGTTAGTCGTTCTGAGTTGTGCTTGCCGATTTTCGATGAGTGCAATGGCAATGGCTCCTCTATCAAATCGGAACTTGACGTGCCTCCCAACCCTTCCACAACAACAAAAATGGTTCAAATGGCTCTGAGCGCTATGGGACTTAACATCTGAGGTCATCAGCCTCCTAGAACTTAGAACTACTTAAACCTAACTAACCTAAGGACATCAAGCACATCCATGCTCGAGGCAGGATTCGAACCTGCGACCGTAGCGGTCGCGCGGTTCCAGACTGAAGCGCCTAGAACCGCTCGGCCACACCGGTCGGCCCACATCAACGGAGTATGTTTTCACGGAGTGGTGTGAAACAGCGTTTTCAACCTGCACGTGCAGCGGCGCGTTGTAAAAAGAAGAAAGAGGATTCCTCGGCTTCCGGTGGGGAGGATTAGAACTATACTTTCCTTCCATAGCTCCCAGACGTTGACGAGAGAAGGACGTGATGAGTGCACTTTCATTAGTGTTGTTTCGTTGACCTTACATGTGCTAACGCAAGCAAGCATATATATTTCTAACCCTCAGTGTTTATAGGATGTGTTCCCAATTACGGCTTGCTGCGTTACGCCAGTTTATTTACGGTTCCCTAGCTGATATCGTCTGTTTACAAGAGGTATTATTTAATGTGTTTTGTCTTCCTGCATACTCTGGTTTTCAATGTTGCGCCTGATAATTCCACCGGTATGACTTTGCTTTATCGAGATGGAATCCCACTGACGGACTTCGAAGTGCTAGATGATGGTCGCGGTATAGGCTGTAGTTTTTATGACCTCACCTTAATTTTGCTTTACGCTCCGTCTGGATCTGGTCGTTCATCCGATCGCGCGATTTTATAAGGAAGAAGTTTTTTATTTACTCCAACGGAACCCGCGCAAGGTTTTGTTGGGGGTGATTTTAACTCTGTCTTACGTCGTGTAGATCAGACCCCCGAATTATACATATTGTCGTGAACTTAATGATAAGGCGACGTCTTTGCAACTCCAAGATGCTTGGGTTTGCAGATATCCTGCATTGGTGTTGTTTACATTTTTTAAAGATACTTCAAGTAGCCGAGTGGACTGCTTTTATTTATCTGCCCCATATGTAGTCAGGTTCTGTCGATTGATGTAATTCCTGCCAGTTTCACTGATAACTGTGCTGTTTCAATGACTTTTAACCACGTCCTGCAGTGGGTCCATCTTTCGCGCCCTTTATGAACGCTAAACACTCTACAGCTCACGGACCCCTCTCTGGAAGGCATCATCGACGACGTATGGTGGCGAACAACCCAATCCCATACGCGTTGTCCCTCACTTCTAGATTGGTGGGTTACCTTTACTAAACCCCGGATTCGCAATACATTCAAGCATTGTAGGGCTGAAAAAGCGGCTGAAATAAGGGGAACTAGGGAATTTTATTATGCTGTCCTTAGCGATCTTTACAATAATGCTCGTGATGCCCCCTTGAGTCGTCGACGTCCACCGTGTGAAGGAAAAACTTCTACAACTGAAACTTAGGCAAATGGATGGGTTCCGACTGCGTTCCCAGCCGCGTTCAATCATATTGGATGAGTTGGCCTCTATCATCTTCTTCGGCTTCACAAGCGTTCTCAAAGGACGTGTCTTACTACCATTCGTTCTCTAGATGGGCGTTGAGTGGACCTCCCAATCTAATATCATGCGTGAACTTTACCAGTACTTTTCCGAACTTTACACTGAAGTGGATTCAGACAGTCACCGTCTGTTGATTTTACCTCCCTCCTTGATAGTGTTGTTACGCCAGCTCTTCAGAAGAGTTTTTCTCTGTATTCCATCGCGATGATATACTTGATATTGGTGCTCGTTCTCCCTCCCACAAATCGCCTGGCTTCGATGGCCTTCCCAAACTATTTTATATTCGATTTTGGCCCCTGATAGGAGATACGATAGGCCTTCTCCCACCCAGCTTTAAGGTTGCTAAAATTGTCCTGATACCCACATACCCGCGACGTCTGCGTGTGGGTCAGATCCGCCCGATAACTCTCTTCGACTATGATTATAAAATAGTGGCGCGAGCGGTAATTTGCCCACTATCGGTATTGTTGGCTACCATTATCGCGAGCCATCAAAGTTGTCTTCCGGTTCGTACTCTCCTGACTCCCGTTGCTGAATGCTGTATTTAATTTCGATTACTTCCACCAGTCCCGTGCCAAGCGCTTTGCTTTCATTGATTTTGACCAAGCATTCGACCGCATTAATCATTGCTTCCTTATGCGAGCATTGACGACTGTTGGTTTTAACGATGCTGCACGACGGCTGTTTAGCTCTCTAAGTCCTGGTATTCGGGCGTCCATTGATGTAAATGGCAGTGTTAAGTCCCCCATCACGGTTGTGTCAGGGCTTCTTTTAAGGGAGACCATTAACTATGTCGCTCTACGTGCTGTTTCTGGAACCCTTACTGCGATCTACAGCTGCTCGTTTGGGTGGCTGGTCACTGTTGGGAGAAAGGTTTACCGTTCGTTCGTATGCTCATGTTATGAATGTTTTCCGTACACCTGATGATATACCATTTCTGAAGGAAGTTTTGGATGCCCTTTGCCGTCTTACAGGAGCGCGAGTTAATGACCAGAAATATCGCGTAATCGGTTTGAGAGGATTTGACGCTGTTGAAATTCCATGGGCTTTGAAGGTCACCCGATATCGATCGTTAGGTGTTATAATTGACAATTGTCCGCCAGAGATGGGGTACGATAAACTGAAAGTATGTCACGGATAAGATTCAGAGAGCGATCATTGAACACGATCGTCGCTCCCTCTCACTTCTTCACAAGGTCCGAGCCATGGAAACGTATGTGTTAAGTAAGGCTTATTTTATTGCACAAATCTTCACACTTCCTGCGACGATGTACCGCAAGTTGCAAAGTTAAACTGGCAGGTTTATCTGCCGCAAATCTATATTTCGCGTGCGTTATGGGGTCATGTCGCGCCCCCGTCTGCACGGAGGTTTGACAACTCCAGTAGATATTGGTAGGATTAGTTATAAACTACGGCACGTTAAGGAATTCTTTCTTGAAGTCAGTTATTTAGGAGTAAATATCCTTTTCCAAGTGAATCTATCCCTAAAAATGCTGTTAAGCCGCTGGCCAATTCCTCATAGTATTCCCTCTGTGGAAGCCCTGTTGCCAGAAACAAATTGGAAGATTGTTTAGTCTAACTTCAGCCTCCCGATTTTCCCGATGGAAGTGGCGTCCTCGTGGTACCAAGTTGTTCATAATATTGTACCTACCAAAGTGCAACTTTTTCATGTTGGCCTCAGTGTGACGGATCGATGCAATCATTGCCATGAAACTGATACATAATGTCATCGGTTGGTCTCCTGCGGTCATGGACATTGCACATGGCTTCGCCAACAACTGGCTTTTCTATGCAGGACGTCGGAGACTTCTATCTCGGGAGAGATTCTCGTGCGTTCCGATTCAACTTCTTTTTACCCGATCGAAGAGAAATACCATCATGTGGCTTGTTGGACATTATGCCCACTACGTGATGGTAAAAATGGAAATGTAGTGTGGCTAGGGCCTCCCGTCGGGTAGACCGTTCGCCTGGTGCAGGTCTTTCGATTTGACGCCACTTCGGCTACCTGCGCGTCGATGGGGATGAAATGATGACGATTAGGACAACACAACACCCAGTCCCTGAGCGGAGAAAATCTCCGACCCAGCCGGGAATCGAACCCGGGCCCTTAGGATTGACAGTCTGTCACGCTGACCACGACTCAGAACCTAGTGCGTTTTCCCAATATATGGCCACAGCACATTGGACGTTGCTCAGTATGCCACGTTATCGTGAGCTTTTTTTCTAATATGCTGTATCTTGTTTTTCATCGACAAGGAGCTGGATGAGTTGAAACCCCTCCTTTTTTTGTGGACACTCTTGTTTGTATTTAAATTTTACACGAAGCAAAAGAAGCGGAGGAAAGAAGGTGTGGGCACGTTAAAATTAACGCCATTTTCCTTCACATAAGTTTTTCTGATTCAACCCTTTTGTTTTTATGGAAATGACTTCTTTTGTTTTATTTTAATTGATTGCCTGAAACAAGTACTTTGGAGGGGAAAAAATATGGGTTACAAACGAAACTACACTCCTGGAAATGGAAAAAAGAACACATTGACACCGGTGTGTCAGACCCACCACACTTGCTCCGGACACTGCGAGAGGGCTGTACAAGCAATGATCACACGCACGGCACAGCGGACACACCAGGAACCGCGGTGTTGGCCGTCGAATGGCGCTAGCTGCGCAGCATTTGTGCACCGCCGCCGTCAGTGTCAGCCAGTTTGCCGCGGCATACGGAGCTCCATCGCAGTCTTTAACACTGGTAGCATGCTGCGACAGCGTGGACGTGAACCGTATGTGCAGTTGACGGACTTTGAGCGAGGGCGTATAGTGGGCATGCGGGAGGCCGGGTGGACGTACCGCCGAATTGCTCAACACGTGGGGCGTGAGGTCTCCACAGTACATCGATGTTGTCGCCAGTGGTCGGCGGAAGGTGCACGTGCCCGTCGACCTGGGACCGGACCGCGGCGACGCACGGATGCACGCCAAGACCGTAGGATCCTACGCAGTGCCGTAGGGGACCGCACCGCCACTTCCCAGCAAATTAGGGACACTGTTGCTCCTGGGGTATCGGCGAGGACCATTCGCAACCGTCTCCATGAAGCTGGGCTACGGTCCCGCACACCGTTAGGCCGTCTTCCGCTCACGCCCCAACATCGTGCAGCCCGCCTCCAGTGGTGTCGCGACAGGCGTGAATGGAGGGACGAATGGAGACGTGTCGTCTTCAGCGATGAGAGTCGCTTCTGCCTTGGTGCCAATGATGGTCGTATGCGTGTTTGGCGCCGTGCAGGTGAGCGCCACAATCAGGACTGCATACGACCGAGGCACACAGGGCCAACACCTGGTATCATGGTGTGGGGAGCGATCTCCTGCACTGGCCGTACACCACTGGTGATCGTCGAGGGGACACTGAATGGTGCACGGTACATCCAAACCGTCATCGAACCCATCGTTCTACCATTCCTAGACCGGCAAGGGAACTTGCTGTTCCAACAGGACAATGCACGTCCGCATGTATCCCGTGCCGCCCAACGTGCTCTAGAAGGTGTAAGTCAACTACCCTGGCCAGCAAGATCTCCGGATCTGTCCCCCATTGAGCATGTTTGGGACTGGATGAAGCGTCGTCTCACGCGGTCTGCACGTCCAGCACGAACGCTGGTCCAACTGAGGCGCCAGGTGGAAATGGCATGGCAAGCCGTTCCACAGGACTACATCCAGCATCTCTACGATCGTCTCCATGGGAGAATAGCAGCCTGCATTGCTGCGAAAGGTGGATATACACTGTACTAGTGCCGACATTGTGCATGCTCTGTTGCCTGTGTCTATGTGCCTGTGGTTTTGTCAGTGTGATCATGTGATGTATCTGACCCCAGGAATGTGTCAATAAAGTTTCCCCTTCCTGGGACAATGAATTCACGGTGTTCTTATTTCAATTTCCAGGAGTGTAATTTTCACCTTTATTGAACTATTTTCGGCGAGCTTAAGAAATAATACAATTTTTATCTGGTATACACCGTCGGCATAACATACAGACACAGACAGTTCCACAGGTATTCGCATTTAGGTTACAAAAAAAAAGGACTCAGTCGGATAGAGCGTCTGTCGGGAGATCCTGGGTTCGAGTCCCGGTAAAAATAAAAAAATAGGTTAGCGCATCTGCCTACATTATAGAAGGAACCGGGTTCGATTCCCGGTAGCTCTTCGGATTTTTCTGACTTAGGGATGTCTGGAATAGCATCCGTCCAGCCTCTTGACGCCAGATTAGGAGCTGTTTGAATAAAGAAGTAGCGGGATCGTTTGGATTTATCGAACGCCAATAGAGGACGGAGAGACCGACGACATCCTAATAACATGTCCCACGAGCTGACGAGGGGAGTTCAACAAATGAAATATATTTTTTTGCCAAATTCGTTTTAAAAAACGCGAAATTTGTTGTGGGACATCGTGGAATATTTCCTTTTCAGCCGCTACAGTTTCATGACGTTCCCATAGGCGGGAGCGCTACATATAGCCTTCAAACTGGCGTCTACAACAAAAGTGTGTTCCAAGCAGAAAGCTGTCATTGAGTTTCTTTTGGCAGAAATCCAAAGCATCGCAGAGATTCGTAGGCTCTTGCGCAATGTCTACGGAGACCTGGCAGTAAACGAAATCATGGAGAGCTGGTGGGTGAGACATCTGTCATCATCACAACGAAGTCTCCCGCATCCTGGCCGATAGCACACTGCTGTGACTCCTGCAATTTTGACAGGTGCGGACGCTCTCATTCGCGGTGTTCGATGGATCACAATCGGACGTCTCGCTGCTCAACTGCACGTCTCTGTTGGCAGTGCTGACACACTCATTCACAATTTGGTGTACTCAAAGATGTGTTCCCGCTGGGTTTGTTGTGTACGACTTCGTAGACAACGGTAAAAAGAGGTGGGCTGCAGAATGTTTAGTTAACTTGTTTTTCTCCAAGCGTCAATGCGAAATGCTTTTAATAGTTTCCACACTGAAACATTCTCTCAAAATATGGTAGAAAGCCCAAAGAGATTATGGTCGTATGTAAAGTACACCAGTGGCAAAAAACAGTCAATATCGTCACTGCTCGATAGCGATGCAAATGTTACCGATGATGGTGCCACTACAGCGGAGTTACTAAATACAGTTTTCCGTAATTCCTTCACGAAAGAAGACGAAGTAAATATTCCAGAATTCGAATCCAGAACAGCTGTTAGCATGAGTGACATAAAAGTAGACATCTTAGGTGTTGCGAAAAAACTCAAATCTCTCAAGAAAGGCAAGTCTTCCGGTCCAGATGGTATACCAGGTCACACAATATTCAAGAAAGGTAATAGGAGTAACCCACTGAATTACAGACTCATATCACTGACCTCAATTTGCAGTAGGATTTTGGGGCATATACTGTACTCGAACATTATGAATCACCTTGAAGAAAATGAGTTATTGATACATAACCGACACGGATTCAGAAAATATCGTTCTTGTGCAACACAGCTAGCTCTTTATTCCCATGAAGTAATGAGAGCTGTCGACAAGGGATCTCAGATCGATTCCATATTCCTAGATTTCCAGAAGGCTTTTGATGCCGTTCCTCACAAGCTACTACTAATCAAGTTGCATGTGTGACTGGATTCGTGATTTCCTCTCAGAGAGGAAACAGTTCGTAGAGATAGACGGTAAATCGTCGAGCAGAACAGAAGTGATATCTGGCGTTCCCCAGGGTAGTGTCATAGGCCCTCTGCTGTTCCTGATTTACATAAATGATCTAGGTGATAATCTGAGCAGCCCCCTTAGATTGTTAGCAGATGATGCTGTAATTTACCGTCTAGTAAAATCATCAGACGATCAATTCCAATTACAAAATTATCTACAGAGAATTTCTGTATGGTGCGAAAAGTGGCAATTAGCACTAAACAAAGAAAAGTGCGAGGTCATCCGCATGGGTACTAAAAGAAATCCGATAAATTTTGGGTATACGATAAATCGCACTAATCTAAAGGCTGTCAGTTCTACTAAATACCTACGAATTACAATTACGAGCAACTTAAATTGGAAAGACCACATAGATAATATTGCGGGGAAGGCGAAACAAAGACTGTGCTTTGTTGAGAGAACATTTAGAAGATGCGACAAACCCAATAAAGAGACAGCCTGCATTACATTTGTCCGTCCTGTGATGGAATATTGCTGAACGGTGTGGGGTCCTTACGAGGTAGGACTGACCGAGCACATCGTAAAAGTGCAAAGAAGGGCTATTCGTTTCGTGTTATCGCGCAGTAGGAGTGAGAGTGTGACTGATTTGATACGCGAGTTGTGGTGGCAGTCACTGAAACAAAGGCGGTTTTCTTTGCGGCTCGATCTATTTACGAAATTTCAATCACCAACTTTCTCTTCCGAATCCGAAAATATTTTGTTGACACCCACCTACGTAGGGACAAATGATCATCATAATAAAATAAGAGAAATCAGAGCTCGAACGGAATGATTTGGGTGTTCCTTTTTCCCATGCGCCATTCGAGAGTGGAATGGTAGAGAAGTAGTATGAAAATGTTTCGATGAACCCTCTGTCAGGTACTTAAGTGTGAATTGCAGAGTAACCATGTAGATGTAGATGAAAGGTGACTCATTACAAATCATGCAGCAGAGTCCAGCTATCATAATGTCAACAATGAAGAAACATAGCGTAGGGGCTCCAAGCGCAAGTGGTCTGGGCAGCTGCTGCTGGGAGTCTTATACTGCTGCGGCAGATGGCGACTGTAGTACAGAGATACTGGGGGTGTGGCTCAGTGGACGCACACCACAGATCCTGTGCGAACACTTTTGGCGTCAGTCGTAACCTTGCCATTCCATCGTAACGACGCCCATGGAGTAGTATCGTTACGTGATGCCACAGGATTCATTGCCGCCTGGCATAGGACCATAAAGAGCAACGAAGGACAATCTGAGCGGAATTGCTCGCATGTTGCGTCGAACATCGTTGCTTCGAACCGGAAAGAAAACGGCACTTCACCACCTCTCATCCGAGGAAAATGTTCAAAGCCGCATTCTCAGCCGATAAAGTCGTGACGACTGTGTTCTGGGACTCTGAAGGGGTTATTCTGTTTAACTTCCTCCGTCATAGTGCAACGATCAACTGTGAACTGTATTTTGCTACCCTCAGGAAATTGAAGAATCGACTTCAGCGTGTTTGTCGCCACAAAAAAGCAAAGGAACTCCTTCTTTTCCATGACAACGCAGTGCCTCACACAAGGCTTCGCGCCCGAAAACAGCTCACAGGACTTCTCTGGACTGTTCTTCCTCATTCAACCTACAGCCAGGATCTCGCACCTGCCGACTTCCATCTGTTTGGCCCAATGAAGGATGTACTCTGCAGGAAGCAGAAAGTAGGTGCTGGGGAGATTGCTGGTGAAGCAAGACGGTAGCTTCGACTTAGACCAGTAGAGTGGTACCATGCGGGCATATACAGGCCCTCCCAGTAAGGAGGCCTAAGGCCGTTGCATTGAACCGAGGTTATGTTGAAAAGTAGGATTTTGTAGCCAAAGGAGTGGCGAATAACTTGTTGTATTGGACTCCTGAGCAAAATGAACTTGCTTTCAGAAAAATAAGTGTTACATATTGAAATCCCCTCGTATATCGGCCCTCTTATTGCCTTGGTTCAAATGGCTCAAATAGCTCTAAGCACTATGAGGCTTAACATCTGAGGTCATCAGTCCCCTAGACTTAGAACAACGTAAACCTAACTAACCAAAGGACATCAAACACATCCATGTCCGAGGCAGAATTCGAACCTGCCACCGTAGCAGCAGCGCGGATCCGGACTAAAGTGATAAGAAAGGGAGCTATGAAGACACCCAGACAATTCCCTAAGTAAGAGAAAAATTAAATGGTTCCACTATTCTACGGTACCCTCTAGAAGGAAAGTTTTGTATTCTTCTCAGTAGCAATTTAAGCTTTTAATAGTTACGTGCACTTTTTTACACTAACGTGTCATAACAAAACATTATTAAATGAGGCAGATATTTTGACACCTATCACAAAAACAGTCTACGTGAGTTGAACTCTGATTTAAAATTGCACTCGTGCTATACCTAAGGATGCGCACAGTGTAGAGAAATTCGCGTACTTGCGCTTCGCTGTATGGTTTCTCACTAACCCACTGCGCAAAGGTGTCTGCAATGAAACTCCATCCTGTGCATGTTTTCGCCAGAGAATAACATTCAGAAAGTGCTACAAGACATACGTAACATGTATTTTCGTTGAAGTGATCCTGTCTTTAATCACTGTGCGTAAAATGTTTTTGTTACAATACTCAGAAGTTACAATTCCTGGTGCAAGTTAGGGAGCGATCAAAAAGTTTTCTTTCGAAGGCCGTACAACCCAGAATCGGTATGCCACTCAGCAAAATCGTCTTGAGTACTGAGGCAATCATTCCACCGACGCACCAGATTGCAGATTCCCGTTTGGTAAAACATCGTGCCCTGCAGCGGAGAGTCCGTAACTGAGTGCAGCATATCGTCGTCGACCCTCGAATGTCTCTTTTAATGAACCTACCCCTTGACGCAGCATTTCACAGTGGTGAGCCGGCCGCAGTGGCTGAGCGGTTCTAGACGCTTCAGTCTGGAACCGCGCGACCGCTACGGTCGCAGGTTCGAATCCTGCCTCGGGCATGGATGTGTGTGATGTCCTTACGTTAGTTACGTTTAAGTAGCTCTAAGTTCTGGGGGACTGATAAAAATGTCGTGTGACTAGGGCCTCCCGTCGGGTAGACCGTTCGCCGGGTGCAAGTCTTTCGATTTGACGCCACTTCGGTGACTTGCGCGTCGATGGGGATGAAATGACGATGATTAGGACAACACAACACCCAGTCCCTGAGCGGAGAAAATCTCCGACCCAGCCGGGAATCGAACCCGGGCCCTTAGGATTGACATTCTGTCGCGCTGACCACTCAGCTACCGGGGGCGGACAGGGGACTGATGACCTCAGATGTAAAGTCCCGTAGTGCTCAGATCCATTTGAACCATTTTTTTTTCACAACGGTGCTTTTCTACAGACACGTCGCGTGGCAGCCAGCTGCCGGGTATACATCTCTTTAGTTGACGCCATCCCGGCGACCTCAGCGCCGGTGACGATGGGTGATGATAAGGACAACACCCAGTCCCCGAACGAAGAAAATCCTGGCCAGGAATCGATCCCAGGCCCTTCCGGTTCGCGTTACGCCACGCTGACCCCGCAGCTACCGAGGCAGACTGCTGTAACACTTATGATCTTCAGTCCTCCGCATCCATGTTGCCTGTGCGTGATTCCTGATATAATCAAATGGCTCAAATGGCTCTGAGCACTATGGGACTCAACTGCTGTGGTCATAAGTCCCCTAGAACTTAGAACTACTTAAACCTAACTAACCTAAGGACAGCACACAACACCCAGCCATCACGAGGCAGAGAAAATCCCTGACCCCGCCGGGAATCGAACCCGGGAACCCGGGCGTGGGAAGCGAGAACGCTACCGCACTGATATAATCAACTTAGCTTCCACTACGTCGCTATTTCGGTCCCATCTTACCTCCTGAAAACAGAAAATAATTTCTGTGGGCATTCTGGTCCTTCATCAGCACTTCTTCTCTGTTCTTTGGTTACACCGCTTCACGCAAACTTATGATACATGTAACACTTCTTGCTAGTCCACCTCTCTTCTTTTATCCTCAACTGCTGAGGTATAACTTTTCCGGTGGTGCCCACTGCGCTAGTTAATACCATCTTTCTAAGTGCCTAGAAAAAATAGTTTTTCATGCTAAGTCACCATTCTTTGATGTCAATTTCCTATCGATGAACCGCTCACGACGTAGTTTTACTACGCTTCATTGAATTCGCATTTGTTCGCCTAGAGATAACGGAGAGCACCATCTTACTGAAAGTAACTCTTCATTTAAACAGTCAGTGCAGATCTGTTATTTGTGCTACACTGACGCGTTTGAAGGTTACGAGTAATCCCAATGTCGGGTGACAGTCGCAGCTTTTTTTTCGTAACCGCCGACACGTTCGGTAGCGACCATGGAGAGGTGATACTGATGAATACCACGCGCCAACGCCGCAGATGTCGGTTACATCGACTGTACTATTGATGGTACACTTGCCAACGTGAATAATGTGGAACCCAGTTCGACAGTGACAACTGACTCCCCCACCATTGTACAAGGACGTGGGAATTCTAATGAATGAACAATCACCGACAACACCTGTAACGATAGAACGGAAGCGTCGCAACTTGATAGTAGGCGGCAGAAACAACCCGTTCCCGCATCTCAAGTCCCAGAAGGGAGAAGGAATCATTATATCCTGGGAAATCGAAGACCATACCCTTACAGCATTCGTCTGCCACTCCACCGGTTAAAGGTGGAGTATCGGCAACAGTCATGAACAGTACGATGTAGTTTCTTCGTTATCTTTCAAAGAGAATGTCGAAAATGATTAAGGATCCACCTTATGACGCTCAGTTCACTCGTTCAACAGAAATATCAGCAATATCGCCTCGCCGGCCGGAGTGGCCGAGCGGTTCTAGGTGCTACAGTCTGGAGCCGTGCGACCGCTATGGTCGCAGGTTCGAATCCTGCCTCGGGCATGGATGTGTGTCATGTCCTTAGGTTAGTTAGGTTTAAGTAGTTCTAAGTTCTAGGGGACTGATGACCTCAGCAGTTAAGTCCCATAGTGCTTAGAGCCATTTGAACCATTTGAATATCGCCTTTCCTGGTAGAAGTAGGATCAGTACTGAATTCACAACAGTAGTAGCTACCCTGATACTAATCTAGCGTAATGTTTTTAGTTACGAAAACGTTGATATCTGCATACTCTATTCTCGCACACGATATCAAAAAATTTTGTGATACTTTCAGTGCAGCTGCAAAGTGGTGCAAGTCTAACGTTTCATTCTGGAAATAACGCATAACGATTCTCGTGTCATAGACATGCATCTACCTGTGACTTTTATGAGCTTCGAAGGAATGCGGCAACCGTAAGCTTTTCGCATTATGGGCGTTTGCTGTCTGTTGGAGCCCAGCGTTCGGCCACTGACTATTTTTCTACACCTCTTTACGATTACTGCATGCTAGCAAGCAGTGGCGTAGCCAAAGTCGTTACGCCTTTAAAGTTGGTCCGCATGACCTCAGGTACTACAACAGACAAGAGAGTTCGTCCTGCGTCTACTCGAACGCCCAATGATGTGAGGAAGAGCTTACCACAGAACAGCTAAGCCATCTCAACAATTTTTTGTTTGCAAAGCGGACGTTATCAGAAGAACGTTATATAAAATTAGCTTACATTGCTTAATTTTTATTCCGTGACGCATTTATTAGTGGTGTGAACTGAAGGGCGCCCGGCAGTACACAATGAAACTGAACATCGTAACGATTATTTTGACATAAAAATACTAGATGAGTGCGGTAAAATATATACATTGGCCAAATTATTCGTACCGTCAATGGAAGATGTGTTGAACATCATAACCATACGCTATTATTACAAACTGACCAATATGCGGTGGTTGAGCCCTATCTTACAGTGGCACCGACGATGTAATAAAATGAGACACAAGTTGCTGCAAACGCCTCTCGTTTCTACGATTGTGTTTTAAAAAATCTATCGAAATCAGACTAACAGATAACATCATTAACCATGATGCTGGATAACCGCTAAGTGAAACTAGGAATCCTGTTTTATCAGATATCAAGAAACAACGGCATCTCAATTGGCCATCTATGAGTAATAATTTTTCACGATGTATCGTTTTTCGAAAGTATTCACCACTGGAGGCCCTGCAACTCTTCTTGCGCCAGGGAGCAGCAGCAACGACTGAACGCTTTCGCGTTACCTCAGCACATACGCTTTCGTATCTTCGCTGCATATATAGTTTCCGTCGTTCACGGTCTGATCAGTTATCGGCGAGAGCGGTTTAGCTTTTCTGACCTGATGATGGCGGACTGGTGGACCGTGGGAACATTGCTTGCTGACGACAGCTTAATCAGGCTGAAGACCTGACAAGAATTTGATCTGTTAATAGGCCGAGAAACTCTACATAGTCACATTAAAAGATGCTAATTTTGACACTTCTTTGATTTCTCACATGAAACATTAATTTTGACAGAAGTCTTGTATCTACAGTTTCAGAGTACCGTAAAACAGTCTAATTAAATATGTTATTCTGTTACTGTTATTTATTGCACTTTGATTAAACACATAACATGAAAATTATACGAAAACAACCATTCTTTTGAATAACTTAATAGCATACCTATGTAAAATGGGTGGTGCAAGCCTTATGTACAATAGTAACACGTAATAATACCAAACTATACAGGGAATAAAATAAGAGAACAGTTGCGCACTGTATAAATATAAAATAGGCAATAATATGTATGGTACGTAATCGAAAAAAAGACACACTAAACAGGGGTCAATACTGCATGTTATGCATAGCTAACCACAGTTTAATGATAATGTCAATACCCATGAAACAACTTGAGTAAAACAATCGTAGTCATACACCAATGAGGACAAATTTAAGGTTAAACATTTAATTACATATTGTTATACACTAGCAATATAACAGATGATGGTCGAAGTAGAGGGAATATAAAATGTAGACTGGCTATGGCAAGGAAAGCATTTCTGAAGAAGAGAAATTTGTTAACATCGAGTATAGATTTAAGTGTCAGGAAGTCTTTTCTGAAAGTATTTGCATGGAGTGCAGCCAAGTATGGAAGTGAAACATGGACCATAAATAATTTAGGCAAGAAGAGAATAGAAGCTTTCGAAATGTGGTGCTACAGAAGAATGCTGAAGATTAGATGGGTAGATCACGTAACTAATCGGGAGGTACTGAACGAACTGGGGAGAAGAGGAAATTGTGGCACAATCTGATGAAAAGAAGGGACCGGTTAGTGGGACACGTTTTGAGGTACCAAGGGATCACCAATTTAGTACAGGAGGGAATCGTAGAGGTAGACCAAGAGATGATTACACTAAGCAGATTCAGAAGGATGTAGGTTGTAGTAGTTATTCGGAGATGAAGGAGCTTGCACAAGATAGAGTAGCATGGAGAGCTGCATCAAACCAGTCTCTGGACTGAAGAAAACAACGACAACAATACATTAGTGAAATACAAACTACTTCCTAGAAGTCAACCCTAGAACTACCCTTACCAGAGGCCAACCCCAGAACTATGTGTATCTTCTTGTTTCATATACTAATAATAACCAATGAAACATGAGTATAAAATTACACCAATGCAATCTATCAATCACAGATTCATACGGCGACACTTATATAATGAAACGTTTTCTTTGAACGAAACTGGGAATCTAATGTCATATACTGTAACGAATTTCCCCTAAGCATATATACAAGCATATAAGTATTGAAATATATGTAAAACGGCATAACCTATGTTACCATGAAAGTGATTGGTCTACTGACAAGCAGGTGTGAGGCTGGGTGTTATACCAAGCAATAAACTATGAAGTAAGCCTAAAGAAGAGTAGTTCAATACATACGCAGTGTATCCGAAATACACTCATTTCAATCAGAACAACCAAAGACACGTAGATCTATATGGCACGTAGTTCTATATGACATGTAGCCCTTTAGGAGTTGAAGACATATGATAGTATAACAAACTGCCTATTTGCGTCTGTCTCGGGTTCTTCGGCTGACATTCGTCTGATGATTTTACTGACGTTTCGCTAGCACGAGTGGCTGGCATTGTCAAAACTTCACTCTGCATTGCCGGTGGTGGTTGCAATGGAGGGTGAAGTTTTGACAATACCAGCCACCGGTGCTGGCGAAACGTCAGTAAAATCATCAGACGAATGTCGGATTAAGAACCCGAGACAGAAGAAAATAGGCAGTTTGCCAACAAGTGGCCAGAAAGCCTTAACAGTTTTGTGTAAACGACAGTAAGACCTACGACAGAAAAATCACCAGAAAACATGTGTCACAGTATACCATATAGTGTGTAATATGTCAGTTGGTACCTTCGTGGGTAGATGGTTAATTGGGAAAATGGATGTCGATGACTATGCAGGAACACTGTGTCGGGTGTGATGAAGTCATTGGAGCTACAGGTGTACCATCTGAACATGTCAGCTAATAAAAGTTGTAGTCGAGGGAAAACAAACACTCGTAATATACCATGACAACAATGTAAAGATGGAAGAACTCGCAACACTAACACCGTAACGCCAACAAATGTAGTGCAGCAACCTTCGTGGTTAGATGTCGAACAATGAAGGTAAGTAAGTAAGTAGGTCAAGGCAACATTAAGTTACGTCACAAAGGACTTGTGAAGAAATTAGAAAGGTACAAAAAAAAAAAAAAAAAACTAGCCACAAGTACGCTGTCCCACGAATAGTAATTGCAGGATTGTAGTGCAGTCTAGAAAAATTATGTTACTAATTAAGTAAGGAATATGTGTAGAGAAATATTCCAGTACATGTTAAAGACCAGTAAAACAATATCGTGTGTGACAAAATAAAACACCTACAGCCGTCCTTATGATTTTATTTTATTTTGGTGCATCCAGTTTCAACGCTTCATTAAGCAATCTACAGGCTGTTCTTGATGTGGTACGGTACGGGTTACTTTGATCCCTAGATATATCACATCAGTTGTCAGCATAACTGGATACGCAGATAATGTGTCAACACTCCAACCATTTGAGTTGATGGTTAGAGTGCTGACACGATCTGAGTATCGTGTGAGAACGTAGATCCCCCTGTTAGATGTGCCATATTATACCCATAACATGTCACAAACGGTTAAGCCATACAAATCTAAAATCTACCAGACCACTAAAACCAAAACCACATCGAAGTACACAACCTATAATCCTTATAAAAAGGGGGACGTAGATGTACATATCGAAGATGGGCATCATGTAAGAAACTGACTATTGAAAGCCGAGAAGCCAGGGCATACTCACACCCAGAAACTAACACTGCTAGCGACACACCGCTAACAGTTGCTGAAAAAGAGAAGAAAACGAGCAAAGAAAGCTAAGTAATTTTAGTACACCTATCCAAATAAGCATATAAAACAGTTTCTTTTCCAAGTATGCTTGTAGACTAATGTACTGCAGATTAGAATTTTAAATTTCTGATCGTTTTGTTAACTGATAATTGAAGTGGGTTTCTACTTTACATTTATGTTTGCCTGTATATTAGAATACGTTAACATAGTTTCCTGGTTATGACTCAATACCGACTGCGATGCTTTTATGTGTCCTGCACATATGAGGCACCACTCTGAGGGATACATAATTACAGATTGTGATTGTTGTGCTTCTTGCTAACAAATCTGTACAATAGACGCGTAACTGCACGCAGTATAGTTTTACTGGTCTTCAACACGTACAGAAACACTTATTTACAAATACTCCTTACTTGGTTAGTAACGTCATTTTTCTAGGCTGCACTACAATCGTGCAGTTACTATTTATGAGATAGAATAATTGTCGTTAGCTTCTTCACAAAGTCTGTAGGAAGTAAGTTAACATTGTTCTGACTTACATAATTGCTTACCTCCATTCTTCGACATCTAACCATGATGGTAGCTACACTACATTTGTCGGCGTTATGGTTTTAATGTTGCGAGTTCTTCCCTCTTTACCTTGTTTTCATCGTACATCTCGAGTCTCTTTGGCATCTATATTCTCAATTAATACCAACCGACATATTACACACTGTATGATTCTCCCTAACATGTTTTCTGCGGTTTTTTCTGTCGTAGGCCATATTATCGTTTTTCTTCAACTCCTGGAGGGTTACATGGCATATAGAGCTACGTGTCGTGGTTGTTCTGATTGACATGAGTGTCTTTCTGATATACTGCGCATGTATTGCAGAGCTCTTTTTTTAGACTTACTTCATAGTTTATGGTTTCTTGTATTGTCCAGCAGACGTGTCACTTTCATGATAACGTTGGGTATGCCGTTTTCTATGTGTTTCAATATTTGCTGCTTGAGGGAATTCGTTGCGATATTTAACATTAGATTCATAGTTTAGTTCGGCCGGCCGGTGTGGCCGAGCGGTTCTAGGCGCTGCAGTCTGGAACCGCGCGACCGCTACGGTCGCAGGTTCGAATCCTGCCTCGGGCATGGATGTGTGTGATGTCCTTAGGTTAGTTAGGTTTAAGTAGCTCTAAGTTCTAGGGGACTGATGACCTCAGATGTTAAGTCCCATAGTTCTCAGAGCCATCATAGTTTAGTTCATTAAATATTTTTCTTAGGTATTTGGCACCTTATGAATCTGTGATTGATAGATTACATTGACGCTAATTTATATTCTTGTTATCGTCAGTTATCAGTGCTATATTGAACATGATGATACAGATAGCTCTCGGGTTGACCTGTAGCAAGTTGTTTATGTTGTACTGGTATATGGAAACATGTAATTAAATGTTTTACCTTCAATTTGGATCCGTCAGTTTATGACTGAAATGATTTTGCTCCAGTTGTATTCATGGGCATTAGCATTAGCATTAAACTGTGATTATCAATGCAAATTTTGGTCCCTTGTTTATATTAATATAGTGTGCAAGTGTCCTCTTATTTTATTCTTTTGTTTATGTGTAATTTTGATGTTACTGCATGTACAGGTTGATATATGTTACTACATATTACCATGGTATATAAGACTTGCACCACTCCCTTTTGTTATGTATCTCATACTGCTTACTTTGTTATCTGTACACAGGCACCTGAAGATGGTGTAATATATTGCCGAAACTGGTAGCCCAATAAAATGACAATTCGAAAATCGAATTGATTTGACTTTCTGTACTGAACAAGCGAGGTCACCCATCCATCTGTGAAAAGATGGACATACAGAGAATCAATGGAGCATGTTCTGTTACAACAGCGGTACGTGGATGAGCATTATACTGTTGGGAAATCTCCCCTGGATTGCTGTTCATGCATGAATGGCAGCACGAACAAGATGTCGAATCACCAGATTGACGTGAAGTCTTGCAGCCAGTGTGCGTGGGATAACTCCATGAGTGCTACTACTGTCAGACGAAATCGCATCTCAGCCATAACTCTAGGTGTAGTGTGTCTAGGACGCAGACAGATTGGGTGCAGGCCCTCGACTGGTCTTCTTCTAACCAACACACGCCCATCACTGGCACCAAGACAAAACCTCCTTTCGCCAGCGAGCACAACAGTCCTCCTCCTCATCCTTTAATCAGATCTCGCTTAACGCATTTCAAGTCGCGAATGGAACAGCTGTGGTTTGGTCTCAGCGGAATGCACGCAACAGGACGTCTGGCTTGGAGCTGTCTTTGAAGTAGCCAATTTGTAACAGTTCTTTGTGTCGCTGTGGAGCCAACTGCTGCTCAAACGGCTGCTGCAGGATGCAGTACGATGCGCCGGAGCGATACGCCGATAACGGTGGTCTTCCCTCTCACAAGGGAACCTCCCCATCGCTCCCCCCTCAGATTTAGTTATAAGTTGGCACAGTGGATAGGCCTTGATAAACTGAACACAGATCAATTGAGAAAACAGGAAGAAGTTGTGTGTAACTGTGAAAAAATAAGCAAAATATACAAACTGAGTAGTCCATGGCCCACATAGGCAACATCATGGACATCGTCAGCTCTGGAGTGCCGTGGTCCCGTGGTAGCGTGAGCAGCTGTGGAACGAGAGGTCCTTGGTTCAAGTCTTCCTTCGAGTGAAAATTTTACTTTCTTTATTTTTGCATAGTTATTATCTGTCCGTTCGTTCATTGACGTCTCTGTTCACTGTAATAAGTTTAGTGTCTGTGTTTTGCGACCGCATCGCAAAACCGTGCGATTAGTAGACGAAAGGACGTGCCTCTCCAATGGGAACCGAAAACATTTGATCGCAAGGTCATAGGTCAACCGATTCCTCCACAGGAAAACACATCTGATATATTCTATACGACACTGGTGACGGCATGTGCGTCACATGACAGGAATGTGTTGTCGACCCACCTAACGTGTACACTTGGCGAATGGGTAAAAAGATTCTTCTACCTTGCCCGATTTAGGTTTTCTTGTGGATGTGATAATCACTCCCAAAAAAGTTATGAAAACATAAGAGTTTGTCACATAAACTGAAAATAAAAAATTAAACTTTTCACTCGATGGAAGATTTGAACCTACGACCTTTCGTTCCGCAGCTGCTCACGTTACCACGAGACCACGGCGGTCCTGCGTTTCCAGTGTCCTTGATATTGCATATCTTTCCATCAACCACTCAGTTTGTATATTTTGCTTATTTTTTCACAGTTCCACACAACTTCTTCCAGTTTTCTCAGTTGATTTGTGTTCAGTTTATCAAGGCCTATCCACTGTGCCAACTTATAACTAAATCTGAGGGGGGTGCGATGGGGAGGTTCCCTTGTCAGTAGCGCCATGATACCACCCGGAGCCCTGTCTTCTTGCCACCGTACATTCTATTGACCACCATTGCCAGCAGTCGTGTACAATGGACACATTCCTGCCAAGTCTTTCTGCAGTATCGCAGAAGGAATATTCATCGTCTCTTAGGCCTGTTAAACGGACTCGTTAAAACTCAGTGAAGTGCTGATAGTGGTACCGACACCTTGAAGACATTATTGGCTAACATCAAATCACCACTTCCAGTGTCAAGGTAACTATCGCTCACGACCATTGCAGCATGCATTTGAAGCAAACCGTATTTTCATCGTCATAGTGCCGCTACTAACGCCACTCTTATGCAACTCGCGCCAAATTTGAGTAGACATCATCTTTCAGATATAGAAACACGCCTACGAACTATCGTTTACGTCGCACAACTCCTTCTTGGTGACGCAATTTTTTTTCCATCAGTGTATGCACATAGCTTTTTATTTTCTGAGTGAGAGCAGAAAGACGTGCTTAGATCCGTTCATTCATCTTAGATTAGAAATTTGTACGAGAATTCCTAATCTCAGTTGATTGAAGGGATCGAATGGTTGTCGCTTTGTGTTAACTTCTGTTGAGATATATTTCTTTCAGGTCTTTCAGCTGTGAATAATACTGTCAGTTTTTTTCAGTTCAAAATATTGTTAAAAGTGATTCACTTACTAAGATAAAACATATCTGCCTCTAACTTTAAAAATTTATTTTAGTATTTAATGAGCCGAATTTTCAATATGGCATCTGTTAAATGTTTCGTGGTGGCTTTTTATTATTTACTTCGTTAATGTTAAAATTCTGCGGAGTATAATAAATACTCTAAGGCAACTTTTTAATTCTTAACTCCCTACCTTACCACTCCCAGCCGCATGCTTCTTACCATTTCAGACGCCAATATGAGACTCCTTATAAATCAAGGTTGCAGAACTGTTTGGCGGATAACAGTATTACCAATAATCTCCTGAGCGCCTCTCTGGGTCGTTTCCATATATCTTCTTCTAGAATAGAAGTAGCTGTTAATAGATTCCTGTAAAAGAACACATTCACCATCAAAAGGAATGGGTACAGTCTCATGCGTTTCATAAACAGGCACTAAGTAAGCCTAGGCACTCTTTCAGAGACAAGACACAAGAACTTCAAAATCTCGGGGTTGAACCGACTGAAATGATGGATTTGGAGGGACCCGACTTTCAATGTCACACGGAATGTATACATTTATTTATTTATTTATTTATTTATTTATTGCTAACAGAGGTATAGGTGTGCTACCTTGAAACTAAAGCAAAGTGTTATGTTTTCTCGATTTACAATAAGTACTAACCTATACTTAAACTTCATAACTATAATGAAAGAAATGAAGAAAAATGTTAGCTGGCTACCGAAGTTACCCTGCCAAGTAAAATTAATGTAAATGTCTTGTGACTAGGCCCTCCCGTCGGGTAGACCGTTCGCCAGGTGCAAGTCTTTCGATTTGACGCCACTTCGGCGACTTTCGTATCGATGGGGATGAAACGATGATGATTATGACAACACAACACCCAGTCCCAGAGCGGAGAAAATCTCCGACCCTGCCGGGAATCGAACCCGGGCCCTTAGGATTGACATTCTCTCGCGCTAACCACTTTTTATTTTTTATTTCTTTTTAAATCTCATTTTGTTCGTTTTCATTCGTTGTATCTGCTCGGGGCGGACGTCGCAAGACACCCGTTTCCGTTCGTCGTTGATACATTAACTCAGTTTTTTTATTACAGAGTGCAGCGAACCTCCTGACCGAACACGCTGAGTTACCGTGCCGGCAACCACTCAGCTACCATAGGCGGACACCCAGCCAACTGATAGGAGTATAGTTCCTCCTATATGGAATCACAATATATTGGCACAACAAAAATAATTGATTGTAGTTCAGACGGCCTATTGGCACCTGTGATGTCTACACTAGAAGAAGAAAAAATGTCTCTCTTTACTCTTAATTAAAACGGTCTATGCCTCAATAGGGGGTGAATAATGTTGCTGCGTAATTCTCTGATCACTTACATTTTGATATTACCGTAATGGATGACAGATAGCCAAGCTAAATTTCAAAGTGCTCTTAACAGGTTTTGTCTGTACAAATCCTTCTCATCGACAGTAGAGATTTTTTTTCTGTGGCGTGCGTACTGTAAGACCTTCGGTACACACACCATCAGATTATTTGACTTGTCGCTCTAACAAAGTAGGCGAGTGTCAGCAATATGTCTCATGGTCTTATCGTGGCGTGTTTATCTTCTGCCGTTAGGTCAGACGATAGAAATGCCACTTGCACCCTTAGAGTAGCAGATTGACGGTGACCAACTTTAAACAGAACTTGATTAATTTTCACACACATTTATTAAAATCATAAAAAGCATAGACATTACGTAACTTGATTCTGGATGCTATTTACAATTGACAATCTGAAGTTCCTTTGGTCTTGGTACGTTAATCTTATTCTCACATATCTCTGATATTTGACAAAGTGTCTATACATTTATCTTCATGGCTACGTACATGAATAGAATAATCTTCTTAGGTGCAGACAAACTTGACTATAGACTGGTACAGACTAATGCAGACTTGCACAGACTGGTGCAGACAAATGCAGACTGGTACAGACAGGTGCAGATAAATGCAGACTGACTAATCAGGGGTCTGTACACTCCTTATAATATCTCACACATTCAGATATGACTGGACGAGTGTGATCCTCGAGGAGAAAAGGTTCTACGTTAGCAGCAATCTCATGGGCTGTGTTACATATTAATACGCGGATCGGTGGAAGCAGTATTTGGTCCGTCTCTAAGGCAGCGCCATCTCGTAGTGCAGAGATGGACGAGCAAGATTACACAACAGAATCAAAGGAAGGAAGATATGAGAAATAGATTGTTAGAGACAAAGAAAGCTCTCCTAGTTTCAGGTTTCTGAGAGTGAACTTCTCGAGCATGACATTAAAAGGAGGGGAAAAGGGACCACTGGAAATCAAGAGAAGAAGAGAGAAACGTTGTGGTATCAAAGAATGTAAAATCTGTAGCTACAAGGTTAAGTATGAAATGAATAAGTGCTGAAAATAACGTTTGATGGAAAAAGTTAACTGAAAATCCTTACCTGAAGAAGGGACACATGCTAAGTGTTTTGTTGGCTGAAGAGCCAACACCGTGTTACTAGAGGAGGTCGAAATGCACGCGTTTTAGCTCACGCAGGCTAGCATGAGGAGGGAAGAACTATACTGACACGAGGTCTGGAACATGTCAAGGAATTAGAATTCAGAAAGCGGACGGAATTAGTTTGATACTTAACTTTAATCCATTAATGATGAACGTCGCTCTTGACGGTACATGAGGCACAATATTATCTGTTCAGATTATAGTAACTGAATATGGCGCCTTGCAAATGACGTAGCTGAAGGCTATGCTAAACTGTCGTCTCTGCAAATGAGAGCGTATGTAGTCAGTGAACCTTCGCTAGAAAAGTCGGCTGTACAACTGGGGCGAGTGCTAGGGAGTCTCTAGACTAGACCTGCCGTATGGCGGCGCTCGGTCTGCAATCACTGATAGTGGCGACGCGCGTATGCTAACGGACCGCGGCCGATTTAAAGGCTACCACCTAGCAAGTGTGGTGTCTGGCGGTGACACCACACTAAGTATTCGTAAATGGTTAACCTGGTGCAGGAAGTAGCAGTAGAGAGGAAAAGTGGCAGATCTAGACAGATTTGCTTTGTACAAGCTTGTTTGGTCCCACTGTAGCAGCGAGCACAGCTTTTATTAATACGCAATTGAATAACTACAGAACAAGTTATGTTCACAAAAGTTTGAACAAACTGCATCCGCGTGAGCGAGCAAACTTCATGGTGGAAGAGTGACACCAGGAAATCTGCAAGTCCTCCCAAAGTCGCTAACCGCACAGCAATAAACTGTTCGTGCACAAATACATAATTCAATCGAATAGCGGGCAGCCACATCACAATACGAAGATTCTACTGTCTTAAGGCACGAACACTATGGCTGTGGAGCTTTGTTTTATTTTGTTTTGTGTGTACTTTTTATTCCTGGACTTCGAGTGAGCGGAGCGGGCCGTTTGAGAGCATCTGGGTTGTACTTTTCAGTCATTTAGGTCACACACTTTTTCCTTTACTAACATTTTATTATGTCCTACGTGTTACATTTCGTATAAAATTGTAACAGCTTTAATTATATTATACCTAAACATATCAGTTAGTTACATGCTTTCATGTATGTTGTAGTCGTATAGGTCTTGTATTTTATTGTTCATTTTGGTATAATTTGTTGATTAGGTTTTACTACTGAGTAGTTATTATGAGTTAGCCTACCAAGTTCTATGTTTATGAGTGCAGTTTTGGTCCATGGAGGAGGTATCTGTAATTTCAATATTATTGTGCTATTCTAGTTTACGCTGTAAGATGTCGTGGTTTCCTGACATTCATTGCTTACATATTCCGACCTCACAATCATGTTCCACACATCAAGACGCTTCATTCGAACCCAAACTCGATAAGATAAAGTCAATGTTGTATGAATTCATGTAAACGATGCGCAATTGACAAGTGAGCGCACCGTGGTTGATATACTCGAGGCTGGCGTGCACACACACATTGCAGACACGACGGTCACAGATGCTTTTAGTTCGGGAGAGAGGCCCTTCAGAGGATGACCCAGCTCACGTCAGCCGGTGACCGCCCATAGCAGACAGCGTGGGCCCAAGTGGAAAGGGGGGAACAACCCCTTGTTCGGCTTAAAAGCAAATTCCGCTACAATGTGTGGGAGCGGCCAGTCTATACATTCTTTATACATGGCACGCAATTACAGAGATTTTCACAGGGAGACAGCAAACGCCAAACGCCAAAGCTACAAGCTTCCGGCTTGGTCGCCTTAAACGAAACGCCATTCTCCCGTTTTAGAAGAGCAATGCTGATTTGCAGACGATATTTCTGACGCCTTGAGCTGAAGGAATAATGGAGCGAATCAAAGGGCGACTCTCTATTGAGTCCTTGCGATTAAGCGTTGTTCACTGTGCTGGCCGACACACTTATTGTGCGGTGTGAACGGACAGAGTTAAGGCCGGTTCCCACTAGAGCGCGGCAGCGCGGCGTGCGGCAACGGCAGCGGCAAGCGTTTTCCGCGTTGACGCGGCGGCTCGCGGAATTGGCGTTCCCACCTGGAAGCGGCAGACGCTAGCGGTAGCCAATGACGGACAGCCACTGAGGTACGGGCTGAGACCCACCGAAACGACCGGTGTGTTTGAATAACAATATCTTACACCTACATGAAGGAAAGACGAAGTTGGGTGAAGACATACCAATTTTTCATTTTCTGTACAATGTACTCTTTCACATATTTCATTATTCATGTTTTCTCATTTCAACATAAACAGATTTCATGACTACCGTTCATGATTGTTCACTATCCCCTAACACAATGAAACAATGTACGATAAAAGAGATTATTCAGATAGTTAAACGAGACAAAAATTTAAAATGTGATACGGTAGCAGGTACACGAAAACAGTAAGAACACAAAGGCTAGGTGGAAGGGATGAACGTGGAAGCCACCTGATAGAATTTCCCACAGAGCATAATGTAATCATCGCCAGCACCTTGCTTAAGAATCACGAAAGAATAATATAAATTTGGAACAGAGTTTTCGAAATCAGATTTTAAATTGTAAGGTATTTCCTGGTGCAGACGCAAACCTGACTGAAGACTGTCAATAGCAAAAAAAGCGTTCTGAAAAAGAAAATTTGTTCACATCGAATATAAATTCTAATGGTTGGATACTATTTTACAAAGGTATTTGTGTGGAGTGCAGCCTTGTATGAAAGTGAAATGTGGACGATGAACAGTTCTGTCAAGAAGACAATGGACGCTTTCAAAACGTGGTGATCAATAAGAATGCTGAAGATTAGATACGAGGATCGTGTGACTAAAGAAGAAGTACGGAATTAAATAGAGGAGGAAGAGGAAATTACGACACAACCTTGACAACAATAGGGGTTAGTTGACAGGACGTATTATGGGGCGTCAAAGAGTGAGGACAAAGGGGTTGGGTGATAGTATTCTGATAATAATTATCTGTTGAAATGCTATTCTACTATTTTATCTATTACTGTAAGCAGTGAATTTACTCTTCCATGCACTCCTCTACAAAACATTTAAACCAAAACTGAAATCAGCTGAACACCAAATCTTTCAACCACTGTCTGACAACTACTGGATTTACTTTCAACTTTCTATAATTATCACTGGCTAGCCACACATACATACAGATATAAAGAGAACAAAAATAAACAAACATTAGTTTTCAGCATATAATTCTGCAGATTGGCAACATGTACATAAACAAACCAGACAGGAAGGGACATGAGGTGAACACACTGTAGTTACGACTTCAAATCAGAGTTTTCGGTAAAACGTCTACAGCTAGTGACAGAAGAGAAAAGAGCGAACAAGAAAATGTGCTTATGTTCCATAATCTAAGTTTTAGTTCAACCTCCAGCATGTGACCAGGTGAGTCGAAACGTATATGTGCGCCAAAAACTCGATTCACTGTAAGTAATCAGTCATTCACGTAAAAAAAGATGTGAACTGTTTTATAATCTGCAAGTATCACATATCAAAACAAAACTGAATCATTCTAGATTCCACCGAAGAAGCCTTAAAGTAAAAGGCGAAACGCGCGTTGAATCAGTAAAGTTCACTGGATAAAGAAAAAAAAGTTTGTTACTTACCAAAGGAAATAATCAATAGCTGCAGATATTTAGTAAATTACATTTTATGACATACCAGCAAATTAGTTTCGGCTTAACTTCTCATTCCACAAGCTATTAAATGCTGTTTAAAACAATTCATCTATCCCTTCTGAAAAACTGTAGTTACTTTCATATCTCGGTAGATAAACAGATTTAGGATATTTATCATGCGACGAAATACATGACTTTTCACAAGTTATCGTTTGCAAAAAAAACACGTTTCGATTTCTTGAACCGTTTACGAAATTTGCGGTTGATACAACCACACGGTTTACGACGAGCAGGACGAAGTACTGGTCGCGCCGCGAGCAACCCGCGCGCGGTCATGGCACAGCCCGTCCGCCGACATATCATTCAATATCTCGAGAACGGTGATAGCTATCGATCTGCTCTCACCTTTAAAAACAATTTCGACATGTTGACTAAATTTCATACGCAATAATGTATTACCTAAAATGAACTGTACGCAAAGTCCACGCAATGCGTTTTTACCTCTGCACACTCATTCAAATTTCGTGTAAAGGTTTACGTAAATGCGATACAGCAAGTAACCACGACGAATAACGAAAAGAAATTCGGTCCACGCTCAGCGCGTTCTGTGATTGGCGGCGCGCACCGGGGGCGCGTCACGCGGCAGCGGAAGCGGTTCGACATGGTCAAACCGCGACGCAGAGCCCGCCGCACCCTGCCGCTGACGCCATTTCTATGGCAACCATGCCGCTGACGCGCGGTTTTGAGACGCGGCAGCCCTAGTGGGAACCGGCCTTTATAGTTAAACATCTGCGAGCGAATTTTGAGTGGCATCACGGTGGACTGGTTATCTGACCTGTGTACCACGCCCATAGTTAGACTAGGGGCGAATAGGAATCCTTGACTTCATCAAGGCACAGGGAGAGTTTAATTGGCGAAGGTGAATCCAGATAGAATGAGAGTTATCTTATTTGTCAGTAGCGAGCGGCGCAGACAGCAGTCATCGCAGCTTACGGCATTGTGCGCTACAGCTATTGCGAACCCCATATTTCCTCCACAACAGTACACTTCACTGCATTTCACATGCAACAGCCTCGACCGTACCTAACAACATTCTAAAGGATAATTATTCAAGTTGAGTAGGCGCGCCTCTCAGCCATTCTGCCAAGGCAACAAGCATCTTAAACTTTGTATAGAAATTTCATTAGCGAATCCTATCCTTGAAAGGTAACTTCACATTCCGAAAAGAACCAGGATATAACTTGTTCAATTCGTAATTAAAAGTGACATTGTGATTTCTCAGAATTTTTGCAAAATAAATAATAACTTCCGTTACTTTCATGTTTTTCTTACACTAACTAGCACTACTCCAGTACCCAAGTATCCCATAGTTACATAAGAAATTTTGTGAATTTTTGTGTCATTTCCTTACAGCGGACGACTCCAGAAGATATTTATTGCTGAAAGTTTTTCAGGCATTTCTGTTTAGAATGTTAGGAGCGCCTGCCTGACTTCTGTAGTAGTGTGGGGGTGGAAATTGCATCTTGCAGGAGCCACAGGGTAAAGGGTACATCTCAGATTAATCCGTTGCGCAGAATAACAGAATAATAGATCAACCCCCACACCTCAGAACGTTTTCCTTTCTGTGTTGTGACAGGAAGTTGGGTTTACAAAAAAATGGCTCTGAGCACTATGGGACTTAACATCTATGGTCATCAGTCCCCTAGAACTTAGAACTACTTAAACCTATCTAACCTAAGGATATTACACAACACCCAGCCATCACGAGGCAGAGAAAATCCCTGACCCCGCCGGGAATCGAACCCGGGAACCCGGGCGTGGGAAGCGAGAACGCTACCGCACGACCACGAGATGCGGGCATTGGATTTACAATGGTCTTAGTTTCTAAACTGGTCTTTTTGTTTTATGGTTATCCTTTGGTAGTGGTGGTGGTAGTTAAGGTGACTGGTGGTCGTTCTTCCAGTTGTTCGGGTATTGGATCATTTTCTGTTATTGGTAACACTGTGAGTGCCTATCGGCCATTCCTCAAAAAGGCTTCCTATCTGGTGGCAGGAGTAGGTGGTTTGCCAGAAGCGCCACCTACCTTAAATTGCTGGGCCCGCAACCTGGCTGACTCGATAACGAAATAGGTGCCTTATCTGGGCAAGCAAGAACAATTACAATCGCTCAAAAGAGGAAAGGCCGCTGGACCTGATGCGATACCAGTTCTATTTTACACAGAGTACGCGAAGGAACTTGCCCCCTTTCTTGCAGCGGTGTACCGTTGGTCTCTAAAAGAGCGTAGCGTTCCAAAGGATTGGAAAAGGGCACAGATAATCCCCGTTTTCAAGAAGGGACGTCCAACAGATGAGCAAAACTATAGATCTATATCTCTAACGTCGATCAGTTGTAGAATTTTGGAACACGTATTATGTTCGAGTATAATGACTTTTCTGGAGACTAGAAATCTACTATGTAGGAATCAGCATGGGTTTCGAAAAAGACGATCGTGTGAAACCCAGCTCGCACTATTCGTCCACGAGACCCAGAGGGCCATAGACACGGATTCCCAGGTAGATGCCGTGTTTCTTAACTTGCGCAAGGCGTTTGATACAGTTCCCCACAGTCGTTTAATGAACAAAGTAACAGCATAGGGACTATCAGACCAGTTGTGTGATTGGGTTGAAGAGTTCATCGATAACAGAACGCAGCATGTCATTCTCAATGGAGAGAAGTCTTCCGAAGTAAGAGTAATTTCAGGTGTGCCGCAGGGGAGTGTTGTAGAACCTTTGCTATTCACAATATATATAAATGACCTCGTGGATAACATCGGAAGTTCACTGATGCTTTTTTCGGATGATGCTGTAGTATATCGAGAGGTTGTAACGATGGAAAGTTGTAATGAAATGCAGAAGGATCTGCAACGAATTGACGCATGGTGCAGGAAATGGTAATTGAATCTCCATGTAGACAAGTGTAATGTGCTGCGAATACATACAAAGAGAGATCCTTTATGATTTAGCTACAATATACGAGTAGCAGGTCAGCAACTGGAAGCAGTTAATTCCATAAATTATCTGGGAGTAGGCATTAAGAGTGATTTAAAATGGAATGAACATATAAAATTAATCGTCGGTAAAGCAGATTCCAGACTGAGATTCATTGGAAGAATCCTAAGGAAATCAGAGAGATTAGAGCCCACACAGAGGCATACCGACAATCTTTCTTTCCACGAACAATTCGAGACTGGAATAAAAGGGAGAGCCATCCGCGGTGGCCGTGCGGTTCTGGCGCTGCAGTCCGGAACCGCGGGACTGCTAGAGTCGCAGGTTCAAATCCTGCCTCGGGCATGGGTGTGTGTGATGTCCTTAGGTTAGTTAGGTTTAAGTACTTCTAAGTTCTAGGGGACTTATGACCTAAGATGTTGAGTCCCATAGTGCTCAGAGCCAATAAAAGGGAGAACCAATAGAGGTACTCAAGGTACCCTCCTCCACCCTCCGTCAGGTGGCTTGCTGAGTATGGATGTTGTGGTGTCACCGCCAGACACCACACTTGCTAAGTGGTAGCTTTAAATCGGCCGCGGTCCATTAGTACATGTCGGACCCACGTGTCGCCACTGTAAGTGATCGCAGACCGAGCGCCACCACACGGCAGGTCTCGAGAGACGGACTAGCACTCGCCCCAGTTGTACTGACGACGTAGCTAGCGATGCACACTGACGAAGCCTCGCTCATTTGCAGAGCAGATAGTTAGAATAGCCTTCAGCTAAGTCAATGGCTACGACCTAGCAAGGCACCATTATCCTTACATAGCAATTGATACTTATCGTATAAAGCATGTCTCATCGAGAACGATGTATGCAACAAGGATGGATTAAAGTTAAGTATTCCAACAGCTACGTACTTTTCTTTATAGCATTCATTACGTATCCTGTTTCAGACCTCACACCATCCTTCGTGTGTTTATAGCGTGCATAGCGGTCCCCTCAACTCACACTGTGTCGGCACTTCTGTCGACACAACATATTTGGCGACGCGGATCAATCAGGATCTTGTTCTTTCTACTTGCTTTGCCCCAATTTACTTGTGTCATGGCTTCGCCACATTCTCCAGATGTACTGTCCGAATTTTATCGCTTGCAGAATCAGCAGACGCAGGCGTTATTGGATGTCCTTGGACAGCTCGTCCAGGGTCAACGTGCACTGCAAAACGATGCGGCCGCCGCCGCTTCACCGCTACTGCAGCCACAACACGCAGTTGCACCCCAGTTTCGGCGTTTTGATTCAGCCCAGGAATCATGGACGGAGTGGTCACGCCAATTTGGATTCCATCTCGCCGCCTACAGAATTCAAGGTAATGAGCGGCAGCCGTTTTTGCTTTCGTGTGTAGGTGTGTCCACCTACCGTGTGATAGTGAAATTGTTTCCCCGACGCGACGTAGCAACTCTGTCCTACGATGAAATTTTGTCTGCTTTAGATGCCTATTTCAAAGAAACAGGTAATGTAGTTGCAAAACGGTATACGTTCTTTCGTACAAAACATACGGCCGGTCAGACTAATAGAGAGTGGGTTGCGACATTGCAAGGACTTACTAGGGATTGTGCTTTTGATTGTGAATGTGGACTCCCTTATTCAGATACAATGGTGCGTGATGCAATTGCACAGAACGTTTCAGATGTTCGTATACGGGAACAGATTTTGAAACTAGTTAATCCCTCCCTTCAACAAGTGATGGACATATTAGATAGGCAAGACACACTTGACTTTGCTCAGGAATCATTTGAAACTTCGCCAGCCGTGTGTGACATTAACCGGCCCGCCGGGCGCGCTGCACGGAACGATAAACAGTCCTCGTGTCCGTCCGCGCAGCTGCGGCCTAGCTCTCAAACACGTGTGCCGCGTAAGCATGCCAATGCAGTTCTAAAATCATGCCCGCGGTGTGCAACTAGACATTCGCGTGACGATTGCCCGTCACGCCAAGCTATTTGCTTTTACTGTAATAAGAAAGGACAAGTTCAAAGTGTTTGCCAGAAACAGCTCAGATCAGACAATCACGACCATTCCAGGCCCTTTGCTTCGCGCCGGAATCGAACCAAGGACACTCAGGCTCGTGGACCTTCGTCCATGGACATTCATGTAGTTACTTCCACTCTGTCCAGTGCCACTTTCTCTAACAGTGACTGTGTTCGTCCCACAAATAGTGTGCGTCGACGTCGACGGAAATCTCGTCCGGTCGCAGGTGCTTCTGTACCAGTATCAGTTCAAATTGCACGAGAAAGTCGCTCTTGTCGTCAGCAGGACAATAAACTTTTTGTAGACTTGGACTTTGAAGGCAAAGTGATAACATTCCAGCTCGATACCGGAGCTGCGGTTTCATTGATCAATCACGACACGTACAAACAACTGGGCAAACCGCCATTGCGTGCCGCAAATGTTCAGCTCACTAGTTATTCAGGACAGCAGATCCCTGTGTTAGGACAGTGCACTCTTCTTGCAACGTACAAGGGACAAACAAAACTTGTGTCATTTTACGTCCTTCGTTCTTCTTCTGCAGTGAACTTGTTTGGTTTAGATTTATTTCAGTTGTTTAACTTGTCAATAGTAAATCAGGTCCTGTCAGTGAACCAGACTGTGCCTTCCACCAGTGTTTCTCGTCTATGTGAAGAATTTGCAGACATTTTTGCACCGGGCCTTGGTTGCGCTAAGAACTATGAAGCACATTTGGAACTGAAAGTAAACGCGCAACCGAAATTTTTCAGAGCGCGCAATGTTCCCCACGCATTGCGTGATGAGGTCGCAAGAACTTTACACGATTTAGAATCACAAGGTGTAATTGAACGTGTGCAGGCTTCTCTCTGGGCCTCACCCTTAGTGATTTTGCCAAAACCTTCCGGAAAATTGAGACTTTGTGTGGACTTCAAAGCTACAGTGAATCCACAACTAGTGATTGCAACTTTTCCTTTACCCCGCCCGGAAGATCTTTTTGATAAACTGTGCCCGGGTAAATACTTTTCGAAGTTGGACCTAGCAGATGCGTACTTGCAAATACCGGTGGACGAAGACTCCCAGCGCGTTTTGGTGGTTAACACGCATCTTGGGTTGTACCGATTCAAAAGACTGCCCTTCGGGTGTGCATCCGCCCCTGCATTGTTTCAGCAATATTTCAAACTGTTTGTGCGTCGGTCCCTACTGCTGCGAACTATCTGGACGATATTGTGATCTCCGGAAAGACAGCAGACGAACATTTAGCAAATCTACGAACATTATTTCAGGTATTGCGACACCATGGTCTTCGCTTGCGGAAGGACAAATGTGTGTTTTTTGCTCGTGACTTACCATATTTGGGACATGTCATCAATGCCCAAGGCATACATCCGAATCCCGAGCACCTCCGTGCCATACAAGACTTGCCTTCGCCGCAGAATTTGAAGCAGCTACAGAGTGTGCTGGGAAAAATCAACTATTATCATCGCTTTCTGCGCAATGCCTCTTCCATTTCAGCTCCGCTTCATCGTTTACGCCGTAAAGGTGTTCCGTTCGTCTGGACGCCGGAATGCGAACGCGCCTTTCGCCAGTTGAAATCGGCGTTGCTTTCTAATACTTGCCTTACGCCATTCGATCCCCAGAAACCCCTTTTGTTGATGGTAGATGCATCGGATTTCGGGATCGGTGCTGTGCTTGCGCACAAAGATGGCTCGCTTGATCGCCCTATTGCCTTTGCGTCGAAATTGCTCTCATCTGCGCAAAGAAATTATTCACAGATAGAGAAAGAAGCTTTGGCTTTGGTATTTGGTGTTACTAAGTTCCATGATTTCTTGTATGGTCGACACTTTACCATCATCACAGACCACAAACCTTTGACATCGCTTTTTCATCCGAACAAGCCTGTACCTCCACGTACAACGCAGAAATTCATTCGCTGGTCAATTTTCCTCTCGCAGTACTGCTACGATATCTTGTCTCGGTCCACTGCTAAGCACGGCAACGCTGATGCGTTGTCCCGTTTGCCTGTTGTTGAGGATAAAGCATTCGATTCTTCCGAACTTGCTTGCATGTTCATTGATGCGGAAACCGATGACGTGGTCGAATCGTTTCCGATTGATTTTTGTCGTGTAGCTACAGCCACAGCTGCTGACCCTGTCCTTGCTACCGTTTTGCGTTTTGTTACTACGCAATGGCCCTTGTCCAAACCACAGATCGAGGATCCGTTGGTTCGCCGATTTTTTGCTCACAAGGAGAGACTTTTTGTACGACGTGGTGTTTTGTTGTTGCGTTCTGATAATGATCAGTCCAGAGTCGTGGTCCCACGTTCGTTACAGTCCTCTGTCTTACAGCTTCTTCACCAAGGACATTGGGGTATAGTGCGAACGAAACAACTTGCTCGTCAGCACTGTACTTGGTTCGGAATCGATGCTGCGATTACGAATATGTGCTCTTCTTGCATGGCGTGTGCCGAACGACAATCCGCCCCACCGCGGAAATTCTTTGCATGGCCGAAAGCCACTTCCCCTTGGCAACGCTTACGCATCGATTTTGCTGGTCCGTTCTGGAATGCTCGATGGTTGGTCCTAGACGATTCCTTCAGTAATTTTCCTTTTGTTGTCAGGATGTCTTCCACGACGTCATCTGCCACCATCCAAGCGTTATCCGATATTTTTTGCATTGAAGGTCTTCCACAGACTATTGTATCCGACAATGGCCCACAATTCATGTCCGCAGAATTTCAGTCTTTCTGCACGGCCAATGGTATTCAACATCTGACATCCGCGCCGTTTTCGCCTCAGTCAAACGGTGCCGCTGAACGATTGGTCCGGACTTTCAAGTCCCAGATGTTGAAGTTGAAAGAGTCGCATTCGCGGGAGGACGCGTTATTGTTCTTTTTGTCTTCATATCGCTCTCAGCCCCGAGATGGTCGCTCGCCGGCTGAGTTGTTGGACGGTCGTCCTCATCGAACCTTGATGTCTTTGCTGCATCTGCCGCATCAGGTCCTTGTGCAGTGGCAGACACCTGCTTTTGCTCCAGGCGACGTTGTCTATTATCGCAACTATCGCGGTTCACAGCGTTGGCTCACGGGGCGCATTCTTCGCTGCCTCGGCCGCGCTATGTATTTGGTTTTGGGGGCCTCTGGTGAGGTGCGTCGGCATCTCAATCAGCTGCGCCTCTGTCGTCGCTCGGGTTCTGCCGCTCCCCGTCTGCTTTCAGCGACGGTGCCGTCCGGTCAGCGCCCTGGGGACCCATCTACTGGCTCGCATCATCCCCAGGTGTTACCGACGCTGCCTTCCATTTTGCCCCATGGCGACGCGCCACCGCCGCCGCCGGTCCTCCCGCCGCCGCCGCCGCCCGCAGTGGATGCTTCGCTGCTGCCGCCGGGCGCCTCCCTGGGTCACGCGCCGCCGATCGCTTCCCGTGACCAGCTGTCCTCCGGCATGGAACTCTTGCCCGCTCCGGACCATCTGTCGTCTTCGCCAGTCGGGCGCTCCGCCTCGATGGAGGTCGACCCTTCGGCCCCTCCTATCTCTCTAAGGGCGCATACACCGCATGTTGACGTGCACCCTGGATTAGGTTTTCAGGCGTTTCCTAGCTCCCCTCGGACCGAATGGCACGGTGCGGGTGGCACAGCCTTGCCTGTTGTTAGGCTCCCCACCTCGTCGCATACGTCAACATGGGGTCCTCCCCATGGCGGGCGGAAGCGTTCTAACACGACCGTCCGCCGATTTGCGGGGGAGGAATGTGGTGTCACCGCCAGACACCACACTTGCTAAGTGGTAGCTTTAAATCGGCCGCGGTCCATTGGTACATGTCGGACCCGCGTGTCGCCACTTTAAGTGATCGCAGACCGAGCGCCACCACACGGCAGGTCTCGAGAGACGGACTAGCACTCGCCACAGTTGTACTGACGACGTAGCTAGCGATGCACACTGACGAAGCCTCGCTCATTTGCAGAGCAGATAGTTAGAATAGCCTTCAGCTAAGTCAATGGCTACGACCTAGCAAGGCGCCATTAGCCTTACATAGCAATTGATACTTATCGTATAAAGAATGTCTCATCAAGAACGATGTATACAACAAGGATGGATTAAAGTTAAGAATTCCAACAGCTACGTACTTTTCTTTATAGCATTCATTACGTATCCTGTTTCAGACGTCACGCCATCCTTCGTGTGTTTATAGCGTGCATAGCGGTCCCCTCAACTCACACTGTGTCGGCACTTCTGTCGACACATCAGCTGTAGATGTAGATGTAGAATACACAAATCATTATATAGACGACGTTTGATGTTGTAATTATGTACAAATGCAGACATTAGCATCGGATAGGAAAAGACAACGGCGAACTTTAAACTAGTCGAATGGCAGAAGAATTAAAAAAAAAAGCTGAAAACTCTTTCGGAGTAAGCGAATTTCTGATCTCTTCAACATTCAATAATAAATTACGTTACCGTGAAGTGACATATAAATTCATTAACATAACGGTCCAAACGTCAGAACAAGGCGATGACATTATCAACAAGCCACCCATTGATTAACAGATTTTTTATTCCAGAAAAATTAATCACCTAGCGTGTAGCGTGTAAGTGATTGAATCCTGGAGCACTTTTATTTAAAGCCACTGTAAACCCGTGAAGACGTGCGGCAGTCGTGTCAGCCTCGTTAGCTAAACGCTGGCAGTTTGTTTGCACAGTGCGGTGACTGCACCGCCAACAAATTAAGATCGATTTCTCGACGGCGCAGTCGATGGGTCGCCAACCTCGCGGCGGCACCCGACCGCCGCCTGGTCAAACACTGGCGTAATTGTTTCGCGACCTTTAATTACGCGTTTTGGGCCGTGAGGTGCCGTAATGACCGCAGTGTATCGACCGCCGGCCCGGACGTGCAGCCCGTCCGACACAAAGGGAATCACACACACGGGGGCCTAATGACGCACGCCGTACCCTACCGCTGCCAAGTTCCTCGTCTCTTTGATTCCTCATGCGAAGGACGCTGGGGCACATGTCGCTCGTTTTGGTCTCACTGGCAGTTTCGGCAACGCGTTACAAATACTCGTTTGCAGCCTGCCACGCTAGACTGTTGCCATCGCAACTTCACGTCTGGCAAAGATACGTCTTTCCACTTCCTTTTCGCTGCCTCATTCCACCTTTAGGAGCGTACACCAACGGAGGCCAACGAACGACAGTGGCTGGATTCTGCCGAACGCTGGTCGCAAATGTATTGGCGTTCGTTTTCTCCTCACACAAAATGAACGGCTTGGGGCAAGGGCTTCGGCCATGTGGGACCGCATTTCTCTCCGATAACTTGCCGACGTTACTCCCGTTTGGCTGCTGTTATGAAGGAACATTTTAATTACAATTTCACCAGCCAATATATTGTGAGAGAAGAAGAGGATTTATCAGTCGTCGATTGTGCAGCATTTATTTTATTGCAAGAAGCTGATCATTAGAAGAAATAGAAGAAGTAATGTCGCTGGTGGTCGACCTCTCCTTTAAAAAGTAGTTTGCTGTGCGGTGGGAGAGAATTCACGTCTACCTTAAGACTAAATTGGAATATGGGCTATGTAATAATTTTTTTTCCCTTATGAAAGCTACAGATTTCAAAGTGTCACTGAATTGTGTAGGTCCTAAGATTTTCGAAGTTAACACCTCTTTTAGGAGAGCGGTACATGCATCAGAAAGTTGTTTCTCTTTGTCGTTCACCGAAAAGAAAATACATACACAATTTTCTTTTTGATATCGTGCATATCACTTTCTAACATCTGAGTTATTTCCCTCTAAGCGTTTAGTCGTTTCAACTTGTTTTTATAAGCGCAGTTCGTAGGGGCCCATAAATATACCCGTTCATGATAAAACTCTATCAGTTTTAATGCTCTCTCCATGTTCCACTTTATACTCAGTATTTTTAAAGACAATAAATACACATCCTTAGCGACAGAAAGCATTGCCTACCGGGGGATAGTGGCTGTTGAAATTAAGATTTCCAGGAAAGGCACAAGTTGCATTCAGCGTATTCTACTGAATGGATTCGCTCTTTATTGTAACAGCCAGCTACTGTACTTTAAACTGTTAATTCAAGAGTTTCTGATGATGCTCCTGATAAAATAAAGAGCGAAACCAGTCAATAAAACATACTAAGTGCGACCTGTAGCTCTCCTAAACACTTAAATACACTCCTGTTCCAGAGACACAACAAAACGCTACTGAACCAGTGAATATTCGACATGGCGCCCACACTAGGAGAGGCGTTTCATTGCCAACCAACCGCAACGCTTTGATGTTACCGCCAGCACGCAGTGGTCAGCACACTGGAGTCGCATTCGTGAGGACGATGGTTCAATCCCGCGTCTGGCCATCCTGATTTAGGTTTTCCGTGATTTCGCTAAATCGCTCCAGGCAAATGCCGGGATAGTTCTTTTGAAAGGGCACTGTCGATTTCCTTCTTCGTCCTTCCCTAATCCGATGAGGCCGATGACCTCGCTGTTTGGTCTCCTTCACCAGACAACCCAAGTTACCGCCAGCAGACCGAATCGCAACCAAGGCCGATCACTTCGTTGGGTCCAGTTTACCGCCCGTACACACTAAGCAATTCTCGGCCAACGAAGCGACTGGCTGTCGTTCATTGGCCTTGGTCGACCTAGTGTGTACGTACCTTAGGGGAATGTTCTTTCCAAGTGGCAATGTTTCTGAAAATACTGTGGGCCTATCTCTAACACAAAACTGACTTCACCTTAGACAACAGATAGGAGGAGACTGGGCCTACTGACACACGTCAGTCCATTGGCAGGTTGCTGCGTCACATGTGTTATTAACAACTGAATTAAAATCTTCTTTTCTGATGGACCCTTAGCATTCTTTACACCAGGGAGTGACAAAACATTTTCCATTTTCTGCTGCTCAGTGATTTTAATAGCTCTTTGTTTACATTACCGTTTCGGAAGTTAGCCATTTGCAAGTTATCCTGCATCATACACAGAACAGCTTTCCTCATAAAAGTGTAAAATGTAATTTACATGACTTATATCTATTTTTGTTCATATTTACTCTTTTGCGTCCCGCCTGAAAGGCGGCGCGTGGGTCTGCTCCTGTGGTCTGCAAAATAGGCCGAATGAAGGAAGCAAGCAGGGGCAAGAGAGCTGAAGCAGTTCGATAACACGTGTAAAATTAAAGATGTTTATTACAAGCAAAAACAAATTAATAAATGGTTACATAATTTTGCCATGATGAGCACATAGGTGCGAAGCTGTATTCTCGTTGTAAGTAGCACAAAGTCTCAATAGCAAGCCAACACAGTCTGAAGATGAAGCGATGTTTCCAGGCCGTTTGCTCTTGATGGAAAGGGCAGATAGCAGAACGGCGCTCTTTGAGCTCCACAGCGCCGGCTAAAGGGCGCTGTGGTCGGCGTAGTTCGTTTGCTCTCGTAGTGCCAACCTAAGAGTATACACCTACACTGTGGCATCTGAACTATCAATACCAAACCCCTCCCCCCCCCCCCCCCCGCCGCCCCGCTGAAACGGCGCACCGTTGTGGAATAGGGCTTCTGACGGCAAGTCGAGGTACCCAGGGGCGGCGCAACTGAGGGGTCAGACAGCGAAACTGCCAGGGCGCGCTGCCCACCCATGTCCCCAAATTGCTTGCGATGGGGCGAGGAAAACGCACCATGGAAAACCTGCCCGGGAAGCGCAGCGCCACTGGGTATGCTCAGATGAGGAGGCAGAGCAACAACCTCAGTGGGAGACGGCGGTGGCTTCGGCGGCGGTGGCATGACAGCAGCCTCAGCATCCATCGGCTCCGGCACCACGGAGGAACACGGCGACGCCCGCCCGGCGGCGCAGGCAGGAGCGCCCGCGGCGGAGGCGCGATCGGCCGAGGTGCCGTCGGTGGAGTCGTGGGCTTAGGCGGCGGAAGCCGCGAAGCCTCCAATTCTGCCGGAAAACAACCAGCGGCAGAAAACAGAGGACGGTATAAACGGATCTAGTTCCAGTGTCGCTTGACAGAACCGGAGGGACCAGAAATGAGAAATAAGGCGCGGTCAAGCTGGCGAAAAATGCTCCCCTGCTCCCAGCGCTGCCTGCCAGAGAAAAAGCGATGGAACACCAAATCATGTAGCGCCAAGCCAGAACGACGCGAAGCAGCGGGAGCGCGCAGCGGCGGGTGCAGTAGCTGCAGGAACGACCGATGGGGTCGGCCACGTAGCAGTTGCACTGGGGAACGGGCGCCGCGTGGCTGGGAGCGATAGGAAGCAAGGAAAAGTCCATAGCGCCCGCTCGCGAGAGTTCGTGGCGTGCAGCTTGCTCATCTCATACTTAAACGTACACACAAAGCTCTTATAGAGCCCTTTCAGAATTTACTACCTTTTTTAGGTAACTTTTTTGTATTTTCTCTGTTATCTTTCTTAATACACTTTCAATGTTTCCATAAAAACTCTGTCTCTGTTTTTATATAGCTAGGGTACAAATGACCATGATAGTGTATGCTATTACACCCAAATCATTTGAACTACTATTTATGGTTCTGAAAACTCTACATGACCTTGACACATTGGGATGGCTTCTGTGTCTAACAGTGCACGTTACCCATACCATAGGTGACACCACATTGAAGGAGTTTCTGTGGAGAGGGGAGAGCAGCATGTAGCTCTCAGAGAAGGGTATCAGCAGCTTCAAAAGTTTCAGGGGTTGCAGTCTGAATGAGTGCTAAACTGGCACTTTAACGTTAGCAAACGAGATATGTCTATGCTGATACTTTGAACAGCCGAACGTGAAGAAAAATTCCCTGGGAATTGGTCTAACAATGAATAACAAAACAGGAATGGTGCTGAATGGCATGGTGAACTTATTATCCTAACCAAAGGAACGGAAAGCTCAGCCCCAAATCGTTATCACAGGTGTGATAGACTAGTAAATCAGGACATTATCAACATATGGAAAGAATGTATGAGGAAATAAAAGAAATTTTTCATGGCATAAACCGTACGAAATTTTAATTGTAATGGTAGGCAAGAATTCAACCATTGGATACGGAAAAGAAGGAAGAATAGTAGGAGAAGTAATTAAAAATGAAGTCTCCTGGTAGAAATTTTCAAGATCAGTTTCAGTCAATTTAAAAATAATGAATGGAGACTGTATACCAGTTAGGAACGTCGGAACCAGATTTTAAACAGGTCAGAGTTTCCAGAAGCAACTATGGACTCTGCCCATAATTTGTCGGGTGTTAACTGTCTATTGAAACTCAAGAAACTGAAGAAAATAGGAAATCTAAAAAATGGGCCTAGTTAATTTTAAAAAAACACAGGTTCTCGACCATTTTAGAGTGGATAGTAGAAAATGATTGGCTGAGGAATTGGAAAGCATTGCATTAGAAGACGAATGGGTAGCTCTGAGAGATGATGTAGCGAGGGTATTAAAGGGCCAAATGGGTAGAAACACAGTCCAGTAGAATTCCTGGTCAACTCACCAGATATTGACTTTAATTGAGGAAAGAAGAAAATATAAAAGATCATTCAATGAACCTGTCACCTGTGAATAGACACATCTAAAAATAAGTTCTACAGAAAAATGAAAATGGGAAAGCAGGTATAGATGCAGAAGAAATACGAAACTGTAGTAGCTTGCATAACAATGGGAAAGATAGATGATACGTATGGGAAAATTAAAGAAATGTTTAGAGGAAAGAGCGTCAGGTGCATGAACATCAAGAACTGAAATGGCAAGCCAGCACGAAACAAATGATGACAGTCTGAAAGGTGGTTATAACACGGGGTTGGGTTCTACATAGGGAACTAAAAACTATGTTGTGGGTAGGAAGAGAGAGTTAATGAAGACTGAAAGGGAGTTGTGACACAGTGAGCAGAATTTAACAGAGCAGTGAAAGTCCCAAGACGAAAACAGGCACGTGGAGTAGACAGAATTGCTTCAAAGCTACTGAGGTCATTGGGGGAGGTTTCCAGACACCATCTTTGTTTCCTAAGTGCTGCAGTTTATATGTGATGTATTACGACAGAGAAAGCAATATGTGAGCCCTGGAGACATCTTTGTTAGGTCGTACGTCACGTTCTTGTGGGCAACAACATTTTAATACTGTAACTCTTTCTGACAGCTTATTAACATATTAATTGGTGGTATTCATGGCGTCGTTTATTTCCAACTCCTAGTTTCATATCCCCTCCAATCTGTGGACGTTACTCAAGAGCTTAGTACCGCTAACAGGTTTGCTTAATCTCATACATTTAAGTGCATAGCATTTTTATCCATAAAAAAGTAGTAGCCTATTTCTTTGCGCTAATACCTATGTTTAGCGTGTGAATGGCCAGATGATTCAATGCTAATGCGGTCCATGTTTGCATTAGAGATTACATCATCTATCTAACTCACTCTGTTCCTGGCAGTAGGTCGCTAAGCAAGCAGTACCACTGATGCAAAATGTAGTTAACCTCACTTGTAACAAGCGGAACACTTCATCTATGACATGGTCGGATGCTTCGGCGAAGTTTTATATATCTGTGAGAGACAAACCAAACAAAGATGGTATTCCACAGAAAATTGTAATCAGGCAAAGTTGCGTTACGTCGTTAACAACTTCGCCGCAAACGGAAAGCTGACTGCCAATCTTACACCGTTGTCTCGAACCTGCAGTGCTGGTAGTAGCCGTCGGTCAGTTGTGATTTGCCAGGACGGAGTTCTATAATTGATGAATGTGAAGGCTGCCACGTGTCAAACGAGTGATATATTCCGGAACCGTAGCAATTTTACAACGGTAGCTCACTTTCCCTGAGCAATACCTTAAAGTTCGACAGTAAATTTATATTAGGGTCATCAAAGCAATGGACATCAGAATACTAGACTGTAATGAAGCGAATGAATTTCTTAGTACTACATGTAAACATGGTATTAAGCTGTATTTTACAGTCATTGAGGTTCGTCCGAATAGGGAGATATTCTCGATAAATGTCATTTGGCAGAGCGGATAATTCTGCAATATGAACAGTCTGAGACGTAACTGATGTTTCTTTGCTCTTACCCTGTCTGCCCATTTCTACTTCCTTACTACTCGTGGTAGTACTGACTTACCTCAGCAGGGTCCTCCTGTGGCGCGTCGACCAATTTCATCTCTGATTGCATTGTTAGGTTTAGCAGTCGGTTCCGGGTTGTGGTGCTCCATTAGTGGAATTACTTCAGCTACCTCATTCACCTCGGAGCGCTCAATACCATAGACCTGTGAATGAACTGATTTCACACCATCAGTTTCTGCTACAATGACACATGTCCAACAGAAAGGAAACTTTCGACACCTGATTTAGTATTCTTAAATATATTATATAACACGTAAGCAGCTATCAACTGTAGCCTGTAAGGTTTGTGAAACGCGGTCCTCATTTAAAAATTCAGGTAGAAAATAAGGTAGAGAATTGAGAGGTACAAGAACGAAAAAAGGATAAAATGTTTTTATGAAGCACATTCAACTGCATTAGCGGTAGGCTGACATGACTGTTGCTATGGCACCTGTTACGGCCTAAAGTCAGCGCCGGCACATCAGTCGGGAACGAAAGGGAAGAGACGGCTGCGAGGAGAAATCACCGAATCGCACGCTGACCAAGCTCCCTCCAGGACGACAACGCAACAGCAGCGGCCTCTAGATGAAGATGACATAAGCGCCGTGCCCGACTGGTGGCAGCCCACTTCGACAGCAGCGTCATCATTAGCCACTTCATTAGCACTCCCTATGTAGCACAGACTTCAGTTAGTCTATTCTGAAGAAGACTGTTTATTTTGCATATCACCCTTTGCTTGCGACACATATCAAAGTTAAGTAATTGTAATTGTCTTTTGTAATAAAACACATTAATATGAGTTGTTTGGTTGTCTAGCAAATCGAGTATGCAGGATTCCTAGACATAACAACATTGGAGACGAGGTAAACGAATACCGTAGTGGAACCTGTTAACAGAGCCACCAGCTGCCACAGATTGTGTCTGTTTTTTGTCGTGTGCTTTTGTATTTTGATGGCGCCTTAATTCTACCTTGTCTTTTCTTTTCAGGGGTGTGTTTACATGTTTTAAGAGTGCCTCTTATAGTGTTTTTTTCTATTCAGTGTTTTCAGGTGAGCGTAGCAGAAATTTTCTTTGCTTGTGTGCTTATTTTTATTGCTTGGATTGTCTATTTATTGCATTTGCCTATTCCAAAATGAGCAACTCACCTCTCCCCCCTGAAGCGCCTCAGCTGCAAACGATAGCTGCAACGCAGCTGACACAGATGTTTCAGTTTCAGATGCAGCAGAACTGCATCCCATCTAAACGTCGTACAGCAGTTACTCGCCAACCAAGCAACAAATGCAGCCCATCATGAAACAACTGTATCTCCGAGTGCCATAACGCCTTTTCGCCAGTTTAACGAAAAAGAAGAGGAATGGCTCGAGTGGTTGCAACAGTATGTAGCCCGCATCATTGCTCACAAAGTATCAGGTACTGTGAAACTACATTACTTTTTGGCAACAGTGGGAAGTGCAGTCTTTCGCCTAATTCAGTTATTGTTCCCTAACACCTCTCCAAGTGAACTTTCCTATGATCAGGTTGTTGGTTCCCTAACTAACTGTTATGACCAACAAGCGAATGTGGTGGCAGCTAGGTACCAATTCTTTCGTTGCAAGAAATGGTCAGAACAAACTTATCGCGAGTGGGTAACAGATTTGCAGGGCATGACGAGGAAATGCAAGTTCAAATGTACATGTGGTGCTTTATATTCAGATGTTGTGTTGCGTGATGCGATAGTGTACAGTGTAACTGTTTTCAAACTTAGAGGACAGATTTTGAAAAAGTGAGATCCATCATTTCATCACGTAGTGCAAATTCTAGATCAGTATGATTCATGTGCCAAAGCAGCCAATAAATTTAAGCAGCAACCAATTTGTCGGGTTGAGTCGTCCCAAGCTCACGACCAGCCGAGTAGGCACCAAGCAGCGTAAACAGTTCTCTAAACACGCGGCTACGTCAGTGAATAGAATTAAGTCATGCCCTCGGTGTTTTTCATGGCACAAATGCCAAGGTTGCCCTATCAGACAAGCACAGTGTTACGCTTGTGGCAAGAAAGGTCACGCACAATCCGTATGTTTGCAATGGAACAAAGACAATAATTCTGCCTACTCACAAAAATCTAGTCACAAAGCCCATGTAATCAATGCAGCGTATTCAAGCCTGCTTCAGGCATTAGCAAAACTAGCAAGCAAACAGTTTTTCAGTGCCATGCCAGTCCAAAAAACTTTTTGTTCATTTGGACATTAGTGGAAAACGTGTGAAATTTCAGGTGGACGTGGATGCCTCTGATACATTGCTGAATCGTATGATATATGAACTGTTAGGCTCTGCACACCTGTCTAAAACTAGCAAACACCTGACGGCTTATAATGGACAAAAATTCTCGGAAAATGTACTTTGCCTGCAGTGTATCGCTCGCATACGTAAACTGTGGCTTTCATTGTGCTACAATCACGCGATTGTGAGAACATATTTGGCTTTGATTCGTTTGCAGTCAGTGCCAAAGACAGTGTGAAAGAATTCCCTGAACTCTTTTCTGAAGGTTTAGGCAAGGCTAACAATTTTGTTACACATATTACTATGAAAGACAATGCTCAGCCTAAATTTTGCCACGCCAGAACTGTTTCCATTGCATTATGGGACAACGTGGCTGCTGAACTTAAAGAACTGCAAGATAGCAAAGACAATGCTCAGCCAAAATTTTGCCATGCCAGAATTGTTTCCATTGCATTATGGGACAAGATGACTGCTGAACTTAAAAAATTTCTAGATAGTAGAGTTACTGTGGCCATACAAGCTAGTCAATGGGCAAGTCCTCTGGTTTTGCTGAACTGAAGGACAAATGTAACAGAAAAATAATGGAATAATTATGTGGTTTGACACCATAAATTTATGCTTGTAAAGCTGGTGATAAGGATGAGAAAAAATCAAAAGGAGTGAAGAAATGTGTTGTTAAAAATAAAATAAGCTTAGAAGTTTATAAAGATTGTTTGTTCAGCAATAGAAAGCAGCGCAGAAGAATTAATGTGATTCGAAGTAAAAAACACCAAATCTACACAGCTGAGGTAAACAAGAAAGAACTGAGTCTTTATGATGACAAAAGATATATTTCGCAAAATAAAATAGGTATATTACTATACAGACATTAGGCATTATTGTCATCTTCTTCATAAATGATATTTAAAATACCAATAAAATATTTTCTATATAAAGGGAGGCACTACTGAAGAAGCTCAACAACATTAGCAGTACTAATGTATTTAAAACGTTTAGTGAGTTACAAGTAAATGCATTACATAGTATTATTGGTTGTGAATATTTATGTACCAGATATAGGGAAAGAATATGTTTGGAACTCGATGATGAATTTAAAATGATTTTACATGAAAGATACTTAAAAATAGTTGTTAACTGCGTTCTTCAGTTTTCGAACAACAGAATATTAAATTGAGATACAAAGGAACAAAAAGTTACATGTGAATGTGGTTGTCAAGAGTAAACTAGAAAACATGAAAAGACATCAGTTCATAAGTCTCATGATTGCTAAAGAAAAAAGAATTAGGAAAATTTAAGGTAAATAAGATTTAAGAAGGGTTCATTCCCCTTATTTTCTAAAATTCGAATTTTTTTCTTATGTTCACTTTATTTCAGAAAAAATTAAGTTTTTTGCTTATATTGACCTTTCCAGAAAAAAATCTAATTTTTATAAGAAAATAGCAAGCCAAAGATGACAAATTGGCTAAAGCAGATATTTTAAGTAGGTCCTGAGTAAGTTTCCTTAAGAAAAAGTGAGTCAGAACCTACTGAAAATATTTACTGAATCGACCTCATATGATCCAACGGTACCGACCAACCATCGTTTCATCTTCAGCCGACTGGCCCCGTAGAATGTGGCTATGGAGGGGCTTGGGATCAGCATACCGGTCTTCTGGGAGTGTCAGTTTTTGTGACTTACTATTCGATCAATTTGCGTCACGAGGCTCGGTACATCAACAGCATGTTGGCCAGAATGTTCTTCCTCCAAGTTCTGTATATTGTGAATAACGTAAATAATTGTGGGAAGTCATATCTTTCCAAGAATACTCAATGCTACCAGGTGCACACAAAAAGAGACCAGTATATAAACGGTTGAATCCCAAACAGAGTATATGCCCAATCAGTTTAAAAATAATTCAACTGGCAGAATCATGGTCGAACAGAAACATTATTTCCTGCCTGACGAAGCAAATGTGCAGATTAAGAAACGAATGTATAACTGTTGGAAAATAGTCCACAAAAAAAAGATAGTGCTTGCTTTCAGAATTTTTACAGTAGAATTAAAAGATTTGAAGGAAAAGCTTTGGATTTCCTTGAAAATATGCCAAATTATGAGAACTATAAGACTGCACTGTGTATAGCCGGAAGGGAAGCTACTCGGAAGACCTAGAATCCAGGTGGTAGTTTGGAGATTCCATTATGCGAAGACATGTTGAAATTAACAGAAGGTAAGAGTTCCTTCAAAATTTATGATGGATCCGTTCCTGAAAAATGAATTCTAATGTTCGGTTGTGATGAAGGAGAGAAAACCCTATGTGAAAATGGAACAGCTGTTATGGTCAGGAAAACTGATATTTGGTTGAAACAGTTCCAGCATCTGTACACCATAAGCCTTGATATCGGCAGCACAGAACAGACGAAGGTGTTTCACGTTTTATTTCCTTTGCTCGGAGATAAAAGCCAACACATATATGAGAGACTTCCTGCTGTACTGAAAAATAAGATGCCTGGATGGTAATCGAAAACTGTAGAGCTAGACTTTCAAGTGGCTACAATTACAGCTATGAAAACAGTGTTCCTTGCAACATCTATTACCACTTGCAATTTTCACTTGAAACAATGCCTGTGGAACGATATACAAGAACTGGGATTAACGGAGGAATGAGGGGTTAAAGCTGATTGTTTTGCTATATGAGTGCTGTAGCGGCACATCTTCTTGCAAACAGTGTACATGAAGTGTGGGATGTTTTTAACCAATGGCACAGGGCAGCGAATGGTGTAAAAGTTTGGCAAGGCAAAAAAACTCCTCAATAACTCCAAAAACATCTGAACGCGTACTTTCTTATAAATAGGCTGAAGGAGGGTGAATTAAATGCAATATTTGAAATTAAATTGGTCTGTATCTTCCAAAAAGAAGAAGAAAATATTTAGATCTCGACAAAAGATTAAAAGACCTCAAGGATATATAATGACTCAGGGCACTTAAGAACTTTCAAATATCTGGCTTTCTTACAAAGAACCAAGTTGCAAATTAGAATTCATAAAATAGGACAAGTAGTTTTAATAATATACAGCAGTAATGTTGTATAAGGAAAATGCTAAGAAATAAAAATTAAAAACACAAAACTAAAAGAATAAGAAAAAACATTCAAACGTACCACATACTATGTGTATAGCCAGTCCTACGCGTGCTTGGAATGTGAAGGGGAGTACTTATTACAAAACGGTCGGCATTACACCTAAACACGAAGTGATTTTTGCGGACAACCTGTTGCTCTTGAAAACTGTGCAACTTTTCAAACACCTTTGTGGAGCCTGTCTCCCGTAGTGTAGGTCACCAGTATACACTGCATACTGTTAAGCTACAACGAACACATAAATCTATATCCTCTTCTAAAGCCATCTCTGTGCCATTTGGTGAGTGATGAATACACTTTTCTTGAGTGAAAAATGATGCACTTAACATTGCATATGTGAACAGACGGATGTGCTCACAAATATCTAGGATATGACTACGAACTCAGGTATTCATTTGGTTTTAGACAACAGGTAAAAACGTTAACTGCGAAGTTTAGACTTATACCGTTAATTTCCAAATTATGATCATATTCTGTACTAAACACAGGAGATCAAGTGTTAATAAAATATTGTCTACGACAGGAGTGGTAGTAACATAAAATACTGAAGCTGCAGAGCCGTTACACATATTGCCCCAGTTTGAATGCCAGGTGATTTTTACATTTTTTAACATATTTAAAGTTTAATTTCATGATCTCGCATACATTTAACAACAAATAATTCTGATTAAAATTGGAATTAATTCAGTACCTGTATTTTAAATTGGCTTCTAAAAGCCATGGACTAAATATATCTCAAAATCAACATATTGTTAATTGCGCATCTAAATGCGGGCTAAGCATAAATGCTGAATGCCCGGAAAGCTTTACCCGCTTTTCGAACAAGCGAGTGTTGAAAACTTCGACAAGCACGTCCCACCAAATGATGCTTTAATCCTCTTTTACGACTGAGCAATTTATTTTTAATAATTTGTACCAACTACAGCTAACTATTTCTTCAAATATTTTCACGCTCAAGGTTGAACTTAACCTTAGGTATTCAGTGAAAGGTTTCAAGCTTTGCCATACATTACTGCTAATATTACTGCATCGCTGAGGTGCTTTCGAATTTTCAGACAAAGTGTTGAGTTCTTAAGTGATGCTATATGATCTATTTTTTTTTTTTTTTTTTTTTTTTTTTGTCAATGGCGTTTCTGGTAGTCTGTTGAAATGACCAAAGAATTTTATTCGCCTTTTCTTGATGTCATTTCCGATGTTTCAAAACTTTTCTGTTGTTTTGTTTGATTGTAGCCCTTGACCGTCTTTGGTACGTCTTACTCCTAAAATTTTCCTACTTATCTCTTTCCCTTTCCTTTTTTGATTTCTTCAAGTTCGTGTTTTGTGTGAAGCTTCCGTGTTTCGTTTGCGTAGACGACTGTTTATTTCATGACTGTTGTAGTGCCGAATTTTTGACTGTCTTGACGTGAAATTTTTGTTGTATGGGCTTCTTTTTTTTCTGTTTGGAGACAATTTTGCTGAGAGATTTTTTCAAGGCGTGTCGGTTCGATGAATTCTCCGAGGTATTTAAATTACAGGAAGCTGTTGATATCACCGTATTTCGTTTTCAGGCTAGTGGTTTCTGTCTCTGAATATAAAAATTCAGTTATCTCAAAGGAGATTTGTAACCCGACTTTCTCTGTACATACTTTAAGTGTCTCGAGTTGTTTGACGGCTGTCTCTTCGTCCTCTGCAAGTATCGCCAGGTCATCCGCAAATGCAACTTATGGTTTGTAGCGATTGTTATTAGGAAAACCCGATAGGACTGGCTTTCAAAACATACGTTTCTTGAGTTCTTTCTCCCATTCTAACACAACCTTGTCTAGGACGACTTTGAATAGAAAAGGAGAGAATCCATCTCCTTATCTCTTTGCCTCACCTGTTTGAATGTCAAAGGCTTCTGAGATTTCTCTCCTAAATTTTACTTTAGATTTCGTACAAGTTAGTGTTTATTTTGTGAGTTTTCGTGCTTTGTGATACAAAATCTGGAATATTGAAAGCCTGTCTACCGAGTCGTACGCCTTTTTGAAATCTACAAATTGGCATACTAGAGATTTTCGTCTGAGGGCTCCCATTTTGAGTATGGTTTTAAGGTTAAAAATCTACTCTGGAGAAGAGTAGAGGGAGATCCCTCCATAGCTGCTTACATCTGGTTTGTTGCCTTTTTATATACGGATGGATTAGGGCAATCTTCCAGTCATATACATTTTGAGTCATCAGCTTCTGACTGGTTTGATGCGGCCCGCCCACGAATTCTTCTTTTGTACCAACCTTTACGTCTCGCAGTAATTATTGCACCTAATGTCCTCAGTTATTTGTTGGATGTACTCCAGTCTCCATCTTCGTCTTGCCCTCTGTAGCTTCCTCTAATACCACCTAAGTTATTTCCTGACGTCTTCACCCATGTACTATCACCCTGCGCCTTCTCCTTGTCAGTATTTTCCATGTGTTCCTTCCTTTGACCATTGCGCTATACTACCGCACAATGCAGCGCTCCAAACGTACATTGTCATAAATATCTTCCTTGAATTAACACCTGCGCTTGATACTGGTACGTTACGTCAAAGACAGCGTCTGTTTCGAGCACGCTAGATCACTTCTACTATGAAAGACAGCGGTTTTCTGCCTCATCCACTCTTTACGTAACTTAACCATTTGTTTCAACGGTCTTTCCATCGTCGTCGGAGGGCTTTATTTTTGTTTTACATGATTGTCTGCGTTTGTGGGATGCATATGTGATATGTCTTTGAAGAAGGAAGTATTAACAACCTGTCGACACGCGGACGAACAGAAAAACCTAAATCTGGATCACTCGATGAATTTGTGTTACGCTCCTCCATTGCCTTAACCATAGCGACAGCTGTCACACACCGATACACAACAACATACACTGAGGTAACAAAAGACATGGGATAACTCCTCTGATCTCTTTTTACCAGGCGTAATGCAGCAGTTCTACGTGGCACGGACTCAACAAGCCGTTGGAAGTCCCCTGCAGAAATACGATCATCTTGCCCCTGTAACTAACCTCAATAACCGTCCATAAGTGCGAAAATGTTCACGGTGCAGGATTTTGTGCGCAAACTGACCTTCCGATTATGTCCCATAAATGTTCAGCGGAATTCATGCCCGGCGATCTGGGTGGCCAAGTGATTCACTCGCAAAGCGATCGCGAAGAGTTGTGGCCTGGTGACATGGTGCATCGTCATCCATATAAATTCCATCGTTCTTTGCAAACATGAAGTCCATGAATAGCTGCATATGATTCCTATGTAGGCGACAATAACAATTTCCAATCAACTTTCGGTTAACTTGGACCTGAGCAGCCTTTTCATTCCGTGTAAACCTAAAACTCCTCCCGAACAGGCCATGAAGGCCCAAAGGTACCGACTGGCCGCCGTGTCATCCTCAGCCCAGAGGCGTCACTGGATGCGGATATGGAGGGGGCATGTGGTCAGCACCGCTCTCCCGGCCGTATGTCAGTTTCCGACACCGGAGCCGCTACTTCTCGATAAAGTAGCTCCTCAGTTTGATTCACAAGGGCTGAATGCACCCTGCGTGCCAACAGTGCTCGGCACCCATCCAAGTGCTAGCCCAGCCCGGCAGCGCTTAACTTCGGTGATCTGACGGGAACCGGTGTTACCACTGCGGCAAGGCCGTTGGCATGTAAACCTAACCCACACCATTAAGGAGCCACCAACAACTTGCGTAGTGCCTTGTTGACAACTTGGCTCCGTGACTTAATGCGGTCTGTGCCAACACTCGAACCCTACTTTCAACTCTTACCAACTGAAATCTCGACTAATCTGCACAGACCACGATTTTCTAGTCGTCTAGAGCCGAACCGATATGGTCACGAGTCCTGGAGAGGCGCTGCAGGTGATGAGGTGATGTCGTGCTGTTAGCAAAGTTACTCGCGTTGGTAGTCTGCTGCCACTTCCTTGAGTCTGTCCCCACCTCTCAATTGGACTGAAAAACTCAGCAGACACTAGTTTTTCGCCGTCTGTTCCTAGACGCCAAATTTCGCCACCTGTCCTAAAGGATAAGATCGTCATACGCCCCACATTGATTTCTGCGATTGTTTCACGCAGTCTTAGTTGTCTGTTAGCATTGACAACTCTACGTAAATGCCACTTCCCTCGATCGTTGAGTGAAGGTGTGAGGTACACACTTGACGCTGTAGGTCTCAGAGTACTGAATTCTGTAACGATTTCCGAAATGAAATGTCCGAGGCGTCTATCAATCACCACCATTCCTCGTTCGAAGTCAGTTAGTTCCCGTCATGCGGCAATAATCACGTTGGAAACCTTTTCTCTTGGGTCATCTCAGTACAAATGACGGCTGCACCAATGCCCTACCCTTTTATACCTTGTGTACGCGATACTACCGCGATCTGTATATGTGCATGTCGTTATCCCATGACTTGCCACCTCATCGTATAATGAAAGCTGTTTAGCTATTATTCTAAATCTTCACTGCATAACTTAAAACTGCAGATGTGTCCTTACTGTACAATCCTCCAATATTTATACTGTTCAAATGCGTCTGTCCAAGAGAATTGTCCACAGAACAGCACTGCATCGTACAAGAATGCAGACTGGTCTTTTTGGTCCTGACCCCAGTTACGTTTTTGTGTACCGCGCTATTTACCCATACATCGCGAAATAACATTAATATGTTAATCAAAACAGCTTGATGAAAGAAATGTGCTTCAATCAAACGCTCAGACAACGCCATATTCAACATCCGGTGAATAACGTGGCTTGCCTAACTACAATCAGCGTTCTACTATCTCCAGCTACGAAGAAGCTGTTCATGTGGCGACCACATGAACGCTGTGGAGGGGACAACGGACTGTAAAGCCAATGGGTGTCCTTATAACGCATCTATAATCTAAGGGGTATGTGAGGTTTTATTGTGACACTGGTACATAACGTTCCGCTGTTAGTGGAAACAAAGAAGGGAATTCGAAGAGCAATGCTTACCAATACATTGTAGATAGCTACACACTGATCGCTATGGCACGAGTATTTCTTGTTGCGCACAACAACGATCGAAATTTGGAATGTGGTTATAAATTAAAGTTTCACTGTAGTTAACTGTGAATGCCAGAATATGGTTCGAAATAATTTATAATGCAGAATAAAACGTTCGCCACTCCAAAAGCGTGCAAAGGTTAATGTTGGTAAATGATAGTAATCAGTTTTAAATAACGAAAATATCGAGTGAGCAAGACAAAGAAGCAAGTGGATAAAATTCACACGTGCTATCTTACATCAAAAAGACGCGAGTGACATGAACACAAAAGACGTTAATTTGGACTGCATTGACGTTAGTACCTTAATGATCACTGATAATAAGCAGTGACTAATAACAGTTTATCGAAACTGTACTGTGTTAAATAGTTCACGATAAAACTGCCTGTTTAAAAAAATGCCTAAGCATCACAAAAACTGTTTACCATTCTTTATTCATTACTCTGCAAATAATGTCTCTGATAAATGCGGTAATAGCTTTCATTCAGCAACAACTATTTTCCATTTAAGCTGGTTGCCTACAGTAGTAGTGCAATATTATGTGAACGAGAGTACTTACCACTGTTTCTGAACACAATAAGTACTTGATTGAATATCAACCGTAAATTTAACTATATTTGGCTTCTTTTGACTATTTCTTTCACATGCGACTTTCTCGCAGTTTACGAAGGGGTAGGACCCTGCTGATAGTTAATGACTGGGCTCAATGAAGTTTCTCTCGCCAAGTTTGTTCATTAATTAAATACACTATAATGTTCCAAAAGGTACTAAGACTCTGGCATGTCTCTTACACAGCTACAAAATACTTCGTGATGCGTTGCTTGTGGTGGGAAATAGCGTTTAGTATGAGATCCATTATTGGCTATAGGCTCTTCTTGATTAACGAGTAGCTTAAGTGAATTATTTATTTCTAATTTCTGCTACCAGTCACTTTTCTATTTTATGTTTAATCTAACGTAATACAACGAGTTTCGAACACGTTCTGTTTATCTTCAGGCGTTTACACATACATACATAAAGAGAAATGTTACTTAAAAATAAACAGTCTTAAACTATATTAATGTAGAACTCTTTGTCCATTGTTTGTTACTGTAGTGGCTGGTGTGGCATTTGGGGGGAGGGGAGGGGGGTGCAGTGGATGGCTAGCAATAGAAATCAGTGATGTCTTCTGCTTGTTTTCTTCCTTGTGGTTGAATGTGTATGATATCACAGCCTGTATAGGATGCAGATAGATTTGCATCAGTTATGTGTTACGAAAATAGTCATATAAAAGCCTTTCACACTATTTTCGTAACACATAACTGACGCAAATCCATCTTCATTCTATACAGGATGTGATATCATACATAGTCAACCACAAGAAAGAAAACCAGCAGAAGACCTGGCTGATTTCGATTTCTAGCCCAGTACTCAGGAAAGGACTACAAATATCTTACTGAGAAACTTAATGCCAAGCAAATGTATGGGCTGTTCAAAGAAATACATCCCGGTAGTAAAATTAAATAGCATTATTATGGCAAAGTATTCCTAGAGAGGTTTTCATTCGGACGACCTCACTCTGACATCTGTAGTGAGTGTGAAGGTGTGGACACTAGGATAAAAAGTAAAAATCTTAGTGCACATGTGGTGCTACCTGAGCTTGAAACTAAAAAGTGAAGAGCTGAAAATTTTTTGTTATGTGGAAGACTTATACAAACAAGGAATAATACAGCAGCTAGCAGTATTGGGTACACACAGAATTTCCACCTCTCCACAATTACTGCTCAGGAGGTATTTTACCTTAAAATGTTTACATCTTCAAAGCTTTCACGAGATATGAGAGAGAACTACAGGTGTTTTCAGAGGCATGCGCTGTACAACATAAAAACCCTATAGTTCTGAGAACGTCGGTTGCATTGACAGAGGAAAGCAGTTTATTTCACGATACCAAGATTTTAGACTAACGGGAAGAAACGTGAGGTGGGCTGATATAATTTATTTGTTCAAGGATTGTGTAGAACTAACAGTCAGATCAATCAATAAAACTCGGTTCATATTTAGTATTGTAAAAACTTATAGTTCAAAACGTAGTAACCGAAGATCTGCTAGAAAAATACGATGTAGAATCATTTGGCATCCATAAGGACAACGAAGTGTCTTTCCATATAAGAAAATTTAATCATTTTACGTCCAGAAATGAAGTAATTGGGTTATTAACTGCAAGACCTTACACTGACAGTGTGATAAATCATACATTGAGGATGTCTGCAAAATCTTCAGTGACATTATTACCTACTATGAAAGCATACCCAGGGGGGATATACCAGTCAATGTGCAGAAAATTAAATACGTACAAAACATTGCAGGAATATTTACCGATTAAAGGAATGTCAAAAGCTTCCATGACGAAATATTCTCCTGGCATACTGTTCGTAAGACTGGTGCAGCTGAGTATCTTCAATAAGATACATCGTTAACAAAATAAAATGTTATCGACATTCATAATGATGAAAGTACTTTATTGTATAAGAGGCGAATTAACGAAATTTAGTTACATAATATATGTGACACTGTGATGTTTTTAAAATATGTTATTCGTAATCATTAAATGAAGAACTGATTCATTCATTTATCCACACATGTGTGGGTAATTTCGAACCCTAAAGTACCCTTTTATAAAAATACATTTTAAAGAAAGAAGGACTATTATGGGGGATCTGCTTCACTCCACAGAAAAAAATCAGTACAAAGAACCAAAAGCCATTAAGTTGCAGACAGTCCCCCCTCCCCTGTTTCAAACTATTAGTAGTGAACGTACGTGGGTTTCCAAGAAACTGATTCACATATCAAAGTATTGTCATTAGAAACAATCCTGTCGGAGGAACATGCACAGCTGAGCATTATATCAGAGGCTGAAAATACCGCTACAGTTGTAAGGTTCTTTTATTCAACACAAGACCGGTTTCGGGCTCTTATATGCCCATCTTCAGGAGTCGTAACTTGGTGCTGTAACTCTGATCACCGCGTTGGACGTCTAGAAGGCGCGGTGTGCTACCAACGAGTGCTCGCTGATGGCACACGGCGTCTTGTACACGTCCACCGCGGCGCCCGGGGTCACAGCACCAAGTTACGACCCCTGAAGATGGGCGTATAAGAGCCCGAAACCGGTCTTGTGTTGAATAAAAGAACCTTACAACTGTAGCGGTTTTTTCAATCTCTGGTCTTAGCATTAAGGTATGAATCTGAGCCCACTGGCTTGAGCAGACCTCAGAATCAGTCAGGCTTCTCAGTCTGATGATTCAAAGTGGCACGGCCGATGCAGGTCTCTAATTACTGCCTATGAGCTGTATTAGGGGGCACATCTGAACAGTCTTAGACATAAAACATGGCTACCAGCCAGCCGCCAAAGGGACTACCTGCAAGTCAGAGTCATTCACTTAAGGTGGCCAATATCACTGGCCACCACTCAGAATTATAAGTTCAGCCATAGGCACGATTTAGCAACACTGTAGGATGCGGAAGTGAATAGAGGAACTGCTGTCACTCTTAGAGCAGTTGCCTCATAGCCATGACATGATGAGGATGTGCTCTGCCCTCCAAGCAACGCTCCGTGGGCGTCGTGTTTATGTTTACTCGTTAGTGCGCAGTGCTACGCCGCTATATTGCTTTTTCTAACATGCAATGGCTTTCTCTTATCGCCATGCGACTATAACGATCACCTCTCAAGTGAAACATGCACTACCTCGAGGGCATAAAGGAAACAGTTCATATGTGATGAACTTCATCTCGAACCTGTGGGCTTTCAGATACAAATGTGATGTGATGGACCTCAACTACATACCCTCAAACTCAAAGTTGAAATATTAAACGTTTTGGCTGGTTTCGTTGCCTAGGGGCTGGGTTACGTAGTTGCCGCATTACAAGCCAAATACTGCTGAATCTATAGTATACAAAATGAATATACACACGACTCGAATGGCCTAAGGTTCAACTCACTCACCAATCGCAAATTTTGAATGTTACATAGAAATTTATAAATGAAAGATTGCAATGAAATAAAATCTGCAGGTACTATTTTAACGACTTGAAATGATGAGTGCCGGCCGGAGTGACCGTGCGGTTCTAGGCGCTACAGTCTGGAGCCGAGCGACCGCTACGGTCGCAGGTTCGAATCCTGCCTCGGGCATGGATGTGTGTGATGTCCTTAGGTTTGTTAGGTTTAATTAGTTCTAAGTTCTAGGCGACTGATGACCTCAGAAGTTAAGTCACATAGTGCTCAGAGCCATTTTGAAATGATGAGTACGATAGCAGAAGTACCTTTAAGTATGTCCTTTATTACTGTCGATGGTGTCGATGGTCCAGCAATTAAATAAAAAATAAGCTGAATAACAGGGAAACAACAGAGTCCTACTTCGCGTAATTACTTACGAGCAACAACATAGCTCGCGAGATATTCCCTTCTAAACGCAAACTACGTCTTTACTGCAGAAGCCACGGAAATGTCACAAGTGCACAAGTCGGCACTACGAAATATTTCTGCCTCCCCCCACCACGCACAAACTGCTCCACTCTCCAAGTCTTTCCCGCGACTCCCCGTCACTGCTTCCTGTCCAGCATCCCCCGTGTCCTGTCCAGCACTCTCCCCATTAACGAGCGCTATGATTGGCTCTAGAGCGCTCCCGCCATTTCTGCAAGCCAACGCACACTACGAAATACTGGATTTACATTTAAATAACTTGAAATTAAATAAATATTCCTATGGCTGGACCATAAACACGCTCTAACAATCGTTATTAATTACATAAACAAATCAAATAAAAATATATCATAGGAATAGAAACAAAAGGAAGGCCAGTAGCCTAATGTCTTTGTGCTTTCTAAAACACAGTAAATATTCAACCAATTTCTTCATCAATTGTATACATCGGATATAAGCAAAGACATAGTCGAATAAATGTATTTATAAGCATGCTGCTACCGTTTTTTCGTGTCACTGTGGAGTACTTATGACCTGACGTAATTAATAGTGATCGGCCACTTTGACTACCAATAACTCATGTACTATTCAAGTTACATGCCTGTATTTCATACCAATTTAGGTTTACACTAATAGCTTTCTAAAGACATATGGATTGAAAAAATCGGATGAACCGTTTGTATTTTAGAAATTCGTTGCTAGGTGTTACTTGTATAATTTACAGTGAGGTACTAAACTTTAAACTAACAAAGATATTGAAAATCTGGTTACTCCATCAGAATCGGCGTGCAAATAATGGTAATGTACATGTTTCTTTTTAAGGTATCAAGGTTCCTCTGGCTATTATAAATGTCTACATGAGCTGTGAAATGTCTGCTATTATGGTTTCAAAAAGTCCGCAATCTTTGGCATTCGCGGCATACAATTCTCCTTCATCGACACAGAGCACAGTCCTCGTCACAGCTTCAACATGGAATGCCCAGCCACGCGGTCGGCCTGAACCACGCGCTAGGGCTACCCCTCTTCCTCCGCCGCCATGCGGTCGCCTGCCGAGCAACCCGTGCGGCCACGCCAACTCCGTCCGAATTTAGAATATTTTCAGGGTGCCACAACTCGCCCGTTACCTCACAAACCTCAAGATCTTCAAGATATTTCCGGAATTCACTTCTCGATCATGATCATCGTCGTGTATATTGAACTGTGGATCGAGGAAGTTTGCACTGATATTGTGCAGCATTTCAACCAGAGACTGAAATTCATAAACCCTAATAGCCACGATGGAGCTTTTTCGACTGATCTTGCAGGGTTTGGGCTCTGCATCCCATGTGTTTTCAAACTTCCTTTTGAGGTACCGTAAGACATGGTCATATCTTCCCTTCAACCTTACAGAAATGTTATCAGCTGCATCATAGATAAATGACCTACCACATCTTAAATAGTATGTGTCAGATCGATATTGAACTGATGAAGCACACGCCTTCTTGACTGATGATTGGCGGTATGTGGGCGATCATGATGTACAATGATCAGCCATGAACATGTGCAGGCTGTGGCCAGGAGGGCCACGTCAAATTGGATTACCTCTGCAGATGCATGATATAGACGTCGGTAGAACCACCTGCGATACCTACAGTGTTTCCTGTCAACTACACCACTGTTGCAAAGGTGTCAGATGTACCAGCTCAGATTCCTTCCGATCTGCTGTTGCTGCCAGACACGGATGGGTTGGTGAATCTTAAGATTACTGCTCCAGCACTCTCTCCATGACTCTGGACGCCCGTCAGAGAGAAGCGACGTTACAGTAGCGACGGATGTCGACTCGGGCATCATACCAACTCTTGTTTTCCTTCCAGTTGGAGTGGTGTCGAATGATGAGCGATTCCAGGCTGCTACAGAACAATTGGAAACATAAGCCACCAAGCAAGTTCAAGAAACGTAGTCGCATACCATCTGACTATTGGCTTCTCAGAATGGCAGTCTGGGACAGTGACGCAATATAGGACAAAACATCGATCTCAGAAGGCCTGTTGTTGAGCAAGCCTCCTTCCCCACCTGTCTCAGCGCATCATCCTCTGTCGCCTTTTATGGCTTCACTCCACCACCTGCGCCCTCTTATGATAAGCCAGCTCTGGACTTCACCAACATGGAGTGGCATCCTAATAATTCTACCTCTGGACAATGCACTGGCGCTGCTGCTATTTCTTGGGTGGAGGATGTACAGAAGGAATCTGAAGGGCCTGTGAATACTGTCAGTGGGCATGTTCCACCAGTTGTGCAACCCCCTATCTCATCACTGTGAACGTTGCAGCTTCAGCCGTCTTGTTCAGTTTGTCAAGGCTGGATGACACTGGTGGAACCCTATTTCTCGACACCAGGAGTGCAGGATCACAGACATATCATCTAGCTACAATCAATGTCAATGATATCCACTCTCCACAGAAACTGGCGATGCTACACAACACACTTCAGGCAGCAGACTTAGACAAGAATGCTCTACAAGAAGTGCAAATCGACTGTTTTCTTAACCTGCTTTGGTACATACCTTTCACCTCCCAAGTATCAATACTGCCAGCTATGTGGCGACCCTGCTCCATGAAACGTTACCCATCAAGGACGTCCATCATCTTCTGTATGTGAGGGTTATGGCTCTAACACTGTGCTGTATCTGAATTGTTAACATCTGTGTTGCTTCATCATTGGGGAGGCAAAGAGAATGCTCTGCCTTCCTAGCGCAGGTAGTCTCACCCCTTCTCATGGGACAGCAAGATAAACTGGTGCTGGGTGGTGATTTTAATTCCAGAAACCACTCCAAAATATCAACTGCTGCGTCATCCTCCTTGCACAGAGTTTGCCATGACCGTCGACCAAAAAATGGTTCAGATGGCTCTGAGTACTATGCGACTTAACATTGAGGTCATCAGTCCCCTAGAACTTAAAACTACTTAAACCTAACCAACCTAACGACATCACACACATCCATGGCCGAGGCAGCATTCGAACCTGCGACCGTAGGGGTCCCGCGGTTCTAGACTAAAGCGTCTGGAACCGCTCGGCCACACCGGACGGAGACTGTCGACCATCTCGAACTTGTGGACACGTGGCAACACATTCGTTGTGACCAACCACGTTTCACAAGCTACATAACACGTTCTTCCAACCGCTTTTGATCGCTTTTATCTCTCTCGCTGGCGAGAGGAACCTGACTGGCTGAGATTTGGCCTGTCACTTTTTCCAACCATGCATTGTGTGTCTGCACCTTCATCCTCGACTGCCAGATGGTGAGGCATGGAAGGGGTGTTTAGGAACTGAATGTCGCCCTACTGTCATCGCCTGACGGTCAGCATCTTAACGAGATGACTGAGGATTCATGTCAGTGCCGCTGTGGCGCTTAACCAAATACGTTATCATGATGGCTGTTCTGCACAAAATCTGCCCTCTGCTGAGCCATGGTGGCATATGGCAGAGATTCGGCAGCTCGGAAGAGGCAAATATTGACAGACTGCTCTACAATGACAATTTTGCCCGAATGATGTACAATACCGAACCATGCAAAAGCGCAGATCACAGCCCTCACAGGCCACTGTCTTGAAGCGATGTGGGTGCCATCCCACACTTGTAACCATATGGGCTTGGGAGCTCTGTCAATTTGCCACCACCTTCTAGCAGACAGACGGCGGTAGCCCCAGGCCATTATTTGAACCATTACTATGATGAACTTATGATGAAGGCAGGCAATATGACATCCACTGGAAGCGCCGCCCGCGACCTCTATGCTAGGTTTTACACTAACTACCCTCATTTACTGGCTCTCGTTGAAGAAGTCTCTCAGCTCACATTTGACACGATTCCAGAGTACATGGCATTGGAGTCATAAGCACCAATAACAGAAGATGAGCCGGCCGAGGTGGCCGTGCGGTTAGAGGCGCTGCAGTCTGGAACCGCAAGGCCGCTACGGTCGCAGGTTCGAATCCTTCCTCGGGCATGGATGTTTGTGATGTCCTTAGGTTAGTTAGGTTTAACTAGTTCTAAGTTCTAGGGGACTAATGACCTCAGAAGTTGAGTCCCATAGTGCTCAGAGCCATTTGAACCATTTGAACAGAAGATGAAGCCCTCAATACCATCGGGATGGAAGCTGCTAACAACTCACCTATCCTCGATGGCATCCTCTTTGAATTTCAGCATACTTTCCATAACCTTTTAGTTCCCACATGGACTGTTATCTGTAGAGAACTTATGTCCCCTGCAGTAAGGGTTTCTGATATGTTCCTAAAGAACCTCATTGTTCCTATTCACAAACACCACTGGGATCTGCACATTTCAGTGACTTTTATCCCTTGACCATGTTAAACAGCCATATGAAGATCTATACATGTCTTTTGGCAGTGCAACTTATGAGAACCGCCGGTCATGTTGTGTCCCATGGTCAGGCATTGTTAGGTGGGGTGTACAACATTTGGACAGTGTCCTGCCGCTACAGGGATCTGATTTCCCTCGCTCAAGCTCAACATTTGCCCATTCTTTTTCGTCTTTAGACTTCGGCCAGACATTTGGTTGGGTCAATAATTCTTTTCTTACAGCTGTTCTCTGTTGTATGGGATATCCAAAAACTATTTTCGAGGTGGTCACATCTCCTGCGAGGCATGACATCCCAGTTTCTGTATAATGTTCGGCTCATACAACCAATCATGATCAGCAGCTCGGTGTGACAGAGACGCCCCTGTCACTGCTGCTGTGCGCCTTCACCCTAGAACCATTGTTATGTGGCCTATAACAAAGACAGTTGTGGGTGTTGCTAAATGGGCATAAATTTTGTTGCACCACCTATGTGGACAATTTGAATCTCTGTATTCGAAGTGCTGACAATACCTGGGTGGCGCTTGTGTGGGTGACGACGTGTGGCGAGACATCGAGCAGCTAACTAAATGTACACAGTTCACGACTTACGTGTATCAGTACAGGTCTGCCTGAAGGAATCTCAACGTGACTGATACCATATATTGCCTTGGCATCGATTTTATGGCTGACTTTTGTCGTTCTGTGGCCCTTAACAGCCGTCAGTTCTTGCAGTGGATGAGGTTTAGACTCACTGAACATTGCCTCCACTCCGTTGACAGCCTGCAATCTACACACTATCTTAACACTTCCATAGCATTGTGAATTCCTCACATGGCACAAACTCTTCCAGTCCTGCAAACACTGGCTCACCACGTGCAGCTTTGATGGGTTCCTTTGTTACCCAAAGGATGATCTTTAATGTCCATTATGATCCCTCTCCCTTCCTGAGGATTAAGGGGGTGTTGATCTTCACCATGTCCCAGACACAGTTTGGGCCCTATATATCAGTTCACAGTCGACAATGTGGCGGCATTGTCCAACTTACCTTATCAGCTTACTGCTTGATGCATACACCCCAGCTTTGTTGGTCCCTCCGATAATGTTGTTGGACATCCCAGTGTCCTTCTATCACATAGGACACTTTTTGAGCGCAACTACCTTTCTGCTTATTTGCCACCTATATACTTTTTATGGTAAAGGACACTGAGCTGCAACTGGCCTGCGCCCCAAATGTGATAGAACTGAAGTACCTACTCTACATGTGGTGCAATATATAGTGGACGGTTACAGGACCTTTCCCTGACGCTGCTGCATGCTCGATGTGGTTTGTCACAGTCAACAGGAGACAACCAAATCGTTCTCATACCCTCCAATTTCACCTCACCGACTCGCTGCTTTGCGTCACATGTGGGGTGTGAGACACAGATGATCTTTGCTTCCTTTGTGGCCCAGTAGTAGACAACTGCTACTTCGTCTGCGGAATCTGGTCTTCCTCACACGTGCCACCCCTGACGAAATAACAATACACATGGCATTTTTGTCGGATAATGTGTTTTGTCCACAGATAAGGACTCACTCTGTGAATTAGTTTCATGTACTTGTCTGCAATCGAAACTACAGGCAATACTTTTCCAATTTCCTTTAGAGTGTATCTGTAACCTGTCACATAACTGGAATACCCCTGCAATGAGCAATTTAACTGGTGAACTATTTATGATATTATAATCCCCAACGGTATTCCCTTTTCTTTACAGAAGATGTGCATAGATTTCTACACAGCTATGGGTGGCTTTCATAGTCCTCGCTCCGTGGATATGAGCAAAAAAATAAATAAAAATAAAAAACTTCTTTTCTGTTACATACGTTTGATACCCTCTCCCCTCTTTTCTCTTCTCCCTTCTTAGTTTAGGTAGCCCTGTTGGGACATATTTAGGGGCCAACGGTTATGGTACAGATACGTTTTTTTTTCTTTTTGGGGTCAAAGTGGCGGTGGAAAATACATCCCTTTTTTGTAGGTTCCTTTATAAACAGAAAAGTGAGGGAAAAACAAAAAAAGTGATAACCGTTACACAGTATATGAAGTCTCGAGTCCGAGTCCTCTTCGTTCCTACATTTTTTAAATCACTCTTAGATTGACTGCTCAAGTTGTCAGCCTGATGGAACCTGAAACATAATTCGACTCACCTTCTACCTCTCCTGTAACAGCAAAAATTTCCAGAAACTATTCCGCCAAAGAGCTAGATTGTGTCAGAGAGGCTTTAGTGGCCACTGGTCAACATCCATTGTGAGGTCGGTTCAGGTAGGAACCACTTACGCTCTCTGAGGTCTTCTAGCTTTCTGTGTAGACACCAGCGACAGGTATGGTCTGTTTTACTCTTCTGTAGTACGCTGGTGAGTAAGGATGCTCGTAGTATCTCCAGTTGAAAAGTGTATGAGTTTCAGTAGTCACTCTGGTGTGTGGTGCTGATAATCATGCAGCACCAACTATTTCAGTCAGGGAACACATTTAATTTCATTAAAAATTTCGTTTATTTGATGAGATCTTTTGTGCACCTGCCACTTGGAGTGGACGAGTTGTGCCGCCAGGTGGTGACATTCAGTTTTAGTTAGTTTCGTGTGTCATGTATGAAAGTGTCGTGTGTTTTGTGGAATGCTTGTGTTAAACTTTATTCAGTTTACCGTTCAGTTTGTGTTTCATTCCTAGAGACTTACTAACCACTGCTCTGCTGTACCACATGCATTGCTTTGTAAATCACGAGGCTGCAATTCGACTTAAAAGCCTCTCGTGTTCGAATTGAGTCCTCACTTTCATCACGGAATAGATGTTCACACGTTTGCTAAATTTATGCACAGGGTTACTGAGTTGCACGGAAATTCTGAGGTTGGCTTCGTTCACTGCAATTGACCATTAAAGCCAGTCGCCCTCTGGCTCAGTGAACTTGCATGTGGAGTAGGGAAGCTTTCTTCTGAATTCTGTCCTTTGTTGTGTGAGTGATCAATGCGAACTTGGTGTGTGTGATGTTGATAAACTGTAACCGACAATTTAGCAGGCTTCTGAGGTGTCGGCTTTTGGTAAGATTACTTAATTAATATTTAAATAAATTTGGCCCACTAGCCAGAAATTTTGTGTTTGGTGCTTGTTCGAGGCAAGCGAACGTAGGCTCTAATTGCATAGTTATTTTTGGGATTTAGGAAATCAGAAAGATGATATTTCGCGAAGCTGATTCTACCAGTACTTGCGGAAGTAAAAAACGAAAGGTATCATTCATGATAGAGTTTTGTCGACCGTTTTTCTTACAATGCAACCGAAAAGTGTCTCAGATTTTGTCAACAAATACCATCTGCGATGCACACACCCCTGTGGAGAAGTTCGTAGCGGACAATACTCTTTTTTAGCCACCAAATGCAAAATATTATATTTTCGCTGCCCTTTTCTCGAGTATAAGTCTTTTGTTGTGGCTCAGCCACTAATTTCCTCTTAAGTGCTTAATACGACAGCATCATAATCTGTCACCAATGACAATATTACAGAGAAATTCTCAATGAGCGAACTGATGATGTTCAAGCAAAACTACAGGAATAGTCACCCCTTTGATTTTTGTTGCTTTGAATTAGAGGATGGAGTACTCCTACACCCGACTTCTGGGCTTTGTCTATTGAATGCAAATGTCGCACAATGCTTAGACGGTCACAATGCATCATCTAAATCAGTTATCGTGTCTTCCTGAATGTGGAAAATGATTCATGCCAGAACCATCTTTCGTGAAACAAGAAATTCCTCTTTTGATATATTTTGCACAAAATCACTCACCCCACATGGGATGCAAAGGATTATACCTGCCTCTGTTACCTTCACCCCTCTCTAAAATCCAAAGCGAATAATATGCTGCAAATGTTAGATATTTTTCCAAATTTCGAGCCTATTTTACAGCTCCTGAACAACGTTCATAATTTTCAAACATTCAAAATGCAATATATAACTGAAAAATAAATACTAGGACCTCAAATAAGAAGATGACAGTTGATAAGTACACTCATATCCTCACGCCACATTCGCCTGAGGGACTGCTCCTGGCGTTAGGCCGCGGGTGTCTTATGGCCAGTAGCTGTTGACAGCTGCTGTGACGTTTACGCAGCCACGAGCTATATGGCAGATTAGTGCCTGGAAATTTTTGCTGTTGTAGGTAGGTTAGGAAGTGAATCGAATTATTTTTCAGGTCCCATCAAACTGACAGCTTTAGCAATCACCCGAAATACGATTAAAAAAATGTAGGGAATAGAGTCGACATTAACTCGAGACTTCATATTTTTACAACAGAGGTCGTCATGCGCAAGGCTAACTGAGCGATATAGTTTGGGAGGCAGCTATGAATCATAGCCATGGCGTGCAGAGATACACAGGAAAGTTTGGCATTGGCTTAATTCCATAGAAGAATACACAACGCCTCTGCTGATCCAGGCGAGTAGTGGGACAAGCTATGTGTCACCCAACTCTGCACTGTTGCCAAATTTATTCAAGAGGTGGATCCAATAAGATGGCAGCGATAGATATGGAAACATCGCAGTGACGTCATGGTGGGAAGTTCAAATTTTGGAAGGATGATAGGTCAATCGGGCTACCTCCACTAACCTAACCCCCTCCCCTCCCCCCTCTCCTCCCATCCCCCAGAAAATGGCGAGAAAGTAGGTCACTTGGGCCACCTCCACTAACCTAAGACATCCGACCGCCAGCTCTTCCTAGGAATTGACGGGAAAATTAGCCAGTAAGTGTATGATGTGATTGGTGATGTTATTGATAATAACATCAGAAATGTGACAACAGTCCAGAGCATGAGATTTTCACTCTGCAGCGGAGTGTGCGCTGATATGAAATTTCCTGGCAGATTAAAACTGTGTGCCGAACCCATACTCGAACTCAGGACCTTTGCCATTCGCGGGCAAGTGCTCTACCAACTGAGCTACCCAAGCACGACTCATGACCCGTCCTCACAGCTTTACTTCTGCCTGTAACTCGTCTCCTACCTTCCAAGTAAAGCTGTGAGGACGGGTCGTGAGTCATGCTTGGGTATCTCACTTAGTAGAGCACTTGCCCGCGAAAGCCAAAGGTCCCGATTTCGAGTCTCGGTCCGGCACACAGTTTTAATCTTCCAGGAAGTTTCAGTCCAGAGCATGCTCGTTCTCTCCCAGTCTACATACTTAAAATAGCATCATACATGAAAGTCGCCTTGGAACTTCTGATGTTCTCCACTAAGTCATTTATATTGAAAGAGGTCTATAATTATGTAGATAACGATGATATCTTGGCAGGGTAAACTAAATGATAGATGTCTATTACTGAAGAATATATGTGGAGAAATTAAGTCAGTGGTTGCTGTTTGTTTCTAGTGAATACAGAGGTCGACAGATTTGAGCATCAGTGATTAATACAAGATAAAGCTATATACCCTATGGCTCTTAAACTGATAGGAAGTTTCTGTTAATTATCACCACATAACTGTCATAAGAAAGAATATCCCTCACATGTCAACATGGTTGATGGCTTGGTTAACTTACATTAGGCTGACAAAGCGGTTAACTAGCTACCGAAATGCTATCAAGAGGAGTTCAATTGCTATACGTTTGCTTTACAAAGATCTACACACAGGGGAAAAACTAAGCATGGCAAACATCTTCAGCCAAAAATCACAAGTACATGAAGTATTAAACTGTTTCAGTTACAAGTAACGCGTTTGTGGTGGGTCTGCACAGTACTGTATAACACAGTGTAAAAGAAGTGTTACTTGCAGGGATCGTTGTTCAATCGACTTCAAATGATGTGACAGAAATAACTGCGTCACCCATGACGTTGAGCAGAAGTTAGATATTCAACAGAATTAATATGTACACTGGTTAAGTTAATGAGCAAGTCGTGATAACTCAAAATTCACTGTAACAAAAGTTACGTCCTGAATCGCGAAAATACTGAAATAAAAAATTAAGAATCACGACTACGGTTATGAAACGACTCTAGTTTTGTTGCAAGATACTTAAACATCACTCGATGCTGATCTCAGTTACATCTTAACAATGCAGCGAGGATATTCACCATTCTTGCTGCCACCTCGTGTTTAGAACGAAGACCAAGTGGTTTTCATTGATCTCGGAACCAGCCGTTCTCTGAAACCCAGTCTTCTCTCCACCACTATTACGAAACCGAATGTTCTCTGTACCAATCTCCAAAATCCGAACGTCCATCACACTTTTCGTTTATGTGGCGTCTCAGTGGAAACAATCTCTCAAAAATGCACAAGCCGGCCGCTGTGGCCGAGCGCTCCTAGGCGCTTCAGTCAGGAAGCGCGCTGTTGCTACGGTCGCAGGTTCGAATCCTGCCTCGGGGATGGGCGTGTGTGATGTCTTGAGGTTACTTAGGACTACGTAGTTCTACGTCTATGGGACTGATGACCTCAGATGTTAAGTCCCATACTGCGTAGAGCCATTTGAACCATTTTTTGAAAAACGCACATCATCCTAACAAGTCTCATGCTTATTTGTGTGACTTACTGGAAGAGACGAACTTTCCGCACCAGTCCCCACCTCTTGTCTTATAAGCCTCAGAAAGATCCAGGCCACATATTAACGGCCAAAGAGAGCTCTATATCGACGTTAGCCTATGAGACATGACTACCATTGTAAAAATTAGACGAAATATCTTCTCACCGGGTGAGGTGGCTGACTAACTAGCATATTGGACACGCATTCGGGAGGACTACGATTGAAACCCCTCATCTCGCCAACGAGTTTTGGGTTTTCCGCGATTTCCCTAAATCGCTCCAGGTAAATGCCGGGACGGTTTCTTTCAAATGGCACTGCCGATTTCCTTCCACATCCGTGACACAATTCGAGATTGTGCTCCATCTTTAATGGCCTCGATGTCGACGGAACGTTAAACCCAATCTTCCATCCTTACTTCCTCCGAAAGTATCTTCTCTTTTTACAGTTTTATAAGTATTTTTGGCGTCGGTAAGTCTCCCGAGGGCATAGTTTTCCACTTAATCAGCAAGTTGTCAACTGGCGCCATATGTCACTTGGAGGTGTCCACGATCATGTTTATGAGCTGTCTTTCCGGGCTGGAGCCTTCGTGTGCGTAAGATACATGTCTCCAGTGTTAATCAAGAAGCGTCCTCCCCAATGTGTACCACCAAGAGTGGACCATGACGAACCCCTATCGGGCTTTAAAGCGACCGCCCTGGGGAGCGGCTCTGGTGCGCACATTACTTGAGCTCTCCACTGTCCACAAGACCCTACGGTCCGAATTTCTGGAAAAACTGAGCGTGTGGAACTCGGACATCCGAACATTACCTCATTCGAACGAATAACTGTTATTTTGGTAAGATCTGACTTGCTTGTCTCTGTTTGGGCTCACACTGAAATTACTGGTGTAAACCGATCTTGACAATCACAGCAGGCGGATGTATCCATCAAAATGCAACTAGTGAGACACATACCAACATCAGCCCACGTTCCTTTTCCTAATCTACCTCTTTCTCGTCTGTTGTCTGACTCAATTTTCATATTAGTTCTATTAGAAATGGATTCAGGTCCCAGATTATGATTTATCAAACATGCATACCCAGAGAAAACAAAGGTACACTTCTTTCCGATAGATTAGTTATATTCGCAAACATTTAGCACTGGCCAACGAGCAGTTAATAAAAGTAGAAAGGGATTTCCCAAATCTCTCTCAATACAGACTGTGAAAAGTAATGGTCCTTACTACTTCCTTGGGGCACACCCGAAGTTACTTTTATATCTCAAGATTTCTTTCTGTTTTGGTTACTAGGAACTCTTCCATCCCGTCACATTGGTGGTCTGATATTCCGTATGTTCGTAATTTGTTCAGTGAGCGCGGACTTGGGTCGATCATCTCCTGGAAGTCAAGGAGCATTTCAGCAAACTGGGCTCTGGCTTCTACTGCTTTCTGGGTTTAGTGCACGAATAAAGCCGAGTATCAGACAATCGTTGTTTGCCAAATCCATGTTAATACAGATGAGATTTTCTCTGCCCATAATGTCTTAATAATAAGAGAACCCGAAACAATGTTCCAATAATCTACAATATACTTACGTCATTAATATAGGAGTACACAGGGTAGCCGAGAGCGCTAATGCGCTGCTTCCTGGGATCGGGTAGGTGCGCCGGCCCCGGGTGGAATCCACATGGCGGATTAACGACGTTGGCCGATGTGCCAGCCAGCGTGGATGTGGTTTTTAGGCGGTTTTCCACATCCCGCTAGGTGAATACCGGGTTGCTCCCCATGTTCCGCCTCAGTTACATGGCTCGCAGACATTTGAACAACTTTCGCACTATTCCATGTATTACACTCGACGCAGACAGTTTGGGTACGCTAATTCCGTCCCAGGGGGGAGGGGGGTATGGTGTGTGGGCAGGAAGGGCATCCGGCCACCCCTTAAACATTAAGATACCACATCCGATTAACGATGGCTGACCCTGCGTAACAGCGGACAAGGCTCCAGCGATAGAATAGAATAGAGTTAATATAGGCGAACAGACCTTCTTAACAATGTGAATGAACTGCACATATTTTACATCGCCAAGACTTCTGACATTATGAAAGATGAAGTAGGGAAATGGAGATGTTAGTGTGAGATACAAAAGAAAGATGTCAGGGAAAGAAGAGAGAGGGCGGGGAATGTGGGTAGATCGATAATATTGTCACAGAGAAATTTTCAGTAGATCTCTATGAATTTTAACATACATCAGAATGGAATAGGTAACGTCGTTTGAATGCAGTAAAATTATAAAACAAGGATCATGAAACTACCATAAGCATAAAAAAAACATGTCGAACCTCGTGCTGGTGGAAGGAATAAAAAACGTATTTGATGAAGCAGTTAAGACAGTGAAGTTTGTGATTACATATCAGAGAGCAATAATTTTCACCACTGTACGTTTAAATTCAAGCTCCGCTGAGCCAACATTCAATTAGTTGGGTGGCCGCGGCAGGCGAGCCCAGAGTAGCTCTGCAAGTTTGCTCAATATCTTGGCTGCGGAGGACTGTTGTAGCTGTTAAACGCTGATTAGCAACTTGCTCCGGCTATCGCTTACTGCACCATTAATCAAAGTCTGTCCTCCAGGGCAGCGCGGTGTAAACCACAACCGCGCTTCTCCCAACACTCCAACAGGCCTCCACCAACTCGGAGAAGGATATCTGAGGCGCAGTAGCACGACCCTTCCCGGCGACCGAAGAGTTCATCTCTTTAATACAAAATTAAACCGCTAACTTGCTAAGGGCACCAGTGCAGAGTTTTTCATTTCATTACATTTTTTTTTTTTTTTTTTACTGGGCTTGTAGTCTACACGTAAATTCAACAGCTGGTGCAGCCGTGGCTATCCATGTAAAATACCGTTACAATATTGTTAATCAGAAAGTCCTGTCCAGAGATTGAGCAGAAATATGGAAATACGCGGGAAAAAGCATGCCTGAACACAAATTCGGATGATACCCAAGCCTGCAGATTGCGCTGATGTAACTGACGATGGACGGCACCTGTGCAGGATCCTCAATACTTTGCAAGTGCCAGCCGTTATTAGAACAGAACTGTGTGCGATTGTGAATGCATTATGTGGAGGCCTACTGAATTCGAACGAGAGCATATCCTTGGTGCTCGTATGGAAGGTGTTTCTATAACCAAGGTGCCTGAAACTTCAAGAGGAACCGTATCGAAGATTTATATCGCATTAGAGAAAGCAGAAAAACGTCATCCGCCAAGTTAGAACTCGAATTAAAGTGTGTTGAGTCATCGTGACAGACATTCAGTCATTGAAATGGAAAAATTTGGAAATTTGTGCCGGCCGAAGTGGCCGAGCGGTTCTAGGCGCTACAGTCTGGAACTGCGCGACCTCTGCGGTCGCAGATTCGAATCCTGCCTCGGGCATGGATGTGTGTGACGTTCCTAAGTTAGTTAGGTCTAAGTAGTTCTAAGTTCTAGGGGACTGATGACCTCAGATGTTAAGTCCCATAGTGCTCAGAGCCATTTCAACTATTTGAACTTCCCAGTCCCATCGACCGAACAGAGCAGCCACAGCTTGCGCTGTATGCGCCCGCGCATTGTCTTGCAAAATGATGGGTGGGTTGCGCAGGAAGTGTCGGCTCTTCTTTCGCAAATCTAGTCGCAGGTGATGCTCCAAAAACGAACAGTAATACTGTGTATTTACGATCTGCCGTGGAGGAACGTAATGCGTTAGGATAACACCACCACAGCAGTACACGAGAATCACCATAACTTTAGACCGCTCCATTCGCACCATCAACAGAACAGGCTCTGCTAATGGTATAGTACGCCTTTAACATCGCTGGCAACGGGCTGTACACAACGCTGGTGACTACTTTGAAGGACAGTAACAGGTGCAAACATGTAACTCTTTTGTATCGTTTGTGAATAAATAGTTGCCACTATTTAAGTTCCAACCCTCGTATATAGACGAATAAGTAATAATGAACAGGACATATCTACAAAAATTATTACTACTTCTCCAATCAGCTGTACATACTTGAAGAATAGACAGTTTACGTAGAACAACAGTGCAAAATCTGTGTTTCACGACGCAAAGTGTCTGTACATGACATCTAACAGCAGCTGTAAGTAATGTTTACACTGATGTTCATTAAATTACGATGATTTCATCATCATAGTAAACTATGTGTAAAAGGACCAGTGGCAATGCTTTGTACAAACAGTGATGAGGTACTGATATTAAACATCTGAGGTTGAGCCTCCAGGGCTCGAAATTAACTTTGATTTTTAACACAAACCGTGATGAGTAACTGAAGGTGGGTATTTCCCCGGTTTTACGCTTGAGAAGCAACCGCACCTACAAAAATAGCAACAACCGAAAAAATTAAAGTATCTCAGTTTTCATGTCGATGATTGGTAAATTGAGGAGTCACTCTGCTGCAACAAGGTCAAGTAAATTCTTGTCTGGGCCATGAGAAATTGGGTATTCCCTCTCGTTGTAGAGATTCGAATTAATTCGAGGATATGTAAGTCTCATCCGTGAATATCTCTTGTCTAAACGTATGATTGTTTTAACAAATGACAAACACTAAAATACAGGAAACGGCAGAGTACTGTAGCACTCGCGATAAGAGGATGGAATATGGTGCCTACATACTTTTCACAACGACGTATGTGTATGTCTAAATACACAGCAGTAGGGAACGAGATGTGTCACGTATTCCCAGAGGCGTCAACATTCTCTCTCTCTCTCTCTCTCTCTCTAACTCAGTTTAAATTTCTCCATGTTTTCCGACCTGGCTAACGTGAAACACATCGACGACATTTCTGCATGTAGGTTAGAAAATGGTTCAAATGGCTCTGAGCACTATGCGACTTAACTGCTTAGGTCATCAGTCACCTAGAACTTAGAACTAATTAAACCTAACTAACCTAAGAACATCACACGCATCCATGCCCGAGGCAGGATTCGAACCTGCGACCGTAGCGGTCACGCGGTTCCAGACTGAAGCGCCTTTAACCGCACGGCCACACCGGCCGGCATGTAGGTTTTGTTTCCGCAAACATGCTAACGTCGCTACAAAGAATCCAAGTTATGCGCTCCGCTGTTTCCGCAGAATGTAAATTACTGTAGGGAAACACGATAAAGAGAGTTCGTTAGTGCTGTCGGAAAACCTCAACTGCAGAGCAAAGACCCGGATGAGAAATCCTTTGTTACACTATTTCATCGTATAGTTTCTGCAAAAGAGTAATTACAGTAGTTTGTCTTCCGCCTGAGTACTTTGACATAACTGCAGCTCAGGGAATTTATTCGTTCATTTACGGTATGATTGACGTGTTAGGCAAGCTGTACAAACTGTACGCGTTCATGTTTTGCATTAAGTGTACAAAGCTAGTTTTAACCACAGGATGAATCTTATAATGCTCTCCAAAACTTTTCTCGCTACAAATGTCATTTTACCATTTCGTTGGAAGTGAAATAACTTATCACACGAGGATTCAGAGCTATTAGACCATATTTCATTATGGATCTAGGCCGGCCGGGATGGCCGAGCGGTTCTAGACGCTACTGTCTGGAACAGCGTGACCGCTACGGTCGGAGGTTCAAATCCTGCCTCGGGCGTGGATGCGTGTGATGTCCTTAGGTTAGTTAGGTTTAAGTAGTTCTAAGTTCTATGAGACTGATGACCTCAGAAGTTAAGTCCCATAGTGCTCAGAGTCATTTGAACTATTTATTATGAATCTAGGAATATACTACAGTCCCCTACATATCACTTCCGTAGGAATCGTGAGGAAAAGATTAGATTAATTACGGTACAGCGCACGCAGAGGCATTTAAACCTTGATACTTCCCGCTCTCCTTACGTGACTGGAACGCAAAAAGCCGCTATACCTGGTACAGTGGAAAGTACCTCCTCCCATGCACATCATAGTGATTCGTAGAGTATTGATATAGATATAGATACACACGTAAAAATAGAAAGCCCCTCCCTAATATTCCTAATCGGCACTCCATCTGTCCCACTCGCACTGTATTTGGCTGAAATATCTCTCATTCCATGAGGATCATTGCTCGAACTGCCCACGATATCTAATGTATGAAAAGTATTAAATAAATGTAGGCGTGAATGGATTGTAGCGAATACGCCAATAAACGTTTCCTGCTTAATTTCCGAATCAATATATCACATAATTTATCTCGGTTCAATTGTACATGGATACCCTTTGAGGCAACATCCGAGAATTCACCCGAGGCCACATGCCAGAACACGACACCGAGGATAAGCGCATTTTTTTTTTTTGAATCATCAATCTTATGAATGATCTAATGTGAGCCACCACGAATTACCCTCATTGCCACCATTTCATCTCAGAGTAGAACCTGGAACCTACATTCCCAATTGTTTACTGGATGTGCTCCAATCTGTGTCTCCCTCTAGAGCCTTTACCCTCTACAGCTCCCACTAAAACAATGGAAGTTATTCCCTAATGTCTGAACAGATATCCCATCACCCTGTTCCTTCTTCTTGGCAGTGTTTTCCACGTATTTCTCTCCTCTTCGATCCTATGGAGAACCTCCTCATTCCTTACATTTTCAGTACATCAAGTTTTCAACATTTTCTCAAATGCTCCGATTCTCTTCCGTTCCGGTTTCCCCACACTCCATGTTTCACTACGATACAATGCTGTGCTCTAAATATACAGTGTCAGAAATTTCTTTCTCAAATTAAAGCCTATGTTTTATACTATTAGACTTCCCTTGCTAGGAATTCCCTCTTTTCCATTGTTAGTCTACTTTTTATGTGCACCTCGCTCCGTCTATCATAGGTTATTTTGCTATCTAGGTAGCAGAAGTCCCTAACTTTGTCTACTTCGTGACCAACTATTCTGATGCTAAGTTTCTCGCTCTACTCATTTATGATACTTCTCATTATTTTTGACTTCTTTGATTTACTCTCAGTGCATATTCTGTATCCATTACACCGTTAATTCCATTCAATAGATACTCTAATCCTTCTTCACTTTTACTAAGGATAGTAATGCCATCAGCGAATCTTATGGCGACAGACTATATCTCTGTCTTAGACCCCTTTTAATCCGAGCACTTCATAGTCTTCTAGTCATATTGCTCCCTCTTCATCATTGTACGTATTAAATTAACTGTCTTTCGTTACAGCTTACCCCTATTTTTCTCAGATTTTCGAGCCTCTTGCACCATTTTTACATTGTCGAATGTACGAACGATTCTTGATTTTTCTTCATCCTTGTTTCCATTATCAACTCTAACGTCAGAACTGCATCTCTCGTGCCTTTACCTTTTTTAAAGCCAAACTTGTGTCATCTAACAAATCTCCAGTTATCTTTTCCATTCTTCTGTATATTATTCTTGTCAGCAACTTGGATGCATGAGGTGTATAATAATTCTCCCATTTTTCGGATCTTCCTATCTTCAGAACTGTGTGGATGATGTTTTTCTGAAAGTCTGGGGATGTCGCCAGTCTCATAGATTCTACACAACAACGTAAATAGTCGTTTTGTTACGACTTTAGAAATCCGACGGAATATTAACTTGCCCTTCTGCCTTATTTAATCATCAGTCGTCCAAAGTTCTTTTAAATTCTGATTCTAGTACTGTGTCAACTATCCCTTCCCTGTCAGCTCTTGTTTCTTCTTCTGTCATTTCATCAAATAAGTCCTCCCTATCACAGAGGTCTTCAGTGTACTCTTTCCACCTACCCGCTCTATCGTCTGCTTTTAACAGTGGAATTCCCATTGCACTATTAATGTTACCAATGTTACCACACTTGCTTTAAGTTTCATCGGAGATCGTTTTGATTGCTCTATATGCTGAATGAGTCCTTCCGATACTCATTTCTTTTTCGATTTCTTCCCATTTTCCATTAAGCCATTTTTCCTTAGCTTACCTGCACTTCCTATTTTCATCACTTCTAAATGACTTGTGTTTCTGTATTCGTGAATTTCCCTGAACATTTTTGTACTTCTGAAAGTTATCCTGTCATGAGACGCCGCAATAAAAGTTAACCCGTTGTGCAGACTATATAAAATGATTGAGAATGTAGTAAAATTTACTAACAATATTTATTTTTTAAAGAAAAAACAGACATAAATTACAGTTATTGATTGAATACTGTAAACAACTAACAGTTGGGTTAAGAGAACAATGGACAAGGCTCCTGTGTGGCAGAATTGCGTCAAGTACTCTGGCTCTAAAAATGTGGATAACGCACCCTGAATTGATCTGACACTGAGCAGACTTTTATTGATAATTTACAGAAGTTTCACGCTATAGGGGCAGCTGAGAACAAGCGGCGATTGAGATCTGTACGCTCTGACAAGGCCAGAGCAGCATTACGTTGCCCTGTTTGCTTCGTGCGGAGATGTAAATTGCAGCTAGCGTGAAGTGCGTGGCGGTGGCGAGACGTGGAGACGGCATCTGTGAATCGACAGCGGCCACGAAAGAAATGCAAAAATCTCACGATCTTGTGATCAGGCAGACGGATCGCAGTTCACTCTTTACCAGAGCCCTGATATCACGGTAAATTTCAATGTGTGACACACCCGTTCGCGGTCGTAACTAAGACCCATTTCGCTCACTTATACGACAGAGCTCACAAGGAGACCAAACGTCGAGACTGGTAAACCAAAAACGAATAAGTGTGCCCTAGGCAAACGAGTAGTCGGAGACATTTGAAATCACACTGTCAGCACAGTAAGAACTTCACCACAGGCTACCCAGGCTAACTACTTGTTGCTTTGCTTGTACTTTCCTTGTATCTATGTTCTTCTCTCCAACTTCTGTGATTGCCGTTTTTTAGAGTTGTCCATTCCTCCTCAACCAAACTGTCTACTGAGCCTATCTATAGCCGCAGAGAACTGCCAGACTTTTCCAAGTTTACTTCCTCCTCAGCTGAAATTTATTGCATAACTCAATTAGTATTTCTCCTCTTTCATTCCTACTAGCAAGCCAATATTCTCCCACAACCCTTTCTTCTACTCCTTCGCCTACAGCCACATTCCAATCCCCCATCTCCCTTGACATACAGGTTTATACGTTCTATATCCTCATATGACAACTGTTACAGTAACTCACTTTGCTCTTCTTTATTATTCGTAACGAATCCTGCTGCCGTCATAATACACTCCTGGAAATGGAAAAAAGAACACATTGACACCGGTGTGTCAGACCCACCATACTTGCTCCGGACACTGCGAGAGGGCTGTACAAGCAATGATCACACGCACGGCACAGCGGACACACCAGGAACCGCGGTGTTGGCCGTCGAATGGCGCTAGCTGCGCAGCATTTGTGCACCGCCGCCGTCAGTGTCAGCCAGTTTGCCGTGGCATACGGAGCTCCATCGCAGTCTTTAACACTGGTAGCATGCCGCGACAGCGTGGACGTGAACCGTATGTGCAGTTGACGGACTTTGAGCGACGGCGTATAGTGGGCATGCGGGAGGCCGGGTGGATGTACCGCCGAATTGCTCAACACGTGGGGCGTGAGGTCTCCACAGTACATCGATGTTGTCGCCAGTGGTCGGCGGAAGGTGCACGTGCCCGTCGACCTGGGACCGGACCGCAGCGACGCACGGATGCACGCCAAGACCGTAGGATCCTACGCAGTGCCGTAGGGGACCGCACCGCCACTTCCCAGCAAATTAGGGACACTGTTGCTCCTGGGGTATCGGCGAGGACCATTCGCAACCGTCTCCATGAAGCTGGGCTACGGTCCCGCACACCGTTAGGCCGTCTTCCGCTCACGCCCCAACATCGTGCAGCCCGCCTCCAGTGGTGTCGCGACAGGCGTGAATGGAGGGACGAATGGAGACGTGTCGTCTTCAGCGATGAGAGTCGCTTCTGCCTTGGTGCCAATGATGGTCGTATGCGTGTTTGGCGCCGTGCAGGTGAGCGCCACAATCAGGACTGCATACGACCGAGGCACACAGGGCCAACACCCGGCATCATGGTGTGGGGAGCGATCTCCTACACTGGCCGTACACCACTGGTGATCGTCGAGGGGACACTGAATAGTGCACGGTACATCCAAACCGTCATCGAACCCATCGTTCTACCATTCCTAGACCGGCAAGGGAACTTGCTGTTCCAACAGGACAATGCACGTCCGCATGTATCCCGTGCCACCCAACGTGCTCTAGAAGGTGTAAGTCAACTACCCTGGCCAGCAAGATCTCCGGATCTGTCCCCCATTGAGCATGTTTGGGACTGGATGAAGCGTCGTCTCACGCGGTCTGCACGTCCAGCACGAACTCTGGTCCAACTGAGGCGCCAGGTGGAAATGGCATGGCAAGCCGTTCCACAGGACTACATCCAGCATCTCTACGATCGTCTCCATGGGAGAATAGCAGCCTGCATTGCTGCGAAAGGTGGATATACACTGTACTAGTGCCGACATTGTGCATGCTCTGTTGCCTGTGTCTATGTGCCTGTGGTTCTGTCAGTGTGATCATGTGATGTATCTGACCCCAGGAATGTGTCAATAAAGTTTCCCCTTCCTGGGACAATGAATTCACGGTGTTCTTATTTCAATTTCCAGGAGTGTATTTTCTGCTGCTGCTGATATTACCCTACACTAGTCTGATCCAAAATCCTTGTCTTCCTTCCATTTCACTTCACTGACCTCCATTATATCTAAATTGAGCCTTAACAATCCCAGTTTCAGATAAGCTAGATTGTCTACCACGTTCAGACTTCTGACATTCGACGCCCCAATTCGTAGAACGCTACCCTTTCGTTGGTTATTCAGTCTTTTTTTCTTATGGCCATATGCCCCTCGACAGTCCAGTCCTGGCGAGCCCAGTGGAAACCTACTTCAGAATCTTTTGCCGATCATGAGATCATCTTGACCCTTTTTCTGTCACATGGCGTACTTCGAGTCAGTACCCATTATGTGTCTTAAATGCTTCCTCCTTGGCAATGATGTTGACACAAGCGGGTGTGACTTCTTATGCCGAAATTCTCCGGCTGCCATTGATCATGATTTTTGTTCAGAATTTAAGTACTTTATGATTACTAGTCAAAGATAATACCCTAGACATTTAATAATTTTCTTCATAATGTGGGGCCACAGCCATAATATATTTCTTTAAAGTCAGCACCGCCATTAGACTGTTTTTTATTTGGAGTGTTTCATTTACACGATCATGATTTCAGCTTAAAATGTCATTATCAAGTGTTTTAATGTTATACAGTGCCTAAGATGGCATACTTTCGTATTTAAAATACACTATAAGACTAACAGTGTATTTTAAATACGACAGTATTCCACCTTAGGCACTGTATAACATTAAAACACTTGATAATGGCAGCTGACTCCTGTACTAACCACACCAGCCATCGACCCTGCTCCAGATGTTTCGACGCGGCTTCGATATAGTGGGCCTTTTGCAACTGTCAGCCGGTGGAAACGGGATTTAAACCAGCAGAACCACCCCGTCAGCAGTTCGTCACAGCTTTAAAGTCCGATGACGCAGTGTCTGTGTCAGTCGTTGCCGCGTCCATGACTCTGCCTCCACAGGGCCGCGAACCAGCGACCGTTGCCTGAACGTCCAACCACAGGGACACCGTCTCGCTGCCGCACCACACACTCAGCCGTCGTCCGCCATCGACCAGCAAGCTGTGGAAGCCCTTCCGCCGCTACCATCTGCAGGAAAACATCTGCTTTGGCAATTCCGCAGTCAGTATGCTGGAGTCCGAGGATATCCTCGAGTCGCTTGCAGTCTATCAGTTTTAGATTTTCGTGTTCATCAATGAAGTCTTCTGTCAACTGACTGGCTTCCTTCTTCGTTCGTCCATCGCCAACCTCCAGCAGAGAACCACTCGCCCACTCAAACCCTTCAGTAACCACACGTGTTACAATGTGTACGATATTTCAGCTTCCTGCGATGTATACATCCCGCACTGCAGGACTTGGAGCCCCTGTCAGTTTAACTGAAACCACCCTGTAGCTTAAACTCGAATTACCACAAAGAAAATATGGGAAAGCCGAATCAAAGACTGCATTTTACAGCCAGAAAACTTACAAGGTGCCACAAATCTATTAAGGGGCTCCGGAAAGGCTCAAAATAATTAAAAGTTCAATTTTTACTTTTTTGCGTTTTCTGAATCTGCAGACTATTACCTTTTAATAGATATATAATTTATTCAATTCCGAAGACTACAACTATTTTTAAATTTTTTTTTGAAATGTGTTCTACATGGGCGTGACCCACTGTGGCGCTGTTAAACTGCTGTCAAATGGTGTTATTATTAACGTCCGTGTTCATCAGGTACATTTTAGTGATGTGAGATAAAGTATGTGTTGTGGCTAACCTGTGATGGTTCAATATATATCGCCGGTGTGATTGTCGATTTTTTCATGTTTATTTACTCTGTCGTTATCTCGAAAATATTCGTAATTAATTCTGTTTCTTGAGTCTCTGTTTTGTTGAAGTATAATAATGAGTAAAAGTAAAGTTATTAGAAATCCTCTGAAGGCTTTTAAGAAAAGGAGAAATGTTGGAAAGCCAAAGGTATGTGTTATTACTGTAAACAATAAAGACGATGAAAATCCTCAACATAGCTTGTGTCCCAAAGAAGAAGACAGTTGGTGTAAATATAACAAAGGATTGCTAACTGGTGAAGTGTGCACTCATAAGCATAGTCTGCCTCATGCAATAATGGAGGTGATAAAACCTATTTTCAGAGACTTAGCAGCACCTGAACGGTTGAAAAAGCGTATTCACGGAAAAACTCAAAACCCCAATGAAAGTGTAAATAGTGTTATATGGTCGAGAATCCCCAAGACTGTATTTGTTGGAATAGAAACACTTCACTTTGGTGTGTATGATGCTGTTGCGACTTTCAATGATGGCAACATTGTTAGGTGCAAGGTATTTAGAAATATGGGAATGAAGATAGGTTCTAACATGGTACGAGCGACGCTTGCTTTAGACAAGGAACGCCTTCGGGCTGCAGACAGGGCTGTAAAGAGTCTAGAAATACAAGCAAGAGTAAACAGGAGGAGGAACAAGAGGAAGCTGGAGGAGGAGTTTGCAGAGGATGAAGATAATCCATCCTATGGACCTGGAATGCACTAAAAAGTTAATCCAATCTTTGTCGCTCGATTCCCAAAACTTTTATTTTCTCATACTAATTACATGTTTTCTAAGGATCTTCCAAACATATTTGTTTCAAACTTTCAGTAAATGTTACACAGTACCTTCTGCATAATTTAACACAGCCTTTTTCCAAAAAACTGTATATTTTTGAATATATAAATAAAAAATTGCAAAAAAATGTTGTGAATTTTCATTACAATTGAAAAAAATCATCTTTAATAACTGAACTAACATTTTGTAAAATCCCTGTGTTAAGTTGTAGCCCATATTCCAATAAATAATCTGTAAAAAGTTCAGCTTCCTACCTCAAATACTTTGTGAGGAAAGATGTAATTTATAAGCGTTATTTTAACATTGCAAGTATAGGGCGTTCCGGAGCCCCTTAAAGAGAATACCTACTGAATCGTTTCCCTCTCTCTATGAATTTACAGGTTGTGAGAAAATCCTGGTAGATAACTACACTGAAGATCGAAAAAAACTGGTAACCTGCCCAATACCGTGTAGGGTTCCCGCGAGCACGCAGATGTGCCGCAACACGACTTGGCATGGACTCCACTAATGACTGAAGCAGTGCTGGAGAGAACTGCCACCATGAAGTTTTCAGGGCTGTCCATAAATCTGTAAGAGTATGAAGGGGTGGAGATCTGTTCTGAACAGCACGTTGCAAGGCATCCCAGATATGTTCAATAAAGTTCATGTACTTCCGCTTGATACAATGTAATACGAGAGCCATCCGATCAGGCAACATGTTTCCAGTCATCAACAGTCCAATGTTGGTGTTCGCGGGCCCAGGCGAGGCGCAAAGCTTTGTGACGTGCAGTCATCAAGGGCAGGCGCGTGGGCCTTCGGCTCCGAAAGCCCATATCTATGATGCTTCGTTGAATGTTCGCACAATGACACTTGTTGATGGTCCGACATTGAAATCTGCAGCCATCATCGTAAGGGATGCACTTCTGTCACGTTGAACGATTCTCTTCAGTCATCGGTGGTTGCATTTTTGCAGGATCTTTTTTCGACCGCAGCGATATCGGTGATCTGATGTTTTATCGGATTGCTGATAGTCACGGAACACTCGTGAAATGTCGTATGGGAAAATCCTGACTTCATCGCTACCTCGGAGGTGCAGTGTCCCATCGCTCGTGCGCCGACTGTAACACCACGGTGAGACTCACTTAAATCTTGACAACCTGCCGTTGTAACAGCAGTAACCGATGTAACAGCGCCAGACACCTATCGTCTAATATAGGCGTTGCCGACCGCAGCCCCGTATTCGGACTGTTTCATATCTCTGTATTCGAATACGCATGCCTATATCAGTTTCCTTGGCACTTCAGTATATTGAGCAACGTTTTCTCACTATGTCACGGAAATTTATTGATTGTTGTACACTTTTTTGACGGACGAGAGAAACGCCCGTAGACGGCAAAAGCAAGAAAAAGATGTGAGAAAATGAAATTAATTATTAGTGATAACAGATGCGAATTAAGCATCCGTTTATGTCACCGTCTAATAATATCGTGTGGCAGAAGACCATATGCCATTGAAACCACTGTCAACATCATTGTTGGACGGTAATTGACCGATTACCTTGGCATTACTCTTACGTAAAGATAAAGGCGAGAAATTAAATGATACGTAATTCTATCTCAGGGTGGTTCAACTTAGATATATTCAGATGAATAACGAAAAAGCAAGTAACGTGTCTGGTCGTTCACACTTCGAGCAATCCGTCAGTAATCCTTTCTTTACTGGCTGTGAACAGAGACACAAATATTCATAAACAGTAGCAATTGTTATCACAGGAATCAGTGAAGTGTTGTTTTTCTAAATAAACTCGACTTACATATTTCAACTACATATCGTACACTTTTTAAATACAGAGCTACGCACAAGCAGATCCTTACACTTCGTGCTATCCAACAGAAAAGCGCCACATACTGACGAGAATAAATGAAGTACAAAATCATCGCTTGTTCCTTTACCAATACTGTAAACTGTTCATTTCCGCTTAGCTCAATTACCAAATGTCTCTGGTCAAACAACATCATTACGACTTTAATTACAAAAAGTATTTCTTTCTATAGTAAAAAACGGAAAACATTATTTTATTACAAAGTACAGTATTAATACTTTTCTGTAAATACGGTTATGAAATGACTTTGCGCTCAAGCCATAAATGTCTTCTACAAATAACGATCAAATATGACGTTTCACTACTCTATCTCGTCCGTCTTGTACTGTAGTATTGCTGTGTACTAGAAATCTTTACAGGAGATGATTTTCGGAGGATATCGAAAAAGGAGCTGGGTTTGGATTATCGCGAAACAGCGTAGAGATTGTCACGGATATGATAAGCGAGTTGGGATGGCAGTCATTAAAACAAAGGCGTTTCTCGTTATGGTGACATGTTTTTAAGAAATGTCAAACACTAACTTATGTTAAAATAAGTAGCAGTCAAAACGTCATCGCTCCCGGGTTAGAAACCCGCCATCGCCTAATTTTCGGTTAAGAATAAGCATTGGGGGTCGAAGACTTCCGGCGTAAGAAGTCACCCTCATTCTGCCAACAGTCAGTTCAAAGACGGCGGTGGAGCGGAAAGAGGTTCAGGGCACTCTCTTGTCCTAGGGGTGGGAAATTGCCCCTAAAGGCGGAAGAATCAACAATGATCAACGCCATGAGGAAGCAGAAGGAAATGGGAACTACTGCATCCATAGGACATGTGGCCCCTAATTGAAAAAGTGTCATGATGATCTCCCCATTGGCAAAAGGTTCCGGAATAGTCCCCCTTTCGGATATCCGGGAGGGGACTGCCGAGGAGGAGATGCCAGCCGTGGTGGCTGAGCGGTTCTAGGCTCTACAGTCTGGAGCCGCGCGACCGCTACGGTCGCAGGTTCGAATCCTGCCTCGGGCATGGATGTATGTGATGTCCTTAGGTCAGTTAGGTTTAAGTAGTTCTTTAAGTTCTAGGGGACTGATGATCTCAAAAGTTAAGTCCCATAGTGCTCAGAGCCATTTTTTGAAGAGAGGAGGTGACCATGAGAAAAAGATTGAATAATCAAAGAAACGATAACGTTCTACGAGTCGGAGCGCGGAATGTCAGAAGCTTGAAACTGGTATGAAAACTAGAAAATCTGAAAGGGAAATGCAAAGGCTCTGTCTATATACAGTACGGGTCAGTGAAGTGAAATGGAAAGAAGACAAGGATTTCTGGTCAGATGAGTATAGGGTAATATCAACAGCAGCAGAAAATGTTATCACGGGAGCAGGATTCGTTATGAATAGGAAGGTAGGGCAGAGAGTGTGTTACTGTGGACACTTCAGTGATACGGTTGTTCATATAAGAATCGACAGCAAAATAACACCGGCAACAATAGTTCATGTATACATGCCGACGTCGCAAGCTGAAGACGAAGAGGTAGAGAAAGTGTATGAGGGTATTGAAAAGGTAATACAGTACACAATGGGAGATGGAAATCTAATAGTCGTGGTGGACTGGAATGCAGTGTAGGGGAAGGAGTAGAAGAAAATGGTACAAGAGAATATGGGCTTGGGACAAGGAATGAGAGAAAGACTAATTGAGTTCTGTAATAAATTTCAGTTAGCAATAGCGAACGCTCTGTTCAAGAATCACAAGAGGACGAGGTATACTTGGAAAAGGCTGCGTGAAAAGATTTCAGTTAAATAACATCATTGTCAGACAGAGATTCCGAAATCAGATACTGGATTTAAAGCGTACCCAGGAGCAGATATAGACTCAGATCACCAGGTAATACTGATGAAGAGTATGCTGAAGTTTTCGTGATTAGTCAGGAAGAATCAAATCAATACGCAACGAAGTGGTATGCAGAAGTACTGAGGAATGATGAGATACGCTTGAGGTTCTCTAAGGCTACAGATACAGCAATAAGGAAAAGCTCAGTAGGCAGTACAGTTGAAGAGGAATGGACGTCTCTAAAACGGGCAGTCACAGAAGTTGGAAAGAAAAACATACATGCAAAGAAGGTAACTACAAAGAAACCATGGCTAACAGAAGAAGTACTTAAATTGATCGATGAAAGAAGGAAGTACAAAAATGTTCAGGGAAATTCAGGGATACAGAAACAAGTCGCTGAGGAATGAAATAAACGGGAAGTGCACGAAGCTAAGACCAAATGGCTGCATGAAAAATGTGAAGAATTCGAAAAAGAACTGACTCAACATATAGGACAGTCAAAACTTCCTTCTGTGAAATTAAAAGCAATATTTGTAACATTATGAGTGCAACGGGAGTTCCACTGTTAAATTCAGAGAAGAGAGCGTATAGGCGGCAAGAGTACACTGAAGGCGGAAGATTTGTCTGGTGTGCTAGAAGAGGAAGCAGGAGTCGATTGAAAAGAGATAGGGTATCCAGTATTAGAGTCAGAATTTAAGCGATCTTTAGAGGACTTAAGATCAAATAATGGAGAAGGGATCGATAACATTCCGTAAGAATTTCTAAAATCGTTAGGAGAAGAGGCAAAAAACAACTATTCACGTTGGTGTGTAGAATGTATGAGTCTGCCAATATACCGCCTAACTTTCGGAAAAATGTCATCCACACAAATCCGAAGACGTCAAGAGCTGACAAGTGCGAGAAATTTCGCAAAATCAGCTTAACAGCTCAATCCTCCAAGCTGCTGACAGGAGGATGGGAAAGAAAATTGACGATGTTTTAGATGACGATCAGTTTGGCCTTAGGAAAGGTAAAGGCACCAGAGAGACAATTCTGACGTTCCGGTGACAATGGAAGCAAGACTAAAGAAGACACGTTCATAAGATTTGTCGACCTGGAAAAAGCATTCGAGAACATAAAAAGGTGCAAGATGTTTGAAATTCTGAAATAATAGAAGCAAGCTATAGGGAGAGGAGGTTAATATACAATAGTACATCTGCCAAGAGGGAATAATACGTGTACGACCAAGAAAGAAGTGCTCGGATTAAAAAATGTGTAATACAGGGATGTAGTCTTTCACCCGCACTGTTCAATCTGTACATCAAAGAAGCAATGATAGAAACAAAAGAAAAATGCAGGAGTGAAAGTAAAATTCAAGGTGAAAGGATGTCAATGATGTGATGACATTGCTATCCTCAGTAAAAGAGAAAAAGAATTACAGGATGTGTTGAATCGAATGAACAGTCTAATGAGTGCAGAATATGGACTGAGAGTAAGTCTAAGAAAGACGAAAGTAACGAGAAGTACGTAAAAGAATAGTTTAAGCTAAAAAAAAATTTACGCGTAGAAATACAGGGAATTCAAACAGTAAATATAACAAAGTACAATTTTGTCTGGAGACACACAGTTCAGTAAATCATTACGACAGTTGTTACATTACGTCACACTGAACAGCCAACTCTCTCTAGACTTGTTGCCCTTCATTGGTTAAGCTAAAAAATTGTATAGACTACATAAAAATAAAAACACAGGGAACTCAATTTGTAATTATAATAAAATAAAATTCCGTCTGGAGGAATATTAGTTTAAAAAATAATTCTGACAAGTGTTACGTTACTTCATACTAGACAGCCACCGACCATTATTTCTGTTGCACATATGTAAAAAAAAGGATTTAACAAATTTTTATATGCATAAAAATACTGCAGATTCAAGAAACAGTGTAATAAAAAACAGTTTTGTCCGGAGGCATATCAATTTAACAGTCATTACGACAAATGTTACCTTACACTTGATCACTTATCTCAGAGGTCACTTATCTTCGAGAAGAATGATTCACGGTTTTAGAACTGGTGTTCTTGCAGATAAAACTGTAATTTATTACAACTGTTACTTGAATTCACTGCATTTTTATGCATATAAAAATTATGTAAAAACCATTAGTGATCAATAAAAGTAGAAGGACTTGGCTATCCAGTATGACGTAATGTAACACTTGTTATAATGATTTTTTGAGATGTTTGCCTGTATCTTTAAGTGTAATTTTTTTTAGCTTTATTTAACTTAACCCATTCGTTTGCATACTGGCAGTAAATAGAGGGCGTTGGCTGTACAGTATGACGTAAACCGAAGTTGGCTGTGTGGATCTGCAAAAAACGATCTCAGTTGGAGTAATGCTTCTATATGCCTTAGTTAGATTGTAGTGCATATCGTTGTAATTCCGTTCAGACTACATGACTACTTAAACGTTATGTAACTGCGGATCTGTAACTGTGCATGGAAGTGACATGGCGTTTGATCAATGTGCTGTCTGATTCTGGTATTATCTGTATTTATAGCACTGATGATAGCTGAACTGCCAGTTGAAATCTAGATCTGCAGTGCAATGAAAAGAACAGATGACATTACGACTAATGCTGACCTTTCTGTCCTGGCTTTCCTATTGTTACATCCAGTGCTGTTTTTCTGGGTGTACGCTGGGGGATGCGTACCCCTAAACGTTTTCGTCGACAAAGTAATGTTTTTACGATGTTGAGAACTTGGAAGAGTGCCAAAGATTTATTTCAGGGACGTAAATTTTTTATTTCATTTTTTCGTGTTGGTGATTGCAATATGAATGATACCAGTGCAGTTTTTCGTGGGAAAAGCAATGTCATTGACTGTTTCAAGCATTTCGAATCTGCAGCAACCATTCTCGACAACCGAATTGCTGGCAGCCAGTTCGACTGGCATGTAGGGGCATCGTCCACTAATAGTGGGAAATGGTAGTGCTAAACGGATATGCGTACGCTCAAACACCGAGCTACCGATAGCTGTCTCTACGGTCTAGCTACCATGATCCTTCGCGATTCATTGTGGAAAAACTTTAAAGCTTTGGTTTTTCACTTCACAGTTGCAAAAGATGATCAAAGCAGGGAGTCAACTGACAGAGGTATGTACGGTGGTTTATTGACGTACATTACCAAAGTTGACTTCATTCTCGTCTTGGCACTAATGTGTGATGCCCTTCAAGAATTATCAGAATTAAATCTTGATCTACAGTCAAGAGACTGCCCAACAGAAGATCAGAAGTCATCTGTTGGTGTTTGAAGAAAGAAAACTGAGCTGTGGTCCTCATTACTGTGAAGCTCTCAAAGCAGTCCAAAGTTAAACTTCAGAGAATTCCACTGGAAAAGGGGGCAACTATCAGGCATATTGAACCCAGCATATTTTACGATTGAAACAGCGGATGGAGAATCGTCTTCTGCAGGCAGAGGATATTGCTATCTCTGAATTTGCGAAAGTTTTGGACTCGTCAAATTGGCCTGATAATCTTGGAATAACATAAGGTGAAACAAATACGAAAAATTTATGTTGTCGTTTTGCTCTTCCAAAGAGAGTAATATGTAAAGGATTTCGGGAGTATTTGATGGAGAAGAATATTCCAGCATCCCTCCTTCCTCTTCAGAATGCCCTGAAATGTGTTCCTATATCAATGAGTGAATGTGAACGTAGGTTTGCCCTAATGAAACCGATCGTCTCACCAACAAGAGATTCATTTCATCTTTCCACAGTCAGCAACCTGATGTTCATAAAGTTCGTCCTCCTGCCCATGGACTATGTATGCTCTTGGTTCATGAAAGGCAGACATCTTCCTACTGATAGTAAGAGTAAAGTAAGAAGGCGTGAAGACTACAGCAGATGTGAACTAAAGTGCCGGAAGAGTAGCCGTGCGGTTCTAGGCGCTACAGTCTGGAGCCGAGCGACCGCTCCGGTCGCAGGTTCGAATCCTGCCTCGGGCATGGATGAGTGTGGTGTCCTTAGGTTAGTTAGGTAATTAGTTCTAAGTTCTAGGCGACTGATGACCTCAGAAGTTAAGTCGCATAGTGCTCAGAGCCATTTGAACCATTTGTGAACTGAAGTCAATTTAGAAACTGTTGTAATGCTATTAATGAAAGTTACACTGTAGTTTTGTAGTTAAATAAATTTTCAGCTGTATTAAAAATTGGGTCAGTTGAAGCACGGGATACCACCCATCATCTGTGACATTTCGGGAACCAAACAAGGTTACAAAAGATTTTTGTAGTGTAGTTTCTATTGTTAATGATAGGTGTGGATGGTTTTTGTTGTATTGTGTCTTTTAGTTGTGTTTTATAGGTTAAAATATGTTTTCGGTAATATTTCCTTGTATTGTTTTGTATGTTGGAGGGTTGACTGGATTCATCTGTGTCATTTGAGGTGTAATGTAGGTCAACTGAAGTGTACGATACCATTTTCTTTTATTGTTCAGGGCTTGATGGGAATCGCATGCTTCATTTGAGGTGATGTAAATTCAAGTGTTCAATACCACATTCTCTTGTATGTTTGGGTGTTTCTCGGTATCGCCTGCTTCATTTGAGCTGGTCAACTGAAGAGTCCGATACCATTTTTATTGTAGTTCGGCATGTTGATGATGTCATGGCTAAAAGCAGACGGGTGGTGTCTCATGCTTCAGATGTAAGTAATTTTCGCTGCATTATATCCAATGTCGGAGTACCCTCAAACTTTTTTTTAGAAAAAAAGCACTGGTTATATCGTATCTCTAAAGTGTTTAGTGCACTGCCATACATGAATTCATTTCTACACATGTAAACTGTAAATAACGCAGTAGTAGCCTTCATTCATCTTTCGAATATGAAACTAGGTGAAAGCATAATGGGAAGTTTAGAAACGTTTATGGTTTAGGTGGTACATTGTTGTCGTTAGGCAGTTGTTCGGCGGTGCGGCGTAAACTCGTGTACTGACGCTGGGGGCGGCTCCGGTCTGAACGCCAGAGCGCCCATCAATCCCCGCCCCTGCGCGCCGCTGCCTCGGGCAATTACCGTCGTCCGCCGCCTTCTCCTCGTCACCAGCGCCTCTGCTGCTTCCCCCCCCCCGCCCCCCTTTCCTCCCACCATCACCCCTCCAGAAGCTAAGTGCGTCTCCTCGTACCGGCGCAAAGTTTTCCTGCCGGAATCCGATACGCGAGACAACTCGTCAGAGGTGTATCTAAACTCTTCGGCGGCGCTCCTAACAGGCGAACACTTTCGGGCTTAAGCGGAATCTTCCGCGCGCCCGCCGAAGGGAATGGAAAATATTGTCCTCTCTCTCTCGCTAGGCACCGCCAAGTCCCGGCCAAATTTGTTTAACTTACTCACACGCTCGGCTCCACACGAGAGTCTAGCTTTGACGCGTCTGGAGGGCTTGAGGAATTTATTGCCGAGCAAATAATTGACTTTATAACGCGATGTACGAAAACAGTTTTATACGGCTTTAAAGAAATAATTTATGCAGAGATGACGGGCATGTTTCGTAAACTTTGATATCGCTGGTAATTAACATCCAAGCGGTAAACATAATTACAAGGAGTTTCGTGAGATTTGGAAACTCCTTCCGGACGTGGAAGTATGAACAGTCTCATATTAAAAAGTTGACGGTGCCAAATTTTCAGGAAAAGGAAGAAATATTAGGTTTTAACGTCAAGTCGACGAAGGAACTGAATTTCGGACCGATGTGTGATGAGAAAAAACTGCTCGGCATTTCTGTTATTCTGGATGGTCAGAGAGATAGGAAACAAGCTGCAAAGTATTTCAGTAGTCAACGTAAAATATTAAACTCAGGGAACGTAGATAAGAACAAAAATAATAGAGGAAAATAGTAGGTATAGTGAGAAGTACCTGTTTGTTCAGCTCTTTCATTTTCCACACCTTAGACCTATATGACTGAACTTTATCATGGTGAGAAATTAGAAGGACGTTCTGTGTTACTTGGTAAAAAACTGTCTGTGGCGAAGATCGCATACTTTCCTCTTTATTTTTACAACCGGTTTCGACAGATATAACTGTTCCCTTCTGGTCTCCAAGAATTTTTTGGTATAACCAACAAGTTTTGTGACAATGAACACGTTCTGTAACAAATAATTTTTGAATTCCAGAAAATGACAGCTATGTATGACGAAATCAGTTGTCAAAAATAAAGAGCACTTTATGCGACCTTTGCTATAGAAAGTTTTCAGTTACGCATACATGTTGTTCCCGGTGTGTCGCGAAACTTATGATTGCAGCACAGTCTGCGATTATGTTCTAACTAGTTTCGATCTGTTGACATAAGCTCTGTAGCGCTCTCTAAGAGCAACTAAAATGAGTACGTTACGACTGAGGTTTCGCTCAAGTCGATCAATCAAATACGGCGCGGACGTGAAAATTAGGCTACGCTACAGGTCAGTCTGTTACCACAATATGTGGCAGTCACATCCGTTGGCTTCGCCAACTTACAACAAAATCACCTCCATTCTACCGAACCTAGCCCTCGTGTGACACTATAGGTCAGTCTGTCACCACTACCAAATTATCGATTTCAGCAGAGCGCCAGTTGTACCCTAATTATTTTAGCTACATATGCAGCCTCTTTACTCGGTCACTGTGACAATTTTATGTCTTTGGCGAGTCGTTTTGCTTTCGACCAGCACGTTCTCAAGCTGTTAGCCGTTTGGGCTTCCATATTTCAAAAGCTTGAGCTATTATGTTCCGTTAATTGTTCTGAACTCACTGTGTTGCACTGGAGTCTGCACTGCGTGTTGATGTTCACAAGAAGTTTGCTCTTGGCTGATAAATTTCCATACTTTGAGCAGATACTACATTACATAAGAAATTGGATAAGATTATTGCAATTTATTTTTCATGACGAAGTATAATTTTCATGGCCAACTTTGTTTGGTACTAAACAGTGAAGATTATCCCGCGAGCCGATATAGGATTACGTGTTTCCTTGCAGTGAAATAAGGGCTCATGCGTTGCTAACGTATAACTGTTTGAAAGCTGATTAATACATCTATCCGAATTATCTTGCTACATGATGGTATAAGTTTAAAGATATTACCCTTTCCTGAGTACAAAAATTAGTTTCTGAATAAATTAGAATTAAATGTTAAGCAGACAATGTTCTTCTGTTGGTACATTCAAATCTTGGAACTGTAGATTGAAATATTCCTATGGGGCTGTAAAGTTATCTGTCTGTAGTTACTGAAATCGTATTGCTTTTAGATTCAATTCTCTCCGTTTGAAATGAACCTTGTCACTTCTTTTGTATTTCGGCTATTTGTGCGTGCCACGCTGCTTGGCCGTGATTTTGTTATAAAACGTGAGCTTACTTAACGTCTCATAAGTGCCCAGAGGGTGATGTTTGGTTTGTGGGGAGCTCAACTGCACGGTCATGAGCACCCGTACAAAGTCCCAACTGTTACACAGTACAATTTTTTCAAAGTCCAGTCGAGCCACCGTTACAAATGATGATGATGATGATGAAAAGATGACGACAACACAAACATCCACTCCCCGGACAGAGAATATCCCCAAGCCAGCCGGGAATCGAGCCCATGACCCTGTGATCCAGAGGCAGCAACGCTAGCCACTAGATCACGAGCTGCGAACATAGTAAGCGCCCTGTTGAATAAGCAATGACCTGTTGAATTGCCATTGAACAGCATTAGTAATAATCAGTACTTCTCTGCAAGCCATTAGCTTACAGATGCTGATAGAAGTCGATATATGCTGTATTCCTAACTGCTGTTTTTGAACTTTACTCATACTTGATTACGATGTTATGTGTAGAGGAGAGTCAGGCTTTAAACTTTCACTTGATGACTAACGATTTTGTAAGTAGATCAGTGGGCGAACAGGCCCAAGAGGAGCCGCCATCAGCATCAGAAGTCCCGAAATTCTGACGTCATCACATTGGGCACATGCATGAAGATCATGACGTCATCTCTCCAGGAATGCCCGCATCTCGTGGTCGTGCGGTAGCGTTCTCGCTTCCCACGCCCGGGTTCCCGGGTTCGATTCCCGGCGGGGTCAGGGATTTTCTCTGCCTCGTGATGGCTGGGTGTTGTGTGCTGTGCTTAGGTTAGTTAGGTTTAAGTAGTTCTAAGTTCTAGGGGACTTATGACCACGGCAGTTGAGTCCCATAGTGCTCAGAGCCATTTTTTCTCCAGGAATTCCAATATCATCGCATCTCCAAGGCCAAGACATCATCGCCTCTGGAACTATGACATCATCATAGCACTGGCCTGTGCGAAAGGCCACGCCCCTTCCCCCACCTCGCCCTCAGCCAAGTGCAATTTGCATGCAGTGCAGATTCATCCACTGCTACCACTGTGTTGTACAAAAACTGTCAGCTGGCGAAACCTACCATTGTGATGTCTCGAGAACAGCTCAGTATGTATTATATTTGTAGTCGTTTTGAAATTACACATGACTGTCTTAAGGAGCACCAGTAAATGTAGGTTTTTTTCAAATTTATTTGACATCAGTACAGTAGTCAAGCCTTAGTTACAGAAAGTTTACATGACAAGTTTTGGTGCTCAGTCACCACTATGAAATTTAACAGATATGAAGCAAGTGTGCAGTTAATTATGAGAACTTGAGATTTAAGTAACATCTAACCACAGCACCTTTGTCATAGGAAACAATGTCGTGAATTTACCAAGTTAAATTAAACCTCCTTATGCAGTAATGGCAAAGATGTAACGTCATCGCAATTGATCGCTGTGAAGCCTTTATCTATGCAGATCATTAAAATCTTACCGTCGTATGTGTTGGATTAGGATCGGAGCTGTCCAACTACTTGCATAACGAACCTGACAAGTGAAGATCTTTTCTTATTAATTTTTAGCAATTCTGATGTTATTGTGATACATACATTGCTCAAGTACTACATTGCTCAAGTACGAGGTGGAACCATTAACTGCAGTATTAGAAGGTACCTTGACGAAGTTAATGAAATAACAACATCCATGCAGGAATACTGTGTATTATTATCTGTATATATTGTCATCAAACCAATTGGTCAACTTTGACACACAAATCTCCACATCTCAACGTCTTTAACTTGAAATTGCATAGCTTGCAATTTTGAACACAGCACTCAATAGCATTGCGTCCATGAAACAACTGTTGGCTTGGACAACACATATACAGTCGAGGTTAACACATAGTTGATCAACACGATGGGCACAGCACTGCATGCTGTGTGAATGTGTTGCCCTCGGCTCTGAGGCGCTGTGACTATCGCTGGATGCTTGTCAGCCGTGCAGCGCTATTTTCAGTACGCAGTGTTTGCCATCACTTCTTGGTAACAGTCACAGCTGCATTTGTTATTCGTTTCCTTATAAAATCCATAGCATCCTAATGTAAGCAAACAGTTGCTGAGTGGATGACGCACTCTCACAATAAGTGCCTTTTAGTAAGCAGATGGTCCTACAATGATATCGACAACCAGAAGAATAAATGGAAGGGCTCACAGCTTCCAATCATATATGTGCTTTGATTGTTGTACAATCTGACTGCATGAAGACTAAAGGGGCCTGCACACGTTCAATATGTATTGACAATACTAGTCTATCAAACTATCAATATATTGAAGCGACATCATACCATTAATAGTATTGATAAAAACCGTCAGTTGGTAACGTGATTTCACGACTGTAAGAGATTAGGAATAACTTAGAGGCATCTGTCGACAAACAGATCATTCTAGTGCTCGAAATTTAGTTCTGTAATATCAGCAAACACAGTCAGTAAAATTCTATGGAAAGCTATGAAACATTATATCTGCCCGACAAGGACCTCATCAGGAAATTAACGTTAAATTTTGTGCGCTTTGTGATAATTTGGTGAAACTGACAATCATTTCCCAGACATCTTACTAGTCACTGCAGATATATGGCGTGTTGTTCGACATGGGAGCGTTTTTCAAAACTGCTATGTCACACAACAATAGTTTCAAATTAATAAAGTAAGCTATGTTATAGAGATACATCCGTTAACCATCTTAAAGAGGCGTGTACAATGATTACCCTTTCATGCGCCTATTAAAATTTATTGTGTTAAAATACTCCTCAAACATTTAATCTTAGGTATGACATACACACCGGCCAACTGAAAAAATAAACATTGTACACTAACGCCACGTGGTTGGTTTCTGAAGCTCTGACAACACCTGAATTGAGAATATTGTCAACAATCAATATTTGACCTGAAACGTTCAATGTACATTGGCAATAATGAGAATATTTTGAGGTCCAACAATACTGCTCATCAGTATTTCTAGGACTGACAGTACGTCAATCCACGCCCTCAGACGGTAAATATATTGAGAGTTCGACAATATTATTGAACGTGTGAGGGTCCCTTAAACTTATACCGTCGCTGAGGGGATTCACTTCGAGAATGCATATATATATTTTCAAAAATACTATTTCAACCCAAATATCGGCTATATCAAGAGCTCAGATGGAAACCCAGTTCTAAGCAAAGAAGGGAAAGCAGAAAGGTGGAAGGAGTATATAGAGGTAGTTGAACGGAATGGATAGTGTCTTGAAGGGAGGATGTAAGATGAACATCAACAAAAGCAAAACGAGGATCATGGAATGTAGTCGAATTAAATTGGGTGATGTTGAGGGCATTACATTAGGAAATGAGACTTAAAGTAGCAAAGGAGTTTTGCTATTTGGGGAGCAAAATAACTGATGATGGTCGAAGTAGAGAGGATATAAAATGTAGACTGGCAATGGCAAGAAAAGCGTTTCTGAAGAAGAGAAATTTGTTAACATCGAGTATGGATTTAAGTGTCAGGAAGTCGTTTCTGAAAGTATTTGTATGGAGTGTAGCCATGTATGGAAGTGAAACATGGACGATAAATAGTTTAGACAAGAAGAGACCAGAAGCTTTCGAAATGTGGTGCTACAGAAGAATGCTGAAGATTAGACGGGTAGTTCACATAACTAATGAGGAGGTGTTGAATAGAATTGGGGAGAAGAGGAGCTTGTGGCACAACTTGACTAGAAGAAGGGATCGGTTGGTAGTGTAGGGAAGCAGCCTACTCACGCATTACAAAATTCACATCAGTCTTTCCATTGTGTGCCAGCCAGTCCGCTGTAACTAGCTCTGACGTCATAAATGTTGCGCAATACTTTAAAAATCATGTAAATAACCTGAAACGTTTCTAGCATGGCAGGAGTAATAGTAAATCAATATGTGTTCAATATCAGTTCAATAACTTTAACCATTTTCAAAATTTGGACGTTTGTCTGTAAAAAATCATTGGCGCAACAGAAAAGAGCTAGAAACTTAAAAATTTATATTTAGATTCCTTTTGCATAATAATTTAGTAGAAACAGTATTCTGGATCTCACAAATTACAATTTTAGTTGAAATTCATGATTTTCTGGTTTCTATCTTAAAAATTAAGGAAGCAAGATAGATTAAGTAGGCGAATAAATAAAGCTAGGATGTTTAAATTTAAGTAGAAGGGAGATCCGGTATCATCATAAAGACGTGAGAAGTTTCAACTGAATAACTATAAATCTATAGCGATAGCGTATCTCCAAAGGGCAAGTTCAGAGCTCGTCTACTGGCTGTAGTGTAATTAAATTAATTATCTCGCCCAAAATATTTGACTTAGCCACGTCATTACTTTTATTATGATTACTTACTTGTGTGCCGATTGCACAATTGAACTGAAAGCTTCATCCGCCATCAGCAAAGGAAGCAATGATTTATTCGATAACTTAAAGTGGTGCATTATTAGCCCAGCAGCTAGTCGGGAGAGCAGATTTGATCAGGCGTTCCCTTAGCCGCCCGCACCGCGGCTTTATATGTAAGAACGCTGCGCGAGAGAAGGAAGGCCCCAGTTCTCTCCAGACGCTGATTAGCGCACCACCTGTTCTGGGAATCGCGTCGCGTCGGTATCGTTGATATAAGCAGCCTCGGATGCAGTAATATGTTACTCGGGATACGCGTAACCATGAAATCGTTTTCGAGTGAAGTGTTAATTTTGGGATGACGTTAATGATCTATCTTTAGTTTGCGTATGTCGTATTTTCACGTGCCGCCGCAGGACAGACATTCTACCATTATTTAGCGTGGTGTTTGATGAATATTATCATCAAATTATGGCGAGCATTCACTTAAACATTTAATTTGAACAGTTATAGTGGCATCAGCGCATTAGACTCTGAACTGCTCTAGTAGTTGGATTGTGAGGATTCTTTTTGGTCTGTGACTTTCAGAATATAGTGAACATTTTAGAGAGAATGGTTTTTGATTATGAATCCCAGACAATCTCCTAATTCCTCAGAGCTATAAGCTGTAGCTGTAAATGTATTTCTCAGATGAAGTGGGCACTAGGAATTCTAATTACAGGCTTCACGTTTTGCTAATCACTTTCTGGTTGCCAGTATTGTAGTTAGAGAGCCAGTGTTGAGAACGGCAAACAACAGCATTAAATAAATAATAGGAACATTAACAATTAATCCACCCGCCGCCCCACATTTGTTGCTAATCGGCCGGGAAAGAAACTGAGTAAACGTGAAAGTGATTTTTAAATATTCGGATTCAGGAGTGAAATGTGACACGCAACTGAGTAATAGAACAGTGGTAGTGTTATGTGTGCATGTGGACGACGCAATTGGATTAACAACGCATCTGGATTGACGGAGCTGGCACTGAGTCTAGCGGCGCTGCCGGAATCGCGAGAAGCCAGTTTCGCCTCACCGCAGTCGTCCGCCGGAGCAACCGCAGCCGCACCTGCAGTTGCGGGCCAGGCAAACACACAGGAGCCGTAGAAGTGCCATCTGCAGTTCAACGCGCCGCGTCGCATCAGTAATCCTGGTACGCAGCGCCGGCAACGCCATACGTCGTGCAGAAGGAACTAAGTTAAGTGAAAAGCTGTTAAAATTTTTACTAACTTGCACTAAAAGACTGTCAGCGATGGAACCGCCAGAAGAAATAGAAGTTAAACCTAAATCAGGAGCTATGTCTGTTGAAGGAACTGTAAATCCAGACAACGGTTCAAGTGTAAATATGCATGAAAATAGTAATGTTAAAGTGAAATCCGAACTAGGGTCTCCTGACAGTAGTGTGAAAATGGGCAATGATTCAATAATAGAGACCCCTGTAGTAAAGCAGAAATCAGAAATTGTTAATTTATTGGATGATAGTTTATCTGATGAGTTAAAAACGAAACAGTCATCAGAGGTGGTAGAGTTTAAAAAGGATAAGTTAGATATGACTGATCAATCAGATGTTTCATTTCGTTTTGATGATTCTGGCATTGGAGCTAGTTTTTGTCACCAGAGTGTGATAAAAAACCAGCTGGTGAGCAACCCAAAGATACTGGGGCTATTGATTTAAATGTTATATTACAAGCAATAGCTACCAGTAATGCTATAATGACAGCTGAGTTAAAATCTGATATAATTGAGGTAAATAACAGGATTGTGGCCAGCCAAACTAATTTTAATAAACGGTTTGAGGCAATGGACAATAAATTAGAATCCAATAAAGCTGAATTACAAACTTTCTTTCAAGACTGGCTGCAATAAGTTGAAAGAGGATCTGGACAGTTTAAATTATAAAACTGATTACAACCATGAGGATATTAAGAAAAAGGTTGCTCAATAGTTATCTGAGATGTATAAAACAGTAAAATCCGAAGTTGCTGAGGTTCGCAAAGACTTCCAAATGGAAGATGCGAAGCTGGAGCACAAGTTAACAGAAAAAATCGAGGCGAAGTCTGAACTGTGCTCGGATAGGTTTAAAGATGTTAATATAAAAGTAAACATACGTCAAGCAGAAGTAGACGCAATCAAAACTGATACTACTCATATTGTGCAAAGAATAGATAATGTTGAAATGAGAGTAGAAAATATTGGTACTAACATTGCTAACATTGAGAGTAAAGTAGTTTCAATAACTTCTGGTAATGGTAGTATGCAACAACTTGTAGCTGCAAACGCCGCTTTTATCGGGTGTCGGCAGTTCTTGCGGTTCGATCCAGACATAATTATCCACCCGCTAGATTTCTGGAACGATTTTGAAGATGTAATTCCACTAACTTGGTCTGAACGAGAGAAAATCTCCTTTATTAGAAGCCATTTAGCGGGTGACGCCATGCGTTGGTCAGCTGATGTTATGTTGAAGTGTAAAACATTAGCGGAATTTAAAACAGCTTTCATTAATGAGTATTGGTCTAGCAATAAGCAAAATGAAGTGTTGAGAGAATTTTGGAGTGGAAAACGCTTCAATGCAGGCAAGGAACCTATTAAAGAGTTTGCCAGGTCATGGATTTCACGTTTGTCACATTTGGCGGAGAAGCTGAAACCTGAAATGATAACACTAGGTCTTGAAGCCAAACTGCCATGGTATTGGCAAACTAGAATTATATCTGCCCCTAGAGGCAATCGTTTCATTGAATATTTGGAACATGTAGATCGTGTGGCTGCCAATGAGGAGCAAGCACATAATAACAGAAATGCTAATAACACTAGTAGTAATTTTAAGAACGAGCAGAATGGCAATGTAAACATCAGAACAGTAGGTGTTCGCCATCCTAAGAGAGGTAGGAATTGGAGAAATAATTATCAGAACCAACAATGGCATCCAAATGATAGTAATTTTGTTCCCAGCAAAATTATGCAGGTAAACAACAGAGCGGAAAGCAATGCTGTGCCAGTTAACTATAATGGAAATAAAGGAAACAGTAGTAGGCCGAGGCAGTAGTAGTACCGTCTATGAGGACACTGGCGCTCACCAGGCGGTTACTTTTTCTAAAGCCAGTAATTACAGTAAATGGTAAGACAGATCAGAATACTCAAACTGAACATGTGGATGACGGGTCGGTAGCATCCAACGATACTGCAGAAATATTAAACCACTCACAGTATTTGATAGATACCGTGTTAGAGACGCTTTCTAAGTGGGAAGAGAAAGAGAATGCGCAGTAGTGTAATGGTAGGGAAGAACTACAATATACTGAATTGTCAGGTGAAGAAGCAGAAGAAATTCATGCTTATATTTACAATGAGGATGATGTGCTCTTATCTAAAGTGCCTGTGCGGGATGTTGATACGGTACTAATAGATTTAGGACAGGAGGTAAGTGAGAATGTAGAGGATAGCCTGTTAGGGGTCGATGAACCCAGTAGCTGTGACCAGTTGTCACTGGAGAAGGAACCCGACGATAATAGTGATAGTGGTTTAGCTGTAACTAGTGTTATGCCCGGTCTGGAGGCGCAGAATCGCTCAGACTACAGTAATTTGGGTCATGTTCAGCAAATTAAATGTAATGAAGTCGTGCGGTGTTTCGATTTGAAATTAATAGACCGACTGGAAAAGGCAGCTGAAAATGTAGTTCGGGAAACCCCTACACACTTTGACCTAAATGTAATGAAGACAGATGTCGATCACTTTAGTTGGAGACAAATCCAAAAGGAACTATTGGATGAGTTTGAGGAGCCACCTGTACAACCTAGAATAAGCCACCCTATAATAATAGTGAATAAGTTGGGTATCAATGTACGTTGTCTCTTAGACAGTGGAAGTGAGGTGAGTGCGATATCTCAGTCCTTCTTTGATGCATTACCTGGTAAAGACAAACTTACAGTAATGAGGGTATCAGGACTAAGAATAATTGGTGCTACTGGCAAGGTGTCAAAAACGGTAAAGCAAGAAGCTTTACTGCCCTTTGATATTAATGGTAATTTAATTGATCATCCATGCTTAATTGTAAACAATCTCAGTATTGAGGTTTTAATTGGCATAGATTTCTTGTCGAAATATCGGAGTGTTGTTGACTTTGAAAGAAGCCAGTTAAAATTGGTCTTGCCGATAACCGGAGTAATTACGGTACCTTTTACTGATAAACATGTAGTAACTAATGATGAAACTTGGGAGCTGCCTATACGAGTTCTGAAAAATAGGAGATATTGAGACGAAGGTGTTAATCTTAGTAAAAGTAAGCTAAACACAGAAGAAGAAGAAGCAATTATTTTGGGGAAAATAGAAGCTAAATTGCAGGAAATCGATAAAATTTCAGCTAATCAGAAGGAAGAACTGGGACAGGTTTTAAAAAGGCATCATAAGTTATTTTCAAATCGACCTGGCGTGGTCAAAGGTTATGAATGTCAATTAAAGGTGAAACCTGGCCAAGTGTTTTTCAGGAAGCCATACCAAATACATGTAGCTAGGAAGGAGGCGTTTCGAAAGGAGAAACAGAGAATGCTAGAGTGGTGTGTGATTGAAAAACCGGTCAGTGAGTACAATAATCCTCTTGTTGTTGTACCAAAAAGAGCCGGGAGTGTCAGATTGGTCTTGGACGCTCGTTGGTTGAATGAAATAGTGGTTAGGAAAGTGATAGACCGCAGAACATGGACGAGTTATTGCAAAAGTTCCGGGGAGTAAAATTCTTAACTTCCATGGACATCACGTGTGGATATTGGAATTTGCCACTGGCGGAAAGTTCAAGGAAGTACACAGCTTTCTTATACGAAGGAGTTTGTTACCAATACCGTGTGGTACCTTACGGACTTAATATCTCTGTTAAGTAATAAAATAACAGTCTACGTAGATGATCTGGTAATAGCAACTTCTACCTGGGAAGAACACATAGTTTTATTAGAGAAAGTTCAAAAATGGCTCTGAGCACTATGGGACTCAACTGCTGAGGTCATTAGTCCCCTAGAACTTAGAACTAGTTAAACCTAACTAACCTAAGGACATCACAAACATCCATGCCCGACGCAGGATTCGGACCTGCGACCGTAGCGGTCTTGCGGTTCCAGACTGCAGCGCCTTTAACCGCACGGCCACTTCGGCCGGCATTAGAGGAAGTGTTAGAGGCTATTGAGAGAGGTGGCATGAAACTAAAGATTGAAAAGACAGAGTGCGTTAAAGAGGAAATAGGTTTCTTGGCATGTATGATAACTGGAAAAGGTATTCTGCCTGACCCAGGCAAGCTAGCAGTCATTGAAAAATTTGAGGCTCCCAGAAACAAGAAGCAGTTGAGATAGATGTTCGGTCTTTTCGGCTTCTATAGGCGTTTTGTTAGTGATCAGGCTTTTAATGCACCCTGTCTTCACCTCCTGCTGAAAAAGAATACCCCTTGGGTTTGGACAGCAGAATGCCAACGGGCGTTCGAGGTGCTTAAACAATCTTTAATTAATAGTCCTATTTTACATCATCCTGATTTTGAAAAACCATTCTGTATGTCTGTTGATGTTAGTGGCTATGGTATAGCTGTGGAGATATTCCAAGTAGAAATAGAGAACGAACAAGAACTGCACAAGACTATAGCTTTCGCAAGTCGATCTTTACAGGCAGCAGAGAGAAATTATGGCATCTCAGAACTGAAGCATTGGCAATTGTATTTGGGGTACAGAAGTTTGAGCAGTATCTATTAGGTCACAAGATAATTGTTTACAGTGACCATAAGGCGTTGACCTTTTTAAAGACCTGTAAGTTGAGGAATGCTCGTTTGGTAAGATGGTCATTGTATCTCCAGCAGTTTGGCCTTCAGGTTAGATATATTCAAGGGAAAGATAATTTGGTAGCTGATGGGTTATCTAGAAGTGCGGAGCTCTGTGATGACGCGGGAATTACAGCAACAGACTTAAGTGAAGTACGAATGTTTGCGTTGCACGAAGTAAAGGAAGAAATTGCATTAAAGAGGGTGATTAAGAACTTGAGACGTGAGCAGAATGCAGATGACCAGCTGAAATTAGTAAAGAGCTATTTGGGAGAAGCGAACTATCATAAGATTTCGCAATACTACTGTCTGCTTAAAGGTATTCTGTTTAGGAGGAAAAAAGTAGGTGTTTCTGAGTGGAAGCTGTGCTTTCCCTCACAACATGTAGACTTACTAATCGACTACCTACACCTGAGGTATGGGCACTATGGTGCAAAGAAGTGCATTGCACAATTGAAAGAGAAAGTTGTGTTTGACAACATGTACCGCCGTGTTGCCAAGCGTCTAGCATCTTGTGTAGTGTGCCAGAAAGTCCGTGCTGCTAACACCAAAATACAAGGGGATATGCATTCAGTAGAGCCAACTGAAACCCTAGAATTACTGGCTTGTGACTTGTTTGGCCCTCTTCCTGCTTCGAGAGGTGGATGCACCCATGTTTTTGTTGTTGTGGATGGATTTAGTAAATATGTTAAGCTATACCCAATTAAAAGAGCAAATGCAAAAACGTTGGTAGAAAAGTTGGAAAAAGATTTCTTCATGAACGTTGGCGTTCCGAAGAGTTTGCTGTCAGACAGTGGGCCTCAATTTACTTCTGATAGATTGAAAGAATGTCTGGATAAGGCCGGAGTGAAACATCTGAAAATATCTGCGTATTTCCCCCAAGGAAATATGAGTGAACGTATTATGAGAGAATTGAATAGGCTTTGCAGGCCTTATTGTGCTCGGAAACACTCAAGTTGGGCAGAGCACATGAAGTATTTTGAGAATGTAATTAACAACTTAAGGCATGATGCAACTGGTTTTGCACCTTGCGAATTGATGTTTGGCCAAGAACCGCACAATATGATTGCAGATGCGGTAAAATTCCCTATTCTAACGCAAATATCCACAGACGAGAAGAAGTTAAAGACATGGGCAAATGTAAGAAAAAGAGCATTGGAAAGGAAGAAGCGTCATGACGCAAAAGCTGTACCCACCAGTTTTGAAATAGGTCAGTTAGTCCTTGTCAAAACCAAGGAAAAATCAAAGAAAATAAATGCAGAAACAAAGAAATTCATGTTCGTATACCAAGCACCTTTGAGGATCATAGGAAAACTACATGCCAATGCATATAGGCTAGAGTACCCTAAGAGTAAAAAGCTATTAGGTCTCAGGAACGTGATCGACCTAAAGAAGTTCATAGGTAGTGAATGCTTTCTGTAGGGAGGAGGTTGTTCTGTAACCTCTACACAGTGTGGCAGCTGTGCAGTCCCAGCTGTGTGAGAGCTTCTTTCCTTTTCAGGTCTCACTCATTCTTCATCTTTCCTATCCACCTAAAATTTCGACCTCTTCTTTCCAACACATTAAATTTTCCGTTATGGTTATCAAGCCAATAATAAACTAATGAATTCTGTAGGGAGGAGGTTGTTCTGTAACCTCTACACATTGTGGCAGCTGTGCAGTCTCAGCTGTGTGAGATCTTCTTTCCTTTTCATGTCTCACTCATTCTTCATCTTTCCTATCCACCAAAGTTTCGGCTCTTACTCTCAAATACTAAAATCTTCCGGTATGACTATCAGGCCAGCATTAAGCTAATGAATTCTGTAGGGAGGAGATTGTTCTGTAACCTCTACACAGTGTGGCAGCTGTGCAGTCCCAGCTGTGTGAGATCTTCTTTCCTTTTCAGGTCTCACTCATTCTTCATCTTTCCTGTCTACCAAAGTTTCGACTCCTTCTTTGCAATACTAAAATTTTCTGCATGGCTATCAAGCCATGAGTTCTGTAACCATTCTATCCACCGATTAGTGAAGAAAATACCTAATGTGACAAACCTAACAGTGACATAAAGAATAGAGAAATATGACGTAATTAAGATACAAATGTATTTGAGTAACAAGTATGTATAGAACCTTGGTAATATTGTAAGTACAAAGTGTTGTTTTATTGGAAATGGTCCCACAATAATATTTAAAAAAGATATACAAGTTCGTTTATAAGCAGGATCTGAAGTGGCAATGAGACCTAGTGTATGCATTAGAGCTAACTAATAAATAGTAAGAGAGAGTGCTTAGTGTTATGAAAAATGGACAGATAAGTTGTAAAAATGAATTCACCTTGTGGAGCAAGGAATGGCAGTGTAATAGAATTGAGTAGTGTTTGTGGTTGAGACGTGAAGGACACGTCCCTGAAGTATTTATAAGGTTGGAGCTGGCCATTATTTTGGTGTTAGGTGTGCGGTGACACACCTACATGTATTGAGGTTATGAGTTGGAGGCGTGAATGCGACCATAGGTGCCCTTATGTTAGATGAGAGAGAGCAGCTCATCGTGTCCTATAGGTTTAAGGACTTTAGCATTACGCTCGTCCATAATTACTTAATGCACTTCAGTGGTAGGTCAAGAGAGACTACCTGTGGTTTCAGCGTCCGATCAAGTGGAAATGGATTGCCACGTGAGCAAACTGATCAGCTGCAGTACACTATAGATATGAAATAAATGTGCTATCCTATGCTTTAAATTTTAATGGAGTGAGTATTACTTAAGTTCATACACTAGCGAAGTAAGTAAGTACATAATTGCAGATGTGGAACTGACACAGCAGCAGAAGACCAGTAAGTGGATTTAGTAGTCAACTAAACGTAGTGTGTTTTGAACACTCAGAACTGTACTATTACCACAAGTTACTCACATGTACAAAAAAGCTGAGAAGACAACTACTAATCAAATATACTCATACTATCTCTAAGAATAAGGTAATCGAAGATGAGTCAAATGGTTCAAATGGCTCTGAGTACTATGGGACTCAACATCTTAGGTCATAAGTCCCCTAGAACTTAGAACTACTTAAACCTAACTAACCTAAGGACATCACACACACCCATGCCCGAGGCAGGATTCGACCCTGCGACCGTAGCAGTCCCGCGGGAAGATGAGTCAGCTAAGTAAATAAAATACAAATGTATCAAGAATGTACCAAGCATTGGTTCAGTGTTCTGGCCCAGAAATAATAAATTGAGATTAAATAGGATTTATGATTGTACGCCTTGAGCATAAATTTTCTCTAGTACGTGACTAATGGCGTTTTGAGCCATTTGTCTATCGATTTTATGACCGCGAGAGTAAAATTGAAAAAGTTCTGTTAACTTTGTTCCAGTAACATATTGAAAGATAAAATGTATATATCCCCATTTCATTGTGACCCACCCTTAGATATTACGTGAACAGATTCTGAGGCACTCTGTTTGTTTGTTCTACAGGACAAACCAGATAATGGCAGCCTGGTAGTTCCATGAAAGCGTGAAGTGACTTGGACACCACTCATAGTGACCCCTCCCCTTTCTCCATGTAAGTTAGAGTGGACGTGAAGGACGCACACCATAGCAACTCCCCCCCCCCCCCACCTCTACCCTTGTGAATGGAAGTGTAGAACGCCAGCCAAAGCGGCTACAACCATGTGTGTAAAAATGAAATTGTCATTATTTGTGAAATTTTCTTTCAGGTTTAGAAAAGAGTGCTAAGATATAATAATCTGTTTATGTATCACGAATAGCTGTGTTATCTTCTTTGCATTTGTGTATGTAAAAATATTTACAGACAATTTAATGGATTTAAGATTTTCATAATTTTACATATTTTTATGTGTTCGTCTGTCTAAGGCAATATGTGTTCCAAAGTGTTTCATTGATTTTGCTTAAATTTCGAGTGATAATGTTCCTTAAGAGGCAGTGAACATGCTAGCAATTTAAATAATTGAAGTAGGTAATAAGTTTTCTTTTAATATTTCTATATGTTTACATTTCAATTTCAATTTTTCATAGGGAGATGAGCTATACTCTTGCTTCCCTTTTTGTAATTAATTTTTTTTTCATTTACATTCAAAAAAATTATGTAGAGGGTGATGTAGGGAAAAGCCTACTCACGCCTTACAAAATTCACATCAGTCTTTCCATTGTGTGCCAGCCAGTCCGCTGTAACTAGCTCTGACATCATAAATGTTGCGCATTACTTTAAAAATCAAGTAAATAACCTGAAACGTTTCTAGCATGGCAGGAGTAATAGTAAATCAATATGTGTTCAATATCAGTTCAATAACTTTTACCATTTTCAAAATTTGGACGTTTGTCTGTAAAAAATCATTGGCGCAACAGAAAAGAGCTAGAAACTTAAAAATTTATATTTAGATTCCTTTTGCATAATACACTCCTGGAAATTGAAATAAGAACACCGTGAATTCATTGTCCCAGGAAGGGGAAACTTTATTGACACATTCCTGGGGTCAGATACATCACATGATCACACTGACAGAACCACAGGCACATAGACACAGGCAACAGAGCATGCACAATGTCGGCACTAGTACAGTGAATATCCACCTTTCGCAGCAATGCAGGCTGCTATTCTCCCATGGAGACGATCGTAGAGATGCTGGATGTAGTCCTGTGGAACGGCTTGCCATGCCATTTCCACCTGGCGCCTCAGTTGGACCAGCGTTCGTGCTGGACGTGCAGACCGCGTGAGACGACGCTTCATCCAGTCCCAAACATGCTCAATGGGGGACAGATCCGGAGATCTTGCTGGCCAGGGTAGTTGACTTACACCTTCTAGAGCACGTTGGGTGGCACGGGATGCATGCGGACGTGCATTGTCCTGTTGGAACAGCAAGTTCCCTTGCCGGTCTAGGAATGGTAGAACGATGGGTTCGATGACGGTTTGGATGTACCGTGAACTATTCAGTGTCCCCTCGACGATCACCAGTGGTGTACGGACAGTGTAGGAGATCGCTCCCCACACCATGATGCCGGGTGTTGGCCCTGTGTGCCTCGGTCGTATGCAGTCCTGATTGTGGCGCTCACCTGCACGGCGCCAAACACGCATACGACCATCATTGGCACCAAGGCAGAAGCGACTCTCATCGCTGAAGACGACACGTCTCCATTCGTCCCTCCATTCACGCCTGTCGCGACACCACTGGAGGCGGGCTGCACGATGTTGGGGCGTGAGCGGAAGACGGCCTAACGGTGTGCGGGACCGTAGCCCAGCTTCATGGAGACGGTTGCGAATGGTCCTCGCCGATACCCCAGGAGCAACAGTGTCCCTAATTTGCTGGGAAGTGGCGGTGCGGTCCCCTACGGCACTGCGTAGGATCCTACGGTCTTGGCGTGCATCCGTGCGTCGCTGCGGTCCGGTCCCAGGTCGACGGGCACGTGCACCTTCCGCCGACCACTGGCGACAACATCGATGTACTGTGGAGACCTCACGCCCCACGTGTTGAGCAATTCGGCGGTACGTCCACCCGGCCTCCCGCATGCCCACTATACGCCTCGCTCAAAGTCCGTCAACTGCACATACGGTTCACGTCCACGCTGTCGCGGCATGCTACCAGTGTTAAAGACTGCGATGGAGCTCCGTATGCCACGGCAAACTGGCTGACACTGACGGCGGCGGTGCACAAATGCTGCGCAGCTAGCGCCATTCGACGGCCAACACCGCGGTTCCTGGTGTGTCCGCTGTGCCGTGCGTGTGATCATTGCTTGTACAGCCCTCTCGCAGTGTCCGGAGCAAGTATGGTGGGTCTGACACACCGGTGTCAATGTGTTGTTTTTCCATTTCCAGGAGTGTAATTTAGTAGAAACAGTATTCTGGATCTCACAAATTACAATTTTAGTTGAAATTCATGATTTTCTGGTTTCTATCTTAAAAATTAAGGAAGCAAGATAGATTAAATAGGCGAACAAATAAAGATAGGATGTTTAAATTTACGTAGAAGGGAGATCCGCTATAATCATAAAGATGTGAGAAGTTTCAACTGAATAACTATAAATCTATAGCGATATTGTATCTCCAAAGGGCAAGTTCAGAGCTCGCCTACTGGCTGTAGTGTAATTAAATTAATTATCTCGCCCAAAATATTTGACTTAGCCATGTCATTACTTTTATTATGATTACTTACTTGTGTGCCGATTGCACAATTGAACTGAAAGCTTCATCCGCCATCAGCAAAGGAAGCAATGATTTATTCGATAACTTAAAGTGGTGCATTATTAGCCCAGCAGCTAGTCGGGAGAGCAGATTTGATCAGGCGTTCCCTTAGCCGCCCGCACCGCGGCTTTATATGTAAGAACGCTGCGCGAGAGAAGGAAGGCCCCAGTTCTCTCCAGACGCTGATTAGCGCACCACCTGTTCTGGGAATCGCGTCGCGTCGGTATCGTTGATATAAGCAGCCTCGGATGCAGTAATATGTTACTCGGGATACGCGTAACCATGAAATCGTTTTCGAGTGAAGTGTTAATTTTGGGATGACGTTAATGATCTATCTTTAGTTTGCGTATGTCGTATTTTCACGTGCCGCCGCAGGACAGACATTCTACCATTATTTAGCGTGGTGTTTGATGAATATTATCATCAAACCATCATCAGACCATTGGCTCCCTTGGGTTGGTAGGTGGAGCTCTCCTTGCTGCTGTGCACCAATGGGTCTGATGATGGTTTTATAGAAAAAACCGAAACCGGTTACTCATTGAAACAGACATAACGTGATCAAGACTGAATTTTAATCAAAATATAACAATTAATTGATCACTGTATTCCAAAAATGTTTACCAAAATTATCATCAAATTATGGCGAGCATTCACTTAAACATTTTAATTTGAACAGTTATAGTAGCATCAGTGCATTAGACTCTGAACTGCTCTGCTAGTTGGACCGAGCGAGGTGGCGCAGTGGTTAGCGCACTGGACTCGCATTCGGGAGGACGACGGTTCAATCCCGTCTCCGGCCATCCTGATTTAGGTTTTCCGTGATTTCCCTAAATCGCTTCAGGCAAATGCCGGGATGGTTCCTCTGAAAGGGCACTGCCGATTTCCTTCCCCATCCTTCCCTAACCCGAGCTTGCGCTCCGTCTCTAATGACCTCGTTGTCGACGGGACGTTAAACACTAATCTCCTCCTCCTCCTCCTCCTCTAGTAGTTGGATTGTGAGGATTCTTTTTGGTCTGTGACTTTCAGAATATAGTGAACATTTTAGAGAGAATGGTTTTTGATTATGAATCCCAGACAATCTCCTTATTCCTCAGAGCTTTAAGCTGTAGCTATAAATGTATTTCTCAGATGAAGTGGGCACTAGGAATTCTAATTATAGGCTTCACGTTTTGCTAATCGTTTTCTGGTTGCCAATATTGTAGTTAGAGAGCCAGTGTTGAGAATGGCAAACAACAGCATTAAATAAATAATAGGAACATTAACAATTAATCCAGCCACCTCCCCACAGTAGGACATGTTCTGCGGCATCAAGGGATCATCAATTTAGTATTGGAGGGTAAAAATCGTAGATGGAGACCAAGAGATGAATACACCAAGCAGATTCAGAAGGATGTAGGTTGCAGTAGGTACTGAGAGATGAAGAAGCTTGCACAGGATAGAGTAGCATGGAGAGCTGCATCAAACCAGTCTCAGGACTGAAGACCACAACAACAACAACAACATCGGCTATTACAGGATATTTTGCATGGCATTGGTGGAGTAACCTACCATAAATTCAGCAAAAGCAGTGATATTCGAGAGCCTGAGAAATTAAAACTAAACTCGAGGATCAAATAACAAATATTTATGTTTCCACCGCCATATTAAAGACGAGGTTTCCATTTGAGCCAGACAGATTCCAGGATTCAAAAGCTGTTGGTAAAGGATGTAAATGTAACATATTTGAACTGGGAAGTCTTATTGAAGCAGTAGCTAGGTAAGGTGAACTGTTGGATGATAGAATTTAAGAAGTCAGTGCAGTGCTAATGTATGTGCTTAGTTTTATCAAGGGAATAGAGACAACCGTTGTGTCCCATCAACCCTGTGTTCTCAGAGCACGTGTAAGTTGTATACTATCACAAAACTGATTTAGTGCACTATAGCATATCGACGACAAAGCATAAAGTTACTGATGTGTGGAAAGTTATTTGACGGAAATTGTGAATGTGTAGATTAGGGCAGTTGCAATGACATCATTCTCCCAGGAGTGTTTAAAACAATAACTGAACATCTGAAAAGACAACCACACACTATGGACACAGTCAGAAAAGAAGCAGAAGGGGGAGGATTGGCTGTTACCCACTTCATTAACCATCACAGTCATGGTGAGTTAGACTAACGTATGGGGTCAGCAAGAAGAAAACAATATATGCTAGGTAATCACCCTGTACGTTTAATCGAGAATACAAGTTGGCGATAAGGAATTTCAAAAACATCTGGTTTGTTAGTGCTGATATTCTTAAAAACTTCGAGTGCAGAAAGAGATAAAAGCGTAGGGGTAAATATTACGTATGGCTAACAGACGCAGAAAGCCAACACTTCAAAAGGATGAATGAAAGCAGTAACAAATTCAAGAATATAATTGAACATACATTATCAGCAAGTAGCACTGCCAAAAGGCATTGAAGTTCAGCGTAAAAGACTGAAAACTCCACCCCTGGAGTATATATACTGTGATGACTCGAACGAAATCACACAATGACTGCGAGTACTGAGACCATCAGCTGCTGTAAGTAATATGGGCCACACTAACGAAATCACATCAATCATTTCAAACCTTCGAGAATGATGTATCAAAGAGTAATTATGGACAAGGTTGTTCATGAGCTCCAAGAGCCAGCATACAAAACTTCCCATGCAAAGATTTCATAGTGTGAGAAATGAATGATTTATCACAGGATGATTGCATAGATATGTGAGAGTGGTCACGGTTGAATAAATGCTTCAAATATGTATTAATGATCATAGTAACATAGTCCACATTAATGTGGGCTCTGCCTGCGAAGGTAAAGATGGGAAAGGAGGCTGTGCAGACGTTTAAACAGTTTGTGGGAACTGGGACGAGTAGTTGTCATTACAATCTTCAAACTGACTGTGTAAAGGCTGGTGGGACAGTTAGAGTTTGGATGCATTTTGATCTTCGAAGATCATACAAGTGGCTAGACATTCTAGCATTCGGGAGGACGACGGTTCAATCCCGCGTCCGGCCATCCTGATTTAGGTTCTCCGTGATTTCCCTAAATCGCTCCAGGCAAATGCCGGGATGGTTCCTTTCAAAGGGCACGGCCGACTTCCTTCCCCGTCCTTCCCTAATCCGATGAGACCGATGACCTCGCATTCTGGTGTCCTTCCCCAAACCAACCAACCAACCTAGACATTCTACCAAAAATGGATGACAAGTACACTGTCTGCTCATCATACAAATAAGATGAGACTTACGTTGTCTGTGGTAATGGGTATACAGCCGTATGAACATGATGGATCCAAGCAAGGAAAAGGTGTAGGTGGTTTGGTGTGCATTTTGAAATACAAAACTGTGTTTGAGGAGTCCTGCCTGGTCAACAGAAATATTTAGTTTCCGGAGTGCAGCACACAAACCCAAGCATCTACATCTAAAAGAATAGCAAGGGTGAAGAAATCGCAAGGACTTTTTACACAGAGGAATTGCAGAAAAGCTATGAACCAGACGTGTTCTTCATACAGTGGGTCATAAGATCTTGAGAGAGCAAGGCGTTAATGAAATGCTTTGGCCTCTCATGGAAGCCCAGTAGTTGTGTGAATGGTCGTGATTTTCCACCAACACACAAAGCAACGTACCCGTGGTTACTGGTATCAGCGAGATACCTTTAAAGAGAGGCGCCCAGTTTTGAAAAAATTCAAAATAACAGAAGAGCCCCACAAAATGCTTAATGGTGCACAGAAAGTAAGGTTATCTTATTTCATACAAATATTAGAGAACTGACTAATAAGGTAGAAGGCGTTCTAGCCACATTGGGAAATTTAAGAGATCTCTTAAAAGATAGACAACCTTTGCCTATTGGAGCAGATAAGTTACATATAAAATATTACACTCGAGCAGCTTATTAATCCAGAAGTAATGTGGGAAACGTAGGAGTTGTTACATACATTAAGAAAGAACACAAGTTCGCAAACATTGACAGAGGTAGATTTTGTAGTGATCAGTACAAAGAAGTTTGAGCTTGTGAATTAATACTGAAAAATATTTCACTTTTAATTGTAGCTGTACATAGATCCCGCTGAGAAATTTGAACTTTTTAAGACTAATGTGGATGTCAGATATAAGCAAGTAGTTCATCGTTTTTGGTGACTAAAGGATACTATGGTAGTGTAAAAGTTATGGAAATTTTATTTTGACCCTAAAGTTTGATTTCAGTAATCAACTTTCCGACATGGATGGATAAAGTCAGTAGGACCCTAATTCATAATATTTTCTTTGGTGAAGCTTAAATGCTAGAGAATAACTGTTTACATCCCACAAATGATCTCTGCTAACCACAGAGTAGCACTTGCTACATATACCACAATTATTTGCTGGATGTATTCAGATTTCTGTCTCCTTCTATTTTCACACTCTACAGACACCATGAAAGTTATTCCCCGATGTCATAATACAGGTCCTATCAACGTGGCACTTCTTCTTGTCAGTATTTTCCATATATTCCTTTCCTCACCGATTCTCCAGAGAACCTTCTCATTCCTTATATTATCAGTCCGCTTAACTTTCAACATTCTTCCGTTGCATCACATTTCATATTTTTCGCTTCTCTTCCGCTCCGGTTTTCCCTTAGTTCATGTCTCACTTCTATACAACGCTGTGCTCCAAATATATACTCTCAGAAATTTCTTCCTCAAATTAAGGTCTATTTTTATTGCTGGTAGATTTCTCTTGGCCAGAAATGGCCTTTTGCCTGTGCTACTCTGCTTTTTATGTCCTCCTTGCTCCGTTATTTTGCTGACAAGGTAGCAGAATTCCTTAAATTCATCTAGTTCATGGTCATCAATTTTGATGCTATTTTTTCCTTTATCTCATTTCTGCCATTTTTCTCATTACTTTCGTTTTGTTCGATTTACCCTGTATCCATATTCTCTCCATTAGACTGTTCCTTTCATTCGACAGATCCTGTAAGTATTCTTCTCTTTCATTGAGGATTGTAATATGATCAACGAATGTTATCACTGACATCTCTTCACCTTGAATTTTAATTCCACTCTTGAATCTTTCTTTTATCATCATCATTGCTCCTCTACGTATAGACTGAATATTAGGGGCAAAAGACTTCATCTGTACCTCACATCCTTTTCAATCCCAATATCCTTGAATTTTAATTCCACTCTTGAATCTTTCTTTTATCATCATCATTGCTCCTCTACGTATAGACTGAATATTAGGGGCGAAAGACTTCATCTGTGCCTCACATCCTTTTCAATCCCAATATTTCGTTCTTGGTCTTCCACGCTTGTTATTCCGTCTTGCACATATTGTATATTACCCTTTGTTCCCTATACCTTACCCTATTTTGCGCAGAATTCCGAACATCTTGCACCATTTTACAGAGTCGAACGCTTTTTCCAGGTCGACTAATCCTATAAATGCGTCTTGATTTATCTTCAGTTTTGCTTTCACTATCAACTTTAACGTCAGAACTGCCTCTGCCTTTACTAAAGTCTAACTGATCGCTATGGAACAGATGTTGTGTACATTATTCTTGTCAGCGACTTGGCAGCTCTTGTAATCTTTGGAATGATGTTGTCCGAAATTCAGCTGGTACATCGCCAGAGTCATACTTTCTACACACCGAATTCCAATGGATCGTTATCTATCTCTTTTGTCTTACTTGATTTTAAGTCACACTTGCACTTAGAATCATTGCAGATCTAGGTGAGAGACAAATAAGTAAGTCGACATACTTTGCATATTTTCATTCAATAATGTCATATGGAGTAATGTTCTGGAGTAACTCATCTTTAAGAAAGAAAGTCTTCATTGCTCAAAAATTTACGGGAAGTATAATACGTAGTGCTTGTCCTGATCTTCTTGTAGACATCTGTCCAAGAAGTTTGCCATTCTGATTACTGCTTCACAATATACTCATTCCTGCAAGAATTTTGTTGCATATAACCCACTGCAGTTCAAAACACATGTACACATGAGTGCCACAATGATTCCTCGCCAACATTTTGATGCTTCTATATCCACATCGGAGTCACAATATATTGCTTAAATGCTGCAGCAGCGCCCTCAGGCGGAAATTTTTTATTGCCCCTTATGTAGTAATTCCTTTTGGCCACGAGCTAGACACTTTTACAATACCAGAATGGAAAACGACATTCATTATACAACGTTAAGGTTGTTTTTAGCATACAGACGAAAAGTAAAATTTAAAAACAATCTGAAAAGGTTTTTCCTCGACAACTCCTTCTATTGCACTGATGAATTGCTATTATTACAGAGCGTAGAAGTTGATAGTTAGTAATTACTAACTCACATCTGTATGTTAAAAAAAGCTTATAAATATTCAGCATGTAGACATATTTACAAATTAATTTGCAATGTGAATGTAAAATGACTCACTGCGTGTCATTATAATTTATTGTGCAAAATTATCCAGGGAACACACACAAACACAAACACAAACCTCAATCCATATAGAAACATGACATGAGTACTGGGAGCCGCTTCAGCAGAGGTGAACTTCACATCTCTGCATACAACGTCTGTGGACCTGGCATGAAGCTGAAAAAGTGTCTAGCTTGTGGCCAAAAGGAATTAGTATATAAGGGGCAATAAAAACTTTCCGTCCTAGGGCGCTGCTGCGGCATGTAAGCAATATATTGCGACTCTGATGTGGATGCAGAAGCATCAAAATGTGGGTGAGGAATTAGTGTGGCATTCATGTCATTCTAACGTGCGTGCAACGAATACGGTAATTTGAACTACGGTGATATTATCACTAGATACGTCCAAACAGAAACAGTATGCTATTATTCTTTTCTTGGCTGCAGAGGAACAAACACTGATAGACATCCATTGGGGAATGAAGACCACGTATGGGGCAGCACGTCTGTCGAAAACCATCGTTGTGGAACGATGCGCCAAGTTCATGATAACGCACATTCCCATGTTGCAAATGTCGTAATGCAGAAGTTACGCAAAGTAAAGTGAGAGACACTTGAGCACCGGCCCAATAGCCCTGATCTCTCCCCGTGTGATTGTCATGCCGTTGGAACCCCTAGGAAGGCTGGTTCAAATGGCTCTGAGCACTATGGGACTTAACTTCTGAGGTCATCAGTCCCCTAGAACTTAGAACTACATAAACCTAACTAACCTAAGGACATCACACACATCCATGCCCGAGGCAGGATTCAAACCTGCGGCCGTAGCGGTCGCGCGGTTCCAGACTGAAGCGCCTAGAATCGCTCGGCCACTTCGGCCGTCTCCCCTAGGGAGGCCCTGAAGGGTCGACGATTCCTGTCGGACGAGGATGTGCAGCAGGCAGTTATGGACTTCTTCACACAGCAGGACACAGTGTTTTCCCAAATGGGTATCTTCAACCTGATGCTTCAGTGGGGTGATTGCCTGAATTGTTACGGCGGTTTTTCCTGATTGGCTTACTGATTCTGGATTGTACTACTTTGGAACTGAAAAATTTGATCGTCCCTTACACTATATAATGCATTCAAGAAGCATGACATTGTGTATGCTACTTACAGTGTCTTTCCGTAAGAGCATGCTAAAATTTAACAGGGCATCGAGGGTGCACCACAAAACAATTAGAGATAGGGAACCTGGGTCCAAGAAGCCAGCTTAAAGAGATAATAAGAATAAAATCACACTACTGCGAACTTTTTCATTTACATTAGTTACAGTTAACCGCAAATACCATAACTGACAGAATGAACGTACCATTTTTACTGTATTTTACAAAATGTGCTGAAACTGATGGCCATCAATCTAAGTGCAAGCACGACATCGACAATCAATATCCCTGGTGTGTTTCGAATTACATCACAAGCAGCTACAATTCTGACAACTAATTCCATCTCCGTACCCACTGGGCTCTCACACACAAGTGACTTTAGATATGCCCAAAGGTAATAATCAAGGGGATACAGGTCAGGTGACCTCGCAGGCCGCAGAATAGGACCTCCTCTTCCAAACCTGCGGTCAGGAAATATAGCACTGAGATGGTTACGAACATCCACTCTGAAGTGAGGCGGTGTAGCGACATGTAGTATCCACATCCTATCATGAACAGCCAAGGGTACGTTCTCCAACAACTCAGGTAGAACTCTTTACACGAACCTCAAGTGCAGGTAGCTATTGCTCCTTGTTTCCTTACAGGAAATAAAGAATGAATATGAACATTGCGTGTAAACTTGTAGGCATGTTAGTAATAAAGCTGGAAAATACACTCCTGGAAATGGAAAAAAGAACACATTGACACCGGTGTGTCAGACCCACCATACTTGCTCCGGACACTGCGAGAGGGCTGTACAAGCAATGATCACACGCACGGCACAGCGGACACACCAGGAACCGCGGTGTTGGCCGTCGAATGGCGCTAGCTGCGCAGCATTTGTGCACCGCCGCCGTCAGTGTCAGCCAGTTTGCCGTGGCATACGGAGCTCCATCGCAGTCTTTAACACTGGTAGCATGCCGCGACAGCGTGGACGTGAACCGTATGTGCAGTTGACGGACTTTGAGCGAGGGCGTATAGTGGGCATGCGGGAGGCCGGGTGGACGTACCGCCGAATTGCTCAACACGTGGGGCGTGAGGTCTCCACAGTACATCGATGTTGTCGCCAGTGGTCGGCGGAAGGTGCACGTGCCCGTCGACCTGGGACCGGACCGCAGCGACGCACGGATGCACGCCAAGACCGTAGGATCCTACGCAGTGCCGTAGGGGACCGCACCGCCACTTCCCAGCAAATTAGGGACACTGTTGCTCCTGGGGTATCGGCGAGGACCATTCGCAACCGTCTCCATGAAGCTGGGCTACGGTCCCGCACACCGTTAGGCCGTCTTCCGCTCACGCCCCAACATCGTGCAGCCCGCCTCCAGTGGTGTCGCGACAGGCGTGAATGGAGGGACGAATGGAGACGTGTCGTCTTCAGCGATGAGAGTCGCTTCTGCCTTGGTGCCAATGATGGTCGTATGCGTGTTTGGCGCCGTGCAGGTGAGCGCCACAATCAGGACTGCATACGACCGAGGCACACAGGGCCAACACCCGGCATCATGGTGTGGGGAGCGATCTCCTACACTGGCCGTACACCACTGGTGATCGTCGAGGGGACACTGAATAGTGCACGGTACATCCAAACCGTCATCGAACCCATCGTTCTACCATTCCTAGACCGGCAAGGGAACTTGCTGTTCCAACAGGACAATGCACGTCCGCATGTATCCCGTGCCACCCAACGTGCTCTAGAAGGTGTAAGTCAACTACCCTGGCCAGCAAGATCTCCGGATCTGTCCCCCATTGAGCATGTTTGGGACTGGATGAAGCGTCGTCTCACGCGGTCTGCACGTCCAGCACGAACGCTGGTCCAACTGAGGCGCCAGGTGGAAATGGCATGGCAAGCCGTTCCACAGGACTACATCCAGCATCTCTACGATCGTCTCCATGGGAGAATAGCAGCCTGCATTGCTGCGAAAGGTGGATATACACTGTACTAGTGCCGACATTGTGCGTGCTCTGTTGCCTGTGTCTATGTGCCTGTGGTTCTGTCAGTGTGATCATGTGATGTATCTGACCCCAGGAATGTGTCAATAAAGTTTCCCCTTCCTGGGACAATGAATTCACGGTGTTCTTATTTCAAGTTCCAGGAGTGTATTTAGTGCTAGACAAAGTGGTAGACAATTTTACTTTCATGTCTCCTTTTGCTGGCTCCTCAGACCCCAGATTCCCAACTTCAAATTGTTCAGTGGAGCATTCTCTATATCCTTTTATATTTTTACATGCTTTTAAGGAAACGCCATGTATACAAATCGTTGCTTTACAGACTAAATTTTAGCTGATAAAGCCGAACCGGTATGTCGACAAAAAAGACATTGGATAACATATTGCTCCAATTAACTGTCGGCAAAGCAATCATGCTATACTTAAATCGAGTGCTGGAATAAATTTCAGACAAATTATGAATGCAGCTCATCATAGACTAAAGAAGGAGAAAAAATATATGGAATGTTTAAAAAAAACTGCGCCCGGTGAGTGGCAACAGTGATGAAAAGTCTCTTGAGGCAGGATGGAGGAGGCAAAAGACATGTCAGAAAGTATAGAGTTCCAGTACCTAATAATTCCGTTTCTAATTGCGGTATTTTTTGGGCTGCCAGCGATTGTTTCACTAGTGGAATGAGCGCTGCTGTAACTCAAACGTTAAAGGAAGCACAAAACACAGAGAAGCTACTTTAGGAGGCTAAAAGGCATAATAGGACAATTGAGACCACCACTGTTGATAAAGGACTATATTTAAAACTACACAGGAAAGGGCTTGGACTGTTCATAAGGAAAAGCTCTTAGCGGTACTACCGGACAAAACGCTTACCTGACAGAACGATTACAAACATAGATCTGTTCTAACTTGTCAGAATATCCCAAGATTTTGTGGTGTGTTTATGCAGAGTACATTGCCAAAGATGATCTGGAAATCTGAAGAATGTGGGTATATCATTTTAGATTATGCGGAAGGACACAGGGCTTACTGGGTTACTTATGAAAAAGAAAAAAATATCTGAATACGATCTACTTCTTTGATTCATACTATGATTTAAGACCACCATAAGAATTGTGCGGTTACTTTACCGTCAAAATAATTTTCGACTTTAGCAAGCATTCTATTCATACCTCTGCAGCCATCTATGTCTACTGTCTCTTCTCACGATTGCATAGAAACAAGCACTGTGCTCTTCACTTCGCCACTTGAGGATTAGAAGTGATGTCAACATCATATCTCTGAAAGAACGTTCGTCTATATCAAAAGCAAATTACTTTCCTCCAACAGATCTAAGCAAGGGGTAGTGGAGTATTGCATTAATCGATCTGTAAACGTACAGTATCATAGCTAACGTCACTGAAGCAAATAGTGAACTGCATCCAAGAGGCGGCGAAGTTGTGGCAGTACCTCCTCGCTGCTATGATATTGACGATTTAAACGCATACATAATACGATTGTTAGAAGGTATTTAATTACATGTGAAATGTGCTAGATTTGCACAGAAGTAAAAAACACAGAAGAGACAGTGGACTTCAGCTACAAAGATTCAGTGGGATTGCTACTAGCTTTGACGAGGCGTCAAGTGGTGCAGAATACGGTACAGATAAACTTTACGAGCCGAATCAGCAAGTTGGTCAACTAGCAGTTATTACGATTTACGTTAAGTGTAATATCATGACGATTTCGTAACTTAGTAACACATTAATCCACACTATATACAGATTGTTTCCTACAGTGGGTCGAGGTCGTAAAATTTCAGAGGTGCCTAACAATCTAATATACCTCCCGGTGATTGTTCAGACAGTAGGCCATCTTGTGCTGAATATCAGATCACAATGGGAACTAGTAGATTTTTTTGGTGAGAAATTTATAATATGTCTTCAGTTAAACAAGCATCACGGGTACAAAGTGTAAATACAATGCACACAGCCTTTGAAAACCACTTTGCAGCGGAAGCAGAACATGATAACACACGAGAATTACTAGTTTCTTAAATCGATGGGACTGAAACCTCTCAGTACGTGTGACGAGGGCCTCCCGTCGGGTTGACCGCTCGCCTGGTGCAAGTCTTTCGATTTGACGCCACTTCGGCGACTTGCGCGTCGATGGGGATGAAATGATGATGATTAGGACAACACAACACCCAGTTCCTGAACGGAGAAAATCTCCGCCCCAGCCGGGAATCGAACCCGGGCCCTTTGGATTGACAGTCTGTCGCGCTGACCACTCAGCTACCGGGGGCGGACCTCTCAATGATATCACTCGATATAAAAATTCCAGTTCGATATGACGGACGTCTCATTGTTCAGCAATATTTTTTCCACAAACCGTTTCCTTCAGCAACACTTAGTAATAATAAGATGTTGATGCACTTCTTTGAAGATAATAAACATATTATTATGAATGCTAAACAGCAGATGATTCATTTATAACTGCTACTGATAATAAATCATACATTCTAGGAGAAGAAGAGTATAAAACTGTGCTGGATAAATTGGCGTGAAAAGTGTCGCACATATCGTTATCAGATTAAGAAAATCTGAAACTTTTACGTGTACTGAATTCTGCAGTTGAACAGCCATTAACTCTCTGTTCATGGCAGTCGTCTGAATGTCCAGTGCTTCCAGATTGATTTCGACGAATGTGGATGATTAAAACATCTTCTCAGCTAGAACCACATTGGTCTATTATTCTGATGCTGCGAACAGACAGGAAGGAGAATCTCAAAGAGGATTCGAACGTATTTGACAACTGTTAACTAACCAACTGGTGGATTTACCTAAATTCCTGGTTTTTCTATATGACAACTTACAGCTTGACAGGGACAAAAAGGTGTGTGGACTGTTGCGCGACATGTGAAAAAAAACTGATGATGGTTTGGATGCACACTCAGCCTACAGCAGTTTTAAGATAGTGGCAATATATTATTTAAGGCAACACGAATTGGTGAAGAATGGAACAGTGGATATAGGTACTAAATTTGAATCATCACAAAACATCTTGCAGCCACTGCAGTGTATGCATTGCTGCTACATGACTGTCTTGTAAACAACTCATCACTAAAAGCAATTGTACAATGTATAGTGTAAATGTAGAGATATTACACAATTTGTGGAGTACTTGGCAAACATCGTCACAGGCACACAGGAATTTTAAAATAAATTTTGAGAATTTTCCATTTGCAGGACACGCATTAACGAGGTATTCCACAATCGTCATTGCACCTGTAACGTTTAGGTAACTGCACTGTGCTGAAACTCGAAAAACAGCAGTGCGGTTGACATCATTTTATAATGCTGAACACTGGAATTGTGATGGAGAGGCATATGGAAATATGATGTCATTCCTCAGAACGTGTGGTCATGGAGACAGCACAGATTACGTCAGAGATCATGAGAAGGTGCCCTGGTTGCATGAAAGTTACAAAAATGCGTCTGTTCAGAATCTCAAAACACGCTGATGTGCTACCCTCAACCAGCTGAAGAAGAAGAGATGTAAACAACATGAGTTTATGGAAGTCACAGAAAATGCACAATTACTACTGAATTGCTTTACCAATAAATAAATTGCTTTTTCAAAAAAGTTTTGTACTTATTTACTACTTTTCATATTTCCCGCTTCCTCACTTGCAGGCTTCAGCTAAGTATTTAATATACATTTCCTACGCTCCTCAAGAAGATCTGGAAAAATAATTTTAAAGGTTACGTCTGTATGTGTTTGTAAGTGTGAGTGGTCAACTGCTAGTTACATCCATGGGCTCCTGCGACCCTCTCTGTATATGGTAAAATTCCAATAAGCCAATACGTGAATTGATGTACACACAACATCTGGAATGTTTTATCTTAGCCCCCGTGTCTCTTGTGCCTTCATGAGGGATAGGTGACCACGACAAAAATATTCGTTGTGCTAGTCTGAACGTGGTAGGGAGGCTAGCAACTCTGAAAAGGAAAATGATAAGGCTCAATCTAGGTATCGTGGTGGACAGTGAAGTGAAGTCGAAAGAAGACAAGGATTTCTGCTCAGAAGAATGTAGGGTTATACCAACAGCAGCAGACAATGGAATAACACGAGGAGGTTTTGTTATGAAGTAGTGCAAAAAGTTCAGTGATAGGATTGTTCTTATCAGAATCGACAGCAAACTAACACCAACAATAGATGAGAGCCGCACGCGATTAGTCTAGGGCACTGCAGTCATGGACTGTGCGGCTGATCCCGGCGGAGGATCGTGTCCTCCCTCGGCCATGGGTGTGTGTATTTGTCCTTAGGATGATTTAGGTTAAGTAGTGTGTAAGCTTAGGGACTGATGACCTTAGTAGTTAAGTCCCATAAGATTTCACAGACATTTCTTTTTTTTTTAATAGATGAGATATACATGCCGAAGTCACAAGCGGAAGATGAAGAAATAGAGAAGCTATGAGGCCTGTTCGGTAGCCGGCCGCAGTGGCCGAGCGGTTCTAGGCGCTACAGCCCGGAACCGCGCGACCGCTACGATCGCAGGGTCGAATCCTGCCTAGGGCATGGATGTGTGTGATGTCCTTAGGTTTGTTAGGTTTAAGTAGTTCTAAGTTCTAGGGGCTGATGACCTCAGAAGTTAAGTCCCATAGTACTCAGAGCCATTTGAACCATTTTGAACCTGTTCGGTAAATCCTATCGGTTGCGAAATGGAAACCGCTGTGAAAATCCGATGAAGTTTTGCGTAGATGTGTTCGGTAAAGTCTCAATTATGCCCGTCGATCGCGGCGCGTCGCTTTTTTCAATTCTGAGCATACAGTGAGGACGTGAAGATGCCTAGAAAATAGTGTCTCCTGCCAAGTATGAGGGATTGGTGAGATATTTCGCCTGATGTCGTGCAGCCCACATATGGTAACTGTCATGCGTTATGTTCTTCATGTTAATTCTCGGCCGCGCTCTGCAGGGGCGATGAAGATGCTCCTGGAGCGTTCTCGATGGGAAGTGTTTGATCACCTACAAAACAGCCCCTAATTGTCTCATCCTAGTTTCATCTCTGCTCACACGAAACTCTATGTACACAACATATTGCCGCAGACAACGGGCTATAGACGAGCACAGAGCACTGGCGAAAAGCACTGGCGGCTGCCATCTATGATGAGGGTATTGGAAAGTTTGTATAACTCTACAACAAATATCTAAGTCGGAGCGCCGACTACGTAGAGAAGTAGCTGTTAGGTATAGCTAACTATTGCAAATAAAACAGTTTTGATTTTCAGAGTGGTTTCCATTTCACGACCGATTGGAACTTTCTTTCCGAATAGCCTTCGTATATGTGGGTATTGAATGGGTAATTCAGTACGTAAAAGAAGATAATCTAATAGACATGGGGGATCGGAATGCGGTTGTAGGGGAAGGAGCAGAAGGTGGGTTAGAGGCGAATATGGACTTGGCAGTAGGAATGAGAGGATAAAGACTAACTGAGTTCTACCATAAATTGCAATTACTAATAGCGAATACTCTGTTCAATAATCACAACAGGAGGTGTATACATCGAAAAAGACTGGAGGTACAGGAAGATCCCAGTTAGATAACAGCAATGTCAAGCAAAGATTCCGAAGTCAGATATTGGATTGTAAGGATACCGAGGAGCAGGTATAGACTGAGATCACAATTTAGTAATTATGAAGAATAGGCTGTAGTTTTAAACACTAGTCAGGAAAAATTAGTGCGCAAAAGAAGTGGGATATGGAAGCTCTTAGGAATGTGGAGATGTGCTTGAAGTTCTGCCCAAAAACGGCAATCATAGATGCTCGAAAGATAAGCGTAAGCACCAGGAAGATAACTGCGAAACAACCATGGGTAACAGAAGAAATACTTCAGCAATCAAACAAAGAGCGTTGTACAAAAATGTTTAGGGAAATTTGGGAATACAGAAATACAAGTCGTTTAGAAATGCAGGGAAACTAAGGCGAAATGGTTGCATGAACAACGCGAAGAAATCGAAGACGAGTGTCGGAAGGACTGACTTAGCATATAGAAAAAGTCAAAACAGCCTTCGATAATATTAAATGCATAGGTTGTAATATTAAGAGTGCAAGGGGAAGTCCACTGTCAAAGGCAAAGGAGAGAGTGGATAGGTGGAAAGTGTACGTTGAAGGCCGTTATGATAGGGAAGATTTGTCTGCTGGCGTGGCAGAGGAAGAAACAAGGCTCGGTAGGGAAGAGAAAAGGGATCCAGTACTACAATCAGAATTTAAAAGAATTTTGGACGACTTAAGATCAAATAAGACAGAAGGGGTAGACAACCCTCCACCGGAAATCAATGGAGTAAATGACAACAAAACGACTATTCACCTTGGTGTGTAGAATGTATGAAATTGGCGTTATAGGGTGAGACTTCCGGAAAAACGCCATCCACACGATTCCGAGAATTATCGCACACTTAGCTTAACAGCTCATGCATCCAAGTTGCTGATAAGAATAAGATACAGAAGAATGGAAAAGACAACTGAGGATCCGTTAGATGACGATCAGTTTGGGTTTCTGGAAGGTAATGTTAGCACAGAGGCAAGTCTGACGTTGCCGTGGCAAAGGAAGCAAGACAAGAAAAATCAACACACGTTCATAGAATATGTCGACCTGGAAAAAGCGTTCGCCAATGTAAAATGATGCACGACATTCGAAATTCTGAGTAATATAGGAGTAAACGTAAAGGGAAAGACGGGTAATAACAACATGTGCAAGAACCAATCGAGAACAATAAGACTGAAGACTAAGAAAGAAGTGATAGGATTAAAAAGTGCGTAAGATACGGATGTAGTCTTTTGCCTCTACTGTTCAATTTATATATCGAAGAAGCAATGACAGAAATAAAACAAAGTTTCAGGAGCGGGATTAAAGAACATCAGTGACAATATTCGCTGACGATATTGCAATCCTCAATGAAAGTGAAAAATTAGGGGATGTGTTGAACGGAATGAACACCCTAATGAGTACAGAATATGTACTGAGAGCAAATCGAAAAACAACGAAGGTAATGAAAAGTAGCTGAACTGAGAATACTGAGAAACTTAACATCAGAATTTGGGGTCACTAAGTAAAGAATGCCATGGAATTATGCTACCTACGTAGCAAAATAGCCCATGATAGACGGATCAAGAAAGACATAAGAAGCAGATTAGCACTGGCAAAAAGGCCATTCCTCAGCAAGAGAAGTCTACTAATACCAAACATTGGGCTTAATTTGAAGAAAGAACTCCTGAAAATGTATGTTTGGAGCACAGCATTGTACGTTAGTTAAACATGGACGTTGGGAAAACCGGAGCAGAAGAGAATCAAAGCATTTGAGATATGATGCTATAGAATTATGTTGAAAATTATGTGGACTGATAAGGTAAGACATGAGGTTCCTCGGAGAATCAGCGAGGAAAGGAATTTTTGGGAAACACTGACAATAAAAAAAGACTGGATGACGGGACATCTTTTAAGAAGTCCGCGAATAACTTCCATGGTACAAGAGGAAGTTGTAGAGGATAAAAACTGTAGACGAAGACATATAATGGAATACATCCACCAAATAATTGAGGACATAGATTGAAAAAAAAAAGCTCACTAATCTTCTACTAGTACATTCGAATGTCGTTAATCTACTCGTAGGTTATCTCTACGAGCAGTAATCTGCTGGTAATTACTGGCAAAATACTGCTTCTTTATTTCGGCCACTGGAGTATGCCATGGTGCTTGGCGGCCATTTTATTTTTATTGAACTGCCTATAAGCAACATTAGTAATAAGCAATACTTCTCTGGCTTACGTTGCAAATGCCGATGAAGGTAGGTCGGTTTGTGTTACATTCCCGACTGCTTTTTGTGATATATTGAGCTACGTAAACTCACTCACGATTACGATGTTACGTATAGAGGAAAACCAGGCTGTAATATTTCTCTTGATGACTAACGAATTTGTATACTAATGTTATGCTGGCCGCCCCAGTAGCTGAATGGTCAGCGTGACGGATTGCCGTCCTACGGTCCCGGGTTCGATTCCCGGCTGGGTCGGGGCTTTTCTCCGCTCAGGGACTGGGTGTTGTACTGTCTTCATTATGATTTCATCCCTATCTGGAGCGCAGGTCGCCCAGTGTGGCGTCGAATGTAATAAGACCTGCACCAAGGCGGCCAGACCTGCCACGCAAGGGGCCTCCCGGCCAATGACGCCAAACGCTCATTTCCATTTCATACTAAAGTTATGCTTAGGCAGATTGGGAAACAGCCCCACTGTGCAGCTGAAGGCTATAAGCAGAGGGCTAACACATGTTCCATGCAGTCCATTGCTTCGCGAAGTAATATTTCGCTAAGTAGTATGAAGATATTATACTTGTAGTCCAATTTTTTTCCGTTGCGCTAAAGTTATGAAAGTATTTGTGTTGCGTTACTGTTTTTATTAAATTCACGAATCCCATTACGTTTCCAATTTGTTTCTGATTCGTTAGACTTATTCATTCTGCAAATCTCGAACGAATAAGTGCTAATTATTAAGAATTTTTAACATTGTGCAGCCCTGACAGCAACTGTGATAACTGAACATGTAACACGTCAGCCTCAGTTGCAAACAGAAACCAAACTTTACCCAGGTTTCAGCCAAAATAATTTGGCCAAATTAGTTTGGCTGTAACCTGGGTAAAGTTTGGTTTCTATTTGCAACTGAGGCTGACGTGTTACATGTGCTAGTTATTACTACCTTGGGAGTAATCTTTCACAGCACGTTTTAGATTAGTAGCAAGACTGTGAAAGAATAAAGACCCACCATCAAACAAGAGTCGTATCAGAAAGTTGCTACTATAACAAAGAAATGTTCATTACAGATTTAAGTGAAGCAGAACTCTAGATGACCAACAAAAGATGAAAGAAGCGAAAATGAGCGTAAGGAGAGCAATGTGAGAAGCGTTCAGTAACTTCGAAAATAAAATGTGGCTCACAGACCTGTCTAAAGATCTTAAAAAGTGCTGAAAGATCTCAGATTGCCGATCGAAATCATCTGTTGTGTCACCCTGTGACCATAATGGAACAGTAACGGAAGATGACTGGATTCAGTATTCCGAAATGGTTTCAAAGCTGACGTTCGTCGCACTATTCCTCCTTTCATTCATAGCACAAACTTCGAAATGACAGGTATTGAGATAAGAAATCTCGGGATAGAAAATCAACTACAACTGCTCAGTAGGTGGAGACAATTAGGCTGAATAAGATATCTATCAAAAGAACTTCTAGCAGTAGTTTGTAGTAGGTCACTGGAGCGACGAAAGGTACCAAGCGATTGGGGAAAAGCATAGCTCATTCCCGATTTCGAGAAAGGAACTCGAACCGAAGCACATAATTATAGGCCGATATCGCTGACACAAGTATGTGGTATAATTATGGAAAATGTTACATCCTCACGCATTATGACATTTATGTAGAACGAAAATCTCCTCTATAAACACCAGTATAAAGATCTTATGAGACACAGCTAGCTCTATTCGTCCATGAAATCCAGGGCGCTGCAGACAAGGGCTACCAGGTTGATACGATGTTCCTTGATTCCTGGAAGTTTCATTGTAAATCCGAGCTGTCGTTTAGCCAGCAAAATACAAACTTACCGAGTATCGGACCGGATTTTCGACTGGACTCAGGACTTTGTAAGAGATAGAACTCAATACCTTATTCATAACGAAAGGAAACTGTAAAGTGCACATGTTTCTCTTAATAAGAGATCTACAATTGCTGTATAATCCAGGGCGCTGCAGACAAGGGCTACCAGGTTGATACGATGTTCCTTGATTCCTGGAAGTTTCATTGTAAATCCGAGCTGTCGTTTAGCCAGCAAAATACAAACTTACCGAGTATCGGACCGGATTTTCGACTGGACTCAGGACTTTGTAAGAGATAGAACTCAATACCTTATTCATACCGAAAGGAAACTGTAAAGTGCACATGTTTCTCTTAATAAGAGATCTACAATTGCTGTATAAATTATTCATAATTGACAACATCCGCATACAGTTGTATCAAATTTTATTTTTCAATGAAAGGCGAGCACAACTATGTTTCAGGATAACAGTCCTCGAAAATAACAGACCACGAAAAACCACAGGTTCAACTATATGGTAATACAGGTGCTTATGAGATTAGCTGCCCGCAGTGTGACTGCCGATATGCGGGCCAAACGGGCAGAGGCTTCCATATCACATATCAAGAGCCCTAGAGTTTGCGCTAGGGCTGTGTAATTATTGGAACGAGGGGAAGCCACTGGCTTTTCATCATCTGTATATGATGTATAGTTAGAGCGCGTTCCCCAGGGTGAATAAAGCAAGTGTAATAGATTATACAGGCTCAGTTGTCGTCTGGTGGACCTTAACACAACTGTGTTGTTCTTATATTGTGCATTACTGGGTTCGTATTAGTTAAATGCCTTCCTGTTGAATGTTCACCTTCCATTAAAGTTCTGTTCATCTTTTGGATCTGCAGCTCATGTTCTTTCTTTCCGCATTTCCATTTAAATTATAGGATTGCGAAAAGGTGGAACCCATATCCTATAGTTCCATTAAAGTGTTTTTATTTTTACGTTCAGGGTATGTTTAAATAAATCCAAGATTGTGACGTCAAAGCGCCGGAACAGCAAATCTATAGAGTCTATGACGGGCACACACGTGAATACGAAAACGACATCAAAAATAACCATAATATCCCCTACACCAAGACGTAGACGTTTAATTGGATCGATGAAGTCCGCCGTATTCTTTATATAGTGCACACACAGCCCATTTTCAGACCTTAACGAAACTTCTTGCTGACAACCTCCACAAAATGATGAAACGAAAGTGGTTTATCGTTTATTACAGTTTCGTTGCTCATGCAGCAAAACTGCAGCATGAAATATGGCGTTTTAATGCATTCCTTCTTTACTATTAACTCTATTCGCAAACATTACGGAACCAGTAGCCGCATACTTGTATGTCGCCAGATGTATCTACAAAGAGATATCGTTGTACTACACACAACTCAAAGACATGACGTCAGACACTAGATGCATGAAAAACTGTTGCATCTCGGATGACGTTTAAATTTATTATTTCTTTCCTACTAACTATATTCGCAACACATTTAATAGGCAGTATCCACATAGCCCGCTGAAAGTATCTACGAAAATATGTTATTGTACGACGTATAGTTCAGGAGATACGACATCATAAATATTTAGCTACTTGTTAATGAAACTGCACGGCGAAATTCTATTAAGTCTAGAGATACAGGGGAAGCATGTGTGAAAATACGTGTGAAATATATTAAATGTATGTGAAATATATCTGACACTTGTGTATGCTAGCAAATCTGCGGGTAGAAAGTCAATCCTAAACCCCAGCAACGATTTTAACCAGATTGGCACGCATATTAGTTACAATCTGGAAAGTAATAAGGTAAAAACCACTAGCTGGGGGTAATAACGTGAAGAAAAAACGTGAGAGGAGGAGACCGACAGACAAAAAGAGGGTGGAGAGAGAAAGAGAAGAGAGATGGGCAGAGATAGGAAAGAGGAAGAGATGGCGAAAAAGGGGAGGAAGGAGGAGATGAAGAGTGAGAGAGAGACGAGGAGATGGACAGGGAGAGTGGTTGGAGGAAAAGGACAGAGAGAAGGAGGAGATGGACAAAGACACGGGGCAGTAGGAGAAGACATTAGATGGGTGGAGGAGATGGACAGAAGGTGAAAGAGCAGATGAACAGAGGGGAACGAGTGGGTGAACAGAGAGAGGGAGGAAGAGCAGACAGACAGAGAGTGGGTTAGGAGGAGGTGGATAAGGAAAGCGGCAGGAGAGGATGGACAAAGAGTACTGTTGCAGGAGCTGGACAGAGGGGTTGGGGAAGATGGACAGAGAAAGAGTGAAGGAGGAGACAGAGAGAGGGGAAACGAGGAAATGAACGAACGGAAGATTGGAAAACGTACATATCCGGGTAAAAGGAGGGTACTCAGCCAGTACAGAGATAACATAGATGTAAGATTGTTGCGAAACCGAGGAATATTTATTGTTTACCATCGATCTGCGTGAAGACTGGCGACTGTCGCACATTAAAGGAAACATGTAATAGTTTTAGTACACCCTACTCAACAAGTTATTTGCGGGAGCTACAGGTATTTGGTTGTTAACAGTCCGCAGCGACTTCTGGAACGAACGTACTGAGTCCATTTGTCTACGAAACAAATATCTTTCTAACACTCATTGGAGAAGTTACTGGAAAATGTTACCTAGTTACGAAGAAGGGTGCAAGGAAAACTCTCGTCCTATCCGTTCTCGAGTCTCTTTCAAAACCGGCTTAAGCATCTGTCCGTTCTTCGCGCTGCGGTGTAAGAGGTTCAAAATGGTTCAAATGGCTCTGAGCACTATGGGACTTAACTGCTGCGGTCATCAGTCCCCTAGAACTTAGAACTACTTAAACCTAACTAACCTAAGGGCATCACACACATCCATGCCCGAGGCAGGATTCGAACCTGCGACCGTAGCGGTCGCGCATTTCCAGACTGTAGCGCCTAGAACCGTTCGGCCACTCCGGTCGGCGGTGTAAGAGGCTTTGGCAAAATGAAACTGGGATTCTTTATGCTAGAAGTTTTAGTTCGTGTGGGGAAGAGTTTCTCCAAGATCTTGAAAGCAGCTGGGAATGAATTCAAAATTTTCAGGTCAGAAGCTACAACACTGGAGAGTGGACATGGATAACATATTTCATTCGAGTGCTTTGCGTCAGACGCTGCATCTCCCCAACTTTGTTCAAAATTTTTATAATAAAATAATGCATATACCGGAGATCAGAATTCGAACTAGACGGGAGGGAGTTTTTCGATAACTTCCTATATGCTGACGACGCAATAATCCTAACAGACAAAGAAGAGAACCTTCAGAAAACAATTTAATTACTGAAACAAATAAGTGCGAAAAAAATTAAGGCAATGGCCTTCATGGAGAAAAAAACATGTAAGAACAAAAATAGTCGTAAATCAGAAGACTTCAGGTCAAGTAAACGACGTTACCTAGGATGTAGGTGACATACGGCTACAGCAAAGATATACAAATGAATGTTATTAAATTCAGTTGGAAATGTGAAAAAATTAACAGAAACCTTAAAAACAAAACTAGGAGAGATATTCAAATTAAATACTAAAAAACAGCTGCAGTCTCCATACAGATGTGTGGTAGCGAGAAATGGGTGATTAGCTAAAAGCAAGAAAGCTGTTTTCAGGCTCAAGAAATGAAATCCCTAGCACGAGTTGAAGGTTGCAAAGTAGAAGACAGAATGAGGAACCAAGATATTAGAGAAGAACTAACAACTTTGTCTAAACGATAAAACTGTAGATTATAGAAGAAAATGGAAAGAACACTAGAAAAAAATGGAGGGCGACAGACTTCCCTTAAAGGCTAGAAATTGTGCCAAGGAAAAAGAGATAGAGGAAGACCCCGGCAACGATGGGTACAGGCAATTTCGCCTAATCCTGAAGAGAAGAAGAAGAAGAAGCTGTTTGCCTCATGCATACAGATATCACAGTCATTCATTGTAATTTTAATATAAATATATTTCATTGTGAATATTAGGTAATTGGGATTATTGCAGATTTAATTATCTTACTGTTTGACTGAGTGAGCACTGAACTTATTAAAAATCATGTGCTCTTGATTTTTTTGTCTTTGTATATTTTCCGATTGTGTCTTTATTGCACAATGGATCTGAAAACTGTAAACAAATGTGTTTGATGGTATTTTTTCGTAATTTTCACTGAGTTAGTGACATGTGCGCTGAAGGAAAGCTTTGCGAAACATGCAATGTCAAATCAATAAAAAGTAAATAAGAAAACATCGAATTAGGCTATGTGTCACACATTATTATTGCAGATTTAATTATCTTACTGTTTGACTGAGTGAGCACTGAACTTATTAAAAATCGTGTGCTCTTGATTTTTTTGACTTTGTATATTTTCCGATTGTGTCTTTATTAAACAATGGATCTGAAAACTGTAAACAAATGTGTTTGATGGGATTTTTTCGTAATTTTCACTGAGTTAGTGACATGTGCGCTGAAGGAAAGCTTTGCAAAACATGCAATGTCAAATCAATAAAAAGTAAATAAGAAAACATCGAATTAGGCTATGTGTCACACATAAGTTAATATGAGAGAACTAGTGATTTTAACCATATTAATTAAATAAATGTAAAAACAGCTGAATCGCACTGATTCAGTTATGCATGAAGAAATATTTTAAAATACGTGTATAATTGCATCTTACTCCGCTGACAGCAAGATAATATAAACACATATTTCATAAAATGGCTCTGAGCACCATGGGACTTAACATCTATGGTCATCAGTCCTCTAGAACTTACAACTACTTAAACCTAACTAACCTAAAGACATCACACACATCCATGCCCGAGACAGGATTCGAACCTACGACCGTAGCGGTCTCGCGGTTCCAGACTGAAGCGCCTAGAACCGCACGGCCACACCGGCCGGCACATATTTCATACATGAGAAGCATATATTTCCATTGTTGTCGGTTCTTACTTTGAAAAGCACTTTCCTTGAAATGTCAAAAAATTTTATGGAGTGAAATGAATCGCCCATTCTTTCGCTTAACTCAACTTTCTGTTACACGAAATTATTTGCAAATGTAGTTACTTCTGCTTCAAAAGTGAATATGTTGAACATTCTCGACATTTGTAGCTCACATGTAGCAATAATTGTGGAACTGATTATATCTGTGTCGGGAAATATTGCATCTGACGTTTTATCATTACGTTGGCACGGAGGGGAAGCGGATCTCTCTGTGTTTGAGAGAGAGAGAGAGAAAGGGGAGCTGCTTCTTTGTCGTGAGTTCAGCAGGACAGGGTAGCTTATGTGGTTGGCACCTCACGTCACTGAAGGACTTTTGTTGATTTCAGTAAGATTGTGGGATCGAAGCCACTCGTATAGGTGATGGTGATTGCTTTTGCTACTAGTCACATATAATTCCGCCTCCATACTTACAACAGTAGTGGAGTTTACCACAATCGCAACATTTTGAATAGAACGTTATTTGTACGCTGCGACGGGTAAAGGAAGTGATCGGTCAGTTAGCCCGTTCATTGAGCGAGCAATTTTCTACTTTTGTGTACCGGAAAGCAGGTGATATATTTGTTAGCCTGTTTCTCCTGCTCAGAAGCCTAGTATGTTGGCTATGGTCTCTCCCCTTGAGGACAATTATCGTATGTAACATTTAAGATAACACATTAAGTGCTGTTTTCATTCAGGTACTCCAAGTTCATAATTCCTGACATTCGTGTGGCTGTGTACATGCCTCCACACTTACATCTATATCTACGTGATTACTTTGCTACTCACAATTAAGTGCCTGGCACAGGGTTCAATGGGGGACTGATGACCTTAGCTGTTTAGTCCCCCTTAAACATCCCAACAACCACCACCAGGGTTCAATGAACCATCTTCAAGCTGTCTGTCTATCGTTCCACTCTCGAACGGCGTGAGGGAAAAACGAGCACTTAAATTTCTCCTGTGCGAGCCCTGATTTCTCTTATTTTATCGTGATGATCATTTATCCCTATGTAGGTGGGTGCCAACAGAATGTTTTCGCAATCGGAGGAGAAAACTGGTGATTGAAATTTCATGAAAAGACCCGGCGCAACGAAAAACGCATTTGTTTTAATGATTGCCACTCCAATTCACGTATCATGTCTGTGGCACTATCTCCCCTATTACGAGATAATATAGAACGAGCTGCCCTTCTTCGTACTTTTTCGAGGTCATCCGTCAGTCCCACCTGATATGGATACCACACAGCACAGCAGTACTCCATAATAGGGCGGATAAGCGTGGTATAAGCAGTCTCTTTAGTCGACCTGTTGCACCTTCTACGTGTTCTGCCAATGAATCGTAGTCTTTGGTTTGCTCTCCCCACAACATTATCTACGTGATCGTTCCAGTTTAGGTTATTTGTAATTGTAATCCTTAAATATTTTGTTGAATTTACAACCTTCGGAGTTGTGTGATTTATCGCGTAATCGAAATTTAGCGGATTTCGTTTAGTACCCATGTAAATAACTCCACATTTTTCTTTATTCAGGGTCATATGCCATCTTTCGCACCATACAGATATCTTATCAAAATCGTTTTGCAGTTCGTTTTGGTCATCTGACGACTTTACAAGACGGTAAATGACTGCATGATCTGCAAACAATGTAATAGGGCTACTCAGATTGTCTTCTATGTCGTTAATGTAGATTAGGAACAATAGAGGGCCTATAACACTTCCTCGGGGAACGCCGGATATTACTACGAACTGCGACCTTTCTGACAGGAAACCACGAAACTAGTCACACAATTGAGGCAATATTCCATAGGCACGCAGTTTGGTTGTGATGAACGGTGTCGAAAGCCTTCTGGAAACCTAAAAATATGGATCAGTTTGACATCCTCTATCATAACACTCATTACTTTCTGAGTATAAAGGGTTAGTTGTATTTAACAAGAGCGATGTTTCCTGAATCCGTGCTAAGTGTTAATAAATCGTTTTCTTCCAGGTAATTCATAATGTTCGAACACAGTATATGTTCCGGAACCCTACTGCAAATCGACCTTAGTGATACGGCCTGTAATTCAGCAGATTACTCCTATTTTCCTTTTTGGGTATTGGTGTGACTTAAGCAATTCTCCAGTCTTTAGGTACGGATCTTTGTATGGGCGAGCGGTTGTATATAATTGCTGAATATGGAGCTATTGTATCAGCATACTCTGAGAGGAACTTGACTGGTATACAATCTGGACTGGAGACCTTGCCTTTATTAAGTAATTTAAGCTGTTTTGCTACACCGAAGATATCTACTTCCATGTTTCTCATCTTAGCAGTTGCTCTTGATTGGAATTCAGGAATATTTACTTCGTCTCCTTTGGCGAAGGTGTTTCGAAAAACTGTGTTTAATAACTCTGCTTTAGTAGCACTGTCATCAGTGATTTCACCGTTGTTATCGCGCAGTGAAGGTACTGATTGCGTCTGATATGCTTTACGTATGACCAGATTCTCTTTGGGTTTTCTGCCAGATTCCGAGACAGAGTTTCGCTGTGGAAATTGTTAAAAGCATCTCGCGTTGAAATACGCGCTATATTTCGAACTTCTGCAAAACTTTATCAGCCTTAGCGATTTTGCGTTCTTTTAAATTTGGCATGCTTTTTTCGTTGCTTCTGCGATAGCGATCAGACCCGTTTTGTGTACCATGGGTCACACCATCACTTATGTGGTACATATCTCTCAATTGCTGTTGATAGTATATCTTTGAAACTTTTCTACGCTTACATGATTAGATCGGAAGCAGTGAAGACTGTCTCTTACAAAGGCGTTAAGAGTATTTTTATCAGCTTTTTTAAGTAGATATACTTTGCGTTTCTTTTGGATGGTTGTAGATGTTACGGTATTCAGCCTAGCAGCACCTGCCTTGTGGTCGCTAATCCCTGCGTTCGTCACGATACTCTCTATTTGTCCAGGATTATTTGTTGCTACCAGTCAAGAACGCTTTCGCAACCATTTACGCTTCGAGTGGGCTAATGAACTAACTGTTCAAAATAACTTTTAGAGAAATCATTCAGTACAGCTTGGCATGATGTTTTATGCCTGCCACCGGCTTTAAAGGTATAATCTTTCTGGCATATCTAGAGTAGATTGAAGTAACCGCCGACTATAATTGTATGAGTGGGAGACCTATTTAAAATGAGACTCAAGTTTTCTTTGAACTCTTCAGCAACTATATCTTCTGAGTCGGGGGGGGGGGGGGGGGTCGGTAAAACGATCCAGTTAATAATTTAGTCCGATTGTCAAGTATAACCTCTACCCATTCCATTTCGTAGGAACTATCTAGTTCGATTTCACTTCAAGGCAAACTACTTCTGACAGCAATGTATACTCCTCCACCAACTGTATTTAATCTATATTTTCTGAACACAGTTAGACGGTTTGAAAAAAATTCTGCTGAACTTATTTCCGGCTTTAGCCAGATTTCTGTACCTATAGGTATTTGAGCTTCAGTGCTTTCTATCAGGGCTCGGAGGTCTCGTTCTTTCCCAATTACGACAATTTACAACTACAATACCGATCGTTTCTACAATTACCTTACTGTGTTTTACCTGCCCCCTATTAGACAGACACCCTTTCTGTGGTTCACTGAGACCTTCTAACCTAACAAACCGCCCAGTCCCTTCCACACAGCCCTCAATACCGTTGTAGCAGCTTCCTGTGTGTAGTGACCTCCTCACCTATTAAGCGGAACACGGAAACCCACCATCCTATGGCGCACGTCAAGGAATCTGCAGTCTATTTAATAATAAAATCTGCTCATTTAAGTGTTTTTTTTTTTAAGTTTGGTTTTGAATTTATATTTGTATTTTTAAATGATTGCTCATTTGTACTGTTCTAGGGGAGGTAGACTCATCTGGCGTTACATTTAATGTTTTATTCTGTTCGCCTTAGCGCGGACGTAGGCCTTGCTGTTAATTATATTACAGTACTTGTGTGTTCATGTGTAACCACATATTGCTTCTCAGGTTTCGATTTGAATGTGATCGATTATACGTCAGTGGGTCAGGGTCGCCGAAAATGGAAAATCCTATGATAAATTGTCTTGGGGCTCTCGTTTGCTACATCTGAGCTCTGTATGTTATATTTCACCTTGTTATTTCAGTGCACTGATCTGTAGATTGTATGCCAGGCAGCCGCCTCACTACTACATTAGTTCCACGCCGGACACATCGCGTGACCAACTACCTCTACGCATTCCCTTTCCTGTTTCGTGGGCAGCTAAACGGTCTTGTGTTCGGTCGCTGAACTTTGGACTAAGCTATGCCACATTGTTCAGCAGTTCTGGGACCCTTTTCAAATATTTTGGCATCATCCACTAGTCCTAACATCCCAGCAGTCAGCTAGTCCCGAAGGAACTGAAAAGGCAATTAATAACTTGGCCATTAGTCTGTACACCTTTATAGGGACCACTATGCATCTTATTCTTCCTGTACCTTAAAATTCTCTTTGTGGGAGATGCACTGGCGAGCTTACTATCATGGCACTGTAACATTCATGTACTGCTATCTTTCTGTATACCGGAAATTGTGCCGCCTTGCCTCTTATGCTATAATAAGTTTAGACCTTGCTTTGTTCTGTAACGGGTTTAAAGCCTTAAGGTCTTTTTTATTATGATAAAATTCGGTTCCAGGTTCTACCGAAGATTAAAATAATATTCTTATTAAATAATTGAGTTTGTTTTCATTGTGTTTCAAGTGCCTTCCGTGTTAATTGTTTCTTTGGTGTTGTTGTTGTGGTGGTGGTGGTCTTCAGTCCAAAGACTGTTCTGATACAACTCTCCATGTTACTCTATCCTGTGCAAGCCTCTTTATCTCCGAGTAACTACTGGGACGTACATCCTTCTGAATCTGCTTAGTGTATTCATCTCTTGGCCTCCCTCTACGATTTTTACCCGCCACTCATCACTCCAGTACTAAATTGGCGATCCATTGATGCCTCAGAATGTGTCCTGCCAACCGATCCCTCCTTCTAGTCAAGTTGTGTCACAAATTCCTCTTCTGCCAAATTCTATTCCATATGTACACATTAGTTACGTGATCCACCCATCTAATCTTCAGCATTCTTCTGTAGCACCACATTTCAAAAGCTTCTAGTCTCTTCTCTAAAACTGTTTATCGTCCGTGTTTCACTTCCATACAGAGCCACACTCAATACAAATACTTTTATATCCCGGCCGCGCGGGATTAGCCGAGCGGCCTTAGGCGCTGCAGTAATAGAATGTGCGGCTGGTCCCGGCGGAGGTTCGAGTCCTCCCTCGGGCATGGGTGTGTGTGTTTGTCCTTAGGATAATTTAAGTTAAGTAGTGTGTAAGCTTAGGGACTGATGACATTAGCAGTTAAGTCCCATAAGATTTCACACACATTTGAACAACTTTTGTATCCCTCCTGGAAGGCGGCGCGTGGGACTGCTCCTGAAAACTGAAAGGTTGGCAGAATGCAGGAAGTGAGTAGGAGAAGGAAAAGGTGAAAATCTCTCGCTACTGCTCTTACCAATGGTTTTACTATATCACAATATTAACTGAATACATAACTTTGCTATGATAAGCGCGTCTCTATATGAAGAGATGTTTCCAGGCCGTCCGCTCTTGATGAATTGGGCTTAATCTGGAGCGGAGCTCGTAGAGCTCCACAGCACAGGCTTGAGGGCGCTGTCGTCGGTGTCTGTCCTAATGCCAACCTCAGATCTTGCACCTACGCCGTGGCATTGTAGTTATCGACACCACAAATACTGTCAGAAAAGACTTCCTTACACTTAAATATATATTCGATGTTAACAAATTTCTCTTCTTCAGAAACGCTTTTCCTGCTATCGCCATTCTACACTTTTATATCGTCTCTACTTCGACCATCATCAGTTATTTTGCTGCCCAAATAGCAAAACTCGTCTACTACTTTAAGTGTCTCGTTTCCTAATCTAATTCACTCAGCATAACTTTCCATTATCCTCCTTTTGCTTTTGTTGATGTACACCTTATATTCTCCTTTCAAGACATTGTCCATTCCGTTCAACTGCTCTTTCAAGTCCTCTGCTATCTCTGACAGAATTACAGTGTTGTTGGCAAACCTCAAATTTTTTCTTTCTTCTCCCTGGACTTTAATACTTATTCCAAAATTTTCTTTTCTCTCCTTTACTGTTTGCTCAATATACAGATTGAATAACTTCGGGGATAAGTTACAACTCTGTCTCATTCCCTTCTCAACAACTCTTTCTCTTTCGTTCCCCTCGAGCCCGATAACTGCCATCTGGTTACTGTAAAAATTGTAAATAGCCTTTGGTCCCTATATTTTACCCCTGTTACCTTAAGAATTTCAAAGAGAATATTCCAGTCAACATTGTAAAAAGCATCCTCTGAGTCTGCAAATGTTATACGAGGTGAGGCAATAAAGTACCGTAATGAGATTTATTTTCTTTGCAGGATGTGGCAACCATGCAGGCTTGCATGGGGACAACATCTTTGACTTTGGTCTATAAGTTGCTTCTAGCAAAAGTGGCACATCGATGCAATTTCTCAGTCGTGAGTTGTGCCGTAATAAGTTACGTTTTTGTGTCTCTCGTCATAGAAATGGAACCGCATAATATTGCGCAATGGTATGCCATTTCTTTTGCGTTAAATTGGGTGAAAACGCGACGACAACTTACAGTAAGCTTCAGAAGGATTTTGGAGAGGAGGTTATAACAAGAGCTCAAGTTTTTCGTTGGCAGAAAATGTTAGTGAAGGAAGAACGAATGTTGAAGATGAAGACCGCAGTGGACGACCATCAACCTTACGGACGGATGTTAACTTGGCCAGGATGAGTGAACTCGTACGATCTGATCGAAGATTATCCGTGAAAATGGTTGCAGAAGAACTGAACATCAGTCAAGAAACGGTTCGTCTAATAATAATTGAAGATCTTGGTATGAGAAAGATTTGTGCAAAAATGGTCCCCAAAAAGCTCACACCACAACAGCGAGAAACACGGAAAAATGTGGCAGCCGATCTGTTAGAGAAAATGGAAATCAATCCAGAACTGTTGAGCCGTGTTATCGCTGGTGATGAAAGTTTTTTTTTTTTTTTTTTTTTTCAGTGCGATCCAGAGACATAACGCCAAAGTTCGCAATGATGTTCAAAGGTATCACCCAGACAAAAAAAAAAACACGCATGTCAAAGTCAAAAGTGAAATGCATGCTTATGTGCTTCTTTCATTCCAAGGGAATTGTCCATAAAGAGTGGGTGTATCATGGACAAACACTTAAGCAATATTATACTACAAAGAAATTTTAGGAAGACTTTGTAAAAGAGTTCTTTGTGTCTGTGCCAACATTACTGATAATTGAATTCTGCATCACGATCTACATCTACATCTACATTCATACTCCGCAAGCCACCCAACGGTGTGTGGCGGAGGGCACCTTACGTGCCACTGTCATTACCTCCCTTTCCTGTTCCAGTCGCGTATGGTTCGCGGGAAGAACGACTGTCCGAAAGCCTTCGTGCGCGCTCTAATCTCTCTAATTTTACATTCGTGATCTCCTCGGGAGGTATAAGTAGGGGGAAGCAATATACTCGATACCTCATCCAGAAACGCACCCTCTCGAAACCTGGCGAGCAAGCTACACCGCGATGCAGAGCGCCTCTCTTGCAGAGTCTGCCACTTGAGTTTATTAAACATCTCCGTAACGCTATCACGGTTACCAAATAACCCTGTGACGAAACGCGCCGCTCTTCTTTGGATCTTCTCTATCTCCTCCGTCAACCCAATCTGGTACGGATCCCACACTGATGAGCAATACTCAAGTATAGGTCGAACGAGTGTTTTGTAATCCACCTCCTTTGTTGATGGACTACATTTTCTAAGCACTCTCCCAATGAATCTCAACCTGGTACCCGCCTTACCAACAATTAATTTTATATGATCATTCCACTTCAAATCGTTCCGCACGCTTACTCCCAGATATTTTACAGAAGTAACTGCTACCAGTGTTTCTTCCGCTATCATATAATCATACAATAAAGGATCCTTCTTTCTATGTATTCGCAATACATTACATTTGTCTATGTTAAGGGACAGTTGCCACTCCCTGCACCAAGTGCCTATCCGCTGCAGATCTTCCTGCATTTCGCTACAATTTTCTAATGCTGCAACTTCTCTGTATACTACAGCATCATCCGCGAAAAGCCGCATGGAACTTCCGACACTATCTACTAGGTCATTTATATATATTGTGGAAAGCAATGGTCCCATAACACTCCCCTGTGGCACGCCAGAGGTTACCTTAACGTCTGTAGACGTCTCTCCATTGATAACAACATGCTGTGTTCTGTTTACTAAAAACTCTTCAATCCAGCCACACAGCTGGTCTGATATTCCGTAGGCTCTTACTTTGTTTATCAGGCGACAGTGCGGAACTGTATCGAACGCCTTCCGGAAGTCAAGAAAAATAGCATTTACCTGGGAGCCTGTATCTAATATTTTCTGGGTCTCATGAACAAATAACGCGAGTTGGGTCTCACACGATCGCTGTTTCCGGAATCCATGTTGATTCCTACATAGTAGATTCTGGGTTTCCAAAAACGACATGATACTCGAGCAAAAAACATGTTCTAAAATTCTACAACAGATCGACGTCAGAGATATAGGTCTATAGTTTTGCGCATCTGCTCGACGACCCTTCTTGAAGACTGGGACTACCTGTGCTCTTTTCCAATCATTTGGAACCCTCCGTTCCTCTAGAGACTTGCGGTACACGGCTGTTAGAAGGGGGGCAAGTTCTTTCGCGTACTCTGTGTAGAACCGAATTGGTATCCCGTCAGGTCCAGTGGACTTTCCTCTGTTGAGTGATTCCAGTTGCTTTTCTATTCCTTGGACACTTATTTCGATGTCAGCCATTTTTTCGTTTGTGCGAGGATTTAGAGAAGGAACTGCAGTGCGGTCTTCCTCTGTGAAACAGCTTTGGAAAAAGGTGTTTAGTATTTCAGCTTTACGCGTGTCATCCTCTGTTTCAATGCCATCATCATCCCGGAGTGTCTGCATATGCTGTTTCGAGCCACTTACTGATTTAACGTAAGACCAGAACTTCCTAGGATTTTCTGTCCAGTCGGTACATAGAATTTTACTTTCGAATTCACTGAACGCTTCTCGCATAGCCCTCCTTACGCTAACTTTGACATCGCTTAGCTTCTGTTTGTCTGAGAGGTTTTGGCTGCGTTTAAACTTGGAGTGAAGCTCTCTTTGCTTTCGCAGATAATGCGCCATCCCATACTGCTCTGTCAGGATAGCAACTTTTAACCTAAAAACAAATTTCAGTACTACCACAGCCACTTTATCCACCAGATATCGTCCGTGCGACTTTTTTCTACACTCCTGGAAATGGAAAAAAGAACACATTGACACCGGTGTGTCAGACCCACCATACTTGCTCCGGACACTGCGAGAGGGCTGTACAAGCAATGAACACACGCACGGCACAGCGGACACACCAGGAACCGCGGTGTTGGCCGTCGAACGGCGCTAGCTGCGCAGCATTTGTGCACCGCCGCCGTCAGTGTCAGCCAGTTTGCCGTGGCATACGGAGCTCCATCGCAGTCTTTAACACTGGTAGCCTGCCGCGACAGCGTGGACGTGAACCGTATGTGCAGTTGACGGACTTTGAGCGAGGGCGTATAGTGGGCATGCGGGAGGCCGGGTGGACGTACCGCCGAATTGCTCAACACGTGGGGCGTGAGTTCTCCACAGTACATCGATGTTGTCGCCAGTGGTCGGCGGAAGGTGCACGTGCCCGTCGACCTGGGACCGGACCGCAGCGACGCACGGATGCACGCCAAGACCGTAGGATCCTACGCAGTGCCGTAGGGGACCGCACCGCCACTTCCCAGCAAATTAGGGACACTGTTGCTCCTGGGGTATCGGCGAGGACCATTCGCAACCATCTCCATGAAGCTGGGCTACGGTCCCGCACACCGTTAGGCCGTCTTCCGCTCAAGCCCCAACATCGTGCAGCCCGCCTCCAGTGGTGTCGCGACAGGCGTGAATGGAGGGACGAATGGAGACGTGTCGTCTTCAGCGATGAGAGTCGCTTCTGCCTTGGTGCCAATGATGGTCGTATGCGTGTTTGGCGCCGTGCAGGTGAGCGCCACAATCAGGAATGCATACGACCGAGGCACACAGGGCCAACACCCGGCATCATGGTGTGGGGAGCGATCTCCTACACTGGCCGTACACCACTGGTGATCGTCGAGGGGACACTGAATAGTGCACGGTACATCCAAACCGTCATCGAACCCATCGTTCTACCATTCCTAGACCGGCAAGGGAACTTGCTGTTCCAACAGGACAATGCACGTCCGCATGTATCCCGTGCCACCCAACGTGCTCTAGAAGGTGTAAGTCAACTACCCTGGCCAGCAAGATCTCCGGATCTGTCCCCCATTGAGCATGTTTGGGACGGGGTGAAGCGTCTTCTCACGCGGTCTGCACGTCCAGCACGAACGCTGGTCCAACTGAGGCGCCAGGTGGAAATGGCATGGCAAGCCGTTCCATAGGACTACATCCAGCATCTCTACGATCGTCTCCATGGGAGAATAGCAGCCTGCATTGCTGCGAAAGGTGGATATACACTGTACTAGTGCCGACATTGTGCATGCTCTGTTGCCTGTGTCTATGTGCCTGTGGTTCTGTCAGTGTGATCATGTGATGTATCTGACCCCAGGAATGTGTCAATAAAGTTTCCCCTTCCTGGGACAATGAATTCACGGTGTTCTTATTTCAATTTCCAGGAGTGTATTTCCAAGAGTCAAAATGGCAGTCAAGCGACATCATTTTCAAACAACATAAGATGTTCAAGAAGCTGTGGCGAGAGTCTTGGAGGGTATTACAGAAGATGAGTTCCAGAAACGTTACCATCAATGGCAGAAGCGCTGGAAAAACAGTGTGCAATCAGAAGGGAACTACTCTGAAGGAGACAACACTCAACTTGACTAAAACGGTAAGCAACATTTTTTTTCACATCAGTCTCTTTACTTTATTGTCGCACATCGTAAACTTAACTTACAAATGCCAGACATGTCCCACGCCGGACCTTTGCCACACTTGCCCTTTCGCCAGGTAGCTTTAGTAACGATCCCTCATGTAAGGGACGCCCTTCCTCGTACGTCTTCTGTACGCTTCCTAACCGCCGTCTCCACATTTTACTCGGTACAATCAGTACGTAAGGGACCTTCTTCTTCGACATCTTGGCCAAATACAGAGCTTCTTTTCCGAAATCGAAATATCTATAACTTTTGGGAAACGAAGGCAATACCGACGATTATGTCAGTATGTAATTAGTTCTGCCAAGTATAAATATAAATCCCTCTGTCTGTACGGTAGCTTCCTTTCACGCTTCCTGATTGCGATACAAACAGTCCATCGCCATGGGAGCAACAAGAAAGGAACGATGTAAAGAGAATGCGAATGCACGCTAATCATTTCTTTTTGATCACTGCATTTGTGCCTGTTTTAATTACTACAAACTGCATGCCCAAAAAATAAAGAAAGAAGAAATGGGTATGTGAGTGTTTGAAAAGAGGAACGACATACTCCATATTAATTTACTCTCTAAAACGCAATATCCCTTGCGGCGAAACATTAGATAGTAAAGTGTGGCGGGACAATGTTCAAAACATGACTGAAAATACATTCACTAAATAGAGATAAGAACATCAATGATTGACATGTCATCTAAAGTCGAGGTACAATTTTAAAAATTTAGAAATAAGGAAATGAAGTAATACAGAATGCTATGCTTGTAACGTACGTTGTTGTTCTACATTGTTTAGCTCTGGTATTCACAGGGTCACAGAGAAAGCATCCTTGGTTTTGGAGGGAAAAGCCGTAATTGTAATGATCTGCACTACAACAGAAACAAGAAGCACAACTCAAGGAAAAATAATGTAATGTGTGTTCCAGCTGCAGTCATGGACTGTGCTGCTGGTTCCGGCCGAGGTTCGAGTCCTCCCTCGGGCATGGATGAGTGTGTTTGTCCTTAGGATAATTTAGGTTAAGTAGTGAGTAAGCTTAGGGACTGATGACCTTAGCAGTTAAGTCCCATAACATTTCACATACATTTGAAGATTTTTTGTGCTCCAGCTGATAAGCGACATTGAAGCAGATAGTTCCTGTGACTTAGTATGGGCTGAAGTTATATTCGACAACCGGAATAAATCAATAACTGGCTCCTTTTACCGACCCCCGGTCTCAGATGAAACACTTGCTGAACAGTTCAAATAAAACTTGAGTCTCATCGCAAATAGGTACCCTACTCATACAATTATAGTTGGCAGTGACTTCAATCTACCTTCCGTATGTTGACATAAATATATTTTCAGACCCTATTGTAGATAGAAAACTACTTCCGTAATTGTTCTAAATGCTTTTTTTTAATTATTTTGAACAATTAGTTCACGAGGTCATTCAAATTGTAAATGGTTACGAAGACACACTTGACCTCTTAGCCACAAATAATGCTGAGCATCACGACGGATACAGGGATTAGTGAACACACAGTCGTAGCGAGGCTCAATTCCGTAACAAAGAAATTCACCAAAACTAAACAGGAAATATATCTATTTATAAAAACAACTAAAAATTCGGTTGACGTCTTTCTAAGAGACAGTCTCCAATCCTTCCAAACTATGTAAGAGAAGACCATATGTGGCTTAAGTTCAAAGACATAGTATCAACAGCACTCGAGAGATTCATACCCAATAAATTAATAAGATCCCCCATGGTACACAAAACACGACAGAAAGCTGCTGCAGGATCGCCGAAAAAGGCAAGTATAATTCAGACGAACGCAAAATGTCCAAGATTGGCGAAGTTTTACTGAGGCTCGGAATTTGGTGTGGATTTCAATGCGAGATGCATTTAATACTTTCCACAACGAAAGTCTCTCTAGAAATGTGGCGGAAACTCCAAAGAGATTCTGGTCCTATGTTAAGTAAACCAGCGGAAAGGCTCAGTAAGTACCTTTACTGCGCGACAGCGATGAGGAGGAGGAGGAGGGGGAGAGATCCAATCCTTCGGAGCAGGTAAAATCGTGGCAAAAGTCCGGCGTGGCAAATGTCCGGCGTGGCAAGTCGAAGCGGTAGGTGGATCAAAACAAAATGGTACCAAAATGGTACTGAAACAGAGGATGACAGACTCAAGGCCGAAATACTAAATGTCTTTTTCCAAAGCTGTTTCACAGAGGAAGACTGCACTGTAGTTCCTTCTCTAGATTGTCGCACAGATGACAAAATGGTAGATATCGAAACAGACGACAGAGGGATAGAGAAACAATTAAAATCGCTCAAAAGAGGAAAGGCCGCTGGACCTGATGGGATACCAGTCCGATTTTACACAGAGTACGCGAAGGAACTTGCCCCCTTCTTGCAGCGGTGTACCGTAGGTCTCTAGAAGAGCGTAGCGTTCCAAAGGATTGGAAAAGCGCACAGGTCATCCCCGTTTTCAAGAAGGGACGTCGAACAGATGTGCAGAACTATAGACCTATATCTCTAACGTCGATCAGTTGTAGAATTTTGGAACACGTATTATGTTCGAGTATAATGACTTTTATGGAGACTACAAATCTACTCTGTAGGAATCAGCATGGGTTTCGAAAAAGACGGTCGTGTGAAACCCAGCTCGCGCTATTCGTCCACGAGACTCAGAGGGCCATAGACACGGGTTCACACGTAGATGCCGTGTTTCTTGACTTCCGCAAGGCGTTCGATACAGCTCCCCACAGTCGTTTATGAACAAAGTAAGAGCATATGGACTATAAGACCAATTGTGTGATTGGATTGAAGAGTTCCTAGATAACAGAACGCAGCATGTCATTCTCAATGGAGAGATGTCTTCCGAAGTAAGAGTGATTTCAGGTGTGCCACAGGGGAGTGTCGTAGTACCGTTGCTATTCACAATATACATAAATGACCTTGTAGATGACATCGGAAGTTCACTGAGTCTCTTTGCGGATGATGCTGTGGTATATCGAGATGTTGTAACAATGGAAAATTGTACTGAAATGCAGGAGGATCTGCAGCGAATTGACGCATGGTGCAGGGAATGGCAATTGAATCTCAATGTAGACAAGTGTAATGTGCTGCGAATACATAGAAAGATAGATCCCTTATAATTTAGCTACAAAATACCAGGTCAGCAACTGGAAGCAGTTAATTCCATAAATTATCTGGGAGTACGCATTAGGAGTGATTTAAAATGAAATGATCATATAAAGTTGATCGTTGGTAAAGCAGATGCCAGACTGAGATTCGTTGGAAGAATCCTAAGGAAATGCAGTCCATAAACAAAGGAAGTAGGTTACAGTACGCTTGTTCGCCCACTGCTTGAATACTGCTCAGCAGTGTGGGATCCGTACCAGATAGGGTTGATAGAAGAGATAGAGAAGATCCACCGGAGAGTAGCGCGCTTCGTTACAGGATCATTTAGTAATCGCGAAAGCGTTACGGAGATGATAGATAAACTGCAGTAGAAGACTCTGCAGGAGAGACGCTCAGTAGCTCGGTACGGGCTTTTGTTGAAGCTTCGAGAACATACCTTCACCGAAGAGTCAAGCAGTATGTTGCTCCCTCCTACTTATATCTCGCGAAGAGACCATGAGGATAAAATCAGAGAGATTAGAGCCCACACAGAAGCATACCGACAATTCTTCTTTCCACGAACAATACGAGACTGGAATAGAAGGGAGAACCGATAGAGGGACTCAAGGTACCCTCCGCCACACACCGTCAGGTAGCTTGCGGAGTATGGATGTAGATGTAGATATAGATGTAGAAGTGTCCGCACACCTAACTTACTTTTCATGTTTATTAATATTGTAAACTCGTATGATGACTATTTTGCCAAAGATATTTAATCACTGAGTAAATTGTTAAATTTAATGGTCGATAAAACTGTGTAATAAGGTCTGTAAACCCTTTGTCCAGTCCTTCTATAAATTCCTGGTAGTCACCGATCACTATTCACACTCACCCGATATCATATTCAGAAATGTCACTTGTTGGCCGCTTGGGGTCGCAGTGGGTAACAGGAAAGGGACGGAGTGTCCCGATTGTTAGTGAGAGGCGGCAGCGCGTGCTGTGAGCGTCGCACGCGAGGTTCCTCGCCTCGCCTCCCAGCGCCGGCAGCTGCACTCGACCCGCCGACGCCCCCAGGGACAGTCAGCTTCCTCTTTCCTCTGGTCCCGGCTAAAAGCCCACGGGGACGATTACCGCGGGGCCAGCCCGCCTGCAGATCGCCCGAGATAAGCCGCCGCCGGCCACCCATTCACCGGCACCGTTCTTCCGCGGCCGGCACGATCCCTTGCTTTCTCTTCCCCTTCCCACTTAGAGGCGCTGCTTTAAGTAAGCACTATTCTACTCGCTCTCTGCCCTTCTTACAAGCGTTTGTGAATAGTCTGCACCGCTCGTTCATTGGACGGGAATTTTTTTTTTAAGTACTCGAGCGAAACGTTTTACGTTACTGGACTTAACGGCACAATACGCAGTCCTCTGACTTCCACCATTCGTATTCTGCCTTCAACCCGAACGCTGTGTTGAGCACCAGAGTGCATTACCAGGGGACTTCCTATAAGAACTGCCATTTCTTCACCTTCCTTCAATTATGAACTGACTTTCCCAATCATTTAAAGGGTGATGAAAGATGAATACCATCTGCCTCTACGCCTTGCCTTCATATATCCTGAAAAACCATTCGATGCGATCAGTAATCTAGCTGTGCTTGAGTCTGTAAAAGAAAAAGGGATTATTGTAACTTGTGGGAAATGAACTCTTATACAGAATGGATGCTGTTGCCATGTTTGTTTCCCAACAGCAAATCGATCCAAAACCAATTTTGATGGCTTTGCCAGTCTCTGGATGAATGGGACCACATGCAGCTCCACGTGATCTTGTGACCTTAAAATTTGCCTGGTCTGTCCACATTCGTTCCCAGTTAATAAACTATAATCTTGTGATACAGTGTTGACTGGAATACTCTCTTTCAAATTCTGAAGGTGCCAGGGGTAAAATACAGGGAGCGAAAGGCTATTTACAATTTGTACAGAAACCAGATGGCAGTTATAAGAGTCGAGGGGCACGAAAGGGAAGCAGTGGTTGGGAAGGGAGTGAGACAGGGTTCTAGCCTCTCCCCGATGCTATTCAATCTGTATATTGAGCAAGCAGTAAAGTAAACAAAAGAAAAGTTTGGAGTAGGTATTAAAATCCATGGAGAAGAAATAAAAACTTTGAGGTTCGCCGATGACATTGTAATTCTGTCAGAGACAGCAAAGAACTTGGAGGAGCAGTTGAATGGAATGGACAGTGTCTTCAAAGGAGGATGTACGATGAACATCAACAAAAGCAAAACGAGGATAATGGAATGTAGTCGAATTAAGTCGGGTGATGCTGAGGGAATTAGATTAGGAAATGAGACACTTAAAGTACTAAACGAGTTTTGCTATTTGGGGAACAAGATAACTGATGATGGTCGAAGTAGAGAGGATATAACATGTAGACTGGCAATGGCAAGGAAAGCGTTTCTGAAGAAGAGAAATTTGTTAACATCAAGTATTGATTTAAGTGTCAGGAAGTCGTTTCTGAAAGTATTTGTATGGAGTGTAGCCATGTATGGAAGTGAAACATGGACGATAAATAGTTTAGTCAAGAAGAGAATAGAAGCTTTCGAAATGTGGTGCTACAGAAGAATGTTGAAGATTAGGTGGGTAGATCACATAACTAATGAGGAGGTATTGAATAGAATTGGGGAGAAGAGGAATTTGTCGCACAACTTGACCAGAAGAAGGGATCGGTTGGTAGGACATGTTCTGAGGCATCAAGGGATCACCAATTTAGTACTGGAGGGCAGCGTGGAGGTTAAAAATCGTAGAGGAAGACCAAGAGACGAATACACTAAGCAGATTCGGAAGGATGTAGGTTGCAGTAGGTACTGGGAGGTGAAGAAGCTTGCACAGTATAGAGTAGCATGGAGAGCTGCGTCAAACCAGTCTCAGGACTGGAGACCACAACAACAACAACATCGTTTGGTCTAAAACATGTCGATGAACTATTGACTATGTGATATTAAGTGAAGTCTGTCACTATTGGTTACATTACTTCTCCTTGGCAACCACGTCATTCAAACTCAGTTTACTCAGTTTGAAGCATATTAAATCTCTGTACGTCTGGCTTTTTTATTCAAGAGTTCTGAAACTGACTTCATTACCAGATAACTTGCCGTATGTTATTGAAGTGTTCATTGCACGCCCCAGTACAAGGTCTCTTGCAAGCCACTAGTTTTTACTGCAGTTTTCGGTGGCTGGTTCGGGTGTAGCGTTTACAATGATTTCACTTGAGTCGAGTAACTAGAGCCGATTATAACAGGCACGGTGTATGAGCAGTAAGGGTGCGTTTTTTGTAATACACTACGTTCATGATAGGATACATTTACTTTCGTTGGACTCAGTAACTTGCTCAAGAGCGTACGAAAATGGCTTCTTTCACTTTTTTTGGGTAAAATACTTTGCTCTTCACCTTTTTGGTTGATCACGCAGCAGCGATATTGACTTATTTTGGGCTTAACAATGTTACGTGTGCCGTTTTTTGTGTGGAATATGTTTGTGAGAATGTACACCTCCACAGCAATACGTATGACGGAACACTATTATTTCACAAGGCGCGTAGTGTGTTATAGAAATATGTTTTATGAATACTTAATGATGCTCTTATAGACACATGTAATCAACACCTTATGAAATCGTAAGATTATTTGATGTCGTGTACTTACATGATTTTCAAGCTTTAAGTGTATAAACGAAGACGAAATCTAAACGATGTAAGCTCATTCCAAGGGTAAATTAAACAACTATTACGCTTTCGTTGTATTCCGTGTTGGAATTCTGGCAGCCAAGAGACCTGAGAATAACCAAGCCGTTACCCTTGTAGTTCCGTCTGCAACCACCGTTCCCACAGGGAGAAATGCACATTAGGTTGTCCCGGTAGACAGCGTAGAAAAAGGTTCGGAGGTGTGCCTTGCAGTTTTCCATTTTGGGAACGCGTTTCATGCAGTAAGCGCTATACCACAAACATACTGGGCACAAGAGGGTAGACTGCTGGCTGTGATAGTGTTAGAGCTCATGTTGTGCTGCGCTCTGCCTCACTCTGAGTATCTGTGACAACCTAGACGCATGTAATCAACACCTTGTGAAATCATAAGATTAGTTGGTGTTGTGTACTTATCTGTTTTCCTAGCCTTAAGTGCAACAGGTAAGCCGGCCACGGTGGCAAAGCCGTTCTAGGCGCTTCAGGTCCGCAGCTCGTGGTCGTGCGGTAGCGTTCTCGCTTCCCACGCCCGGGTTCCCGGGTTCGATTCCTGGCGGGGTTAGGGATTTTCTCTGCCTCGTGATGACTGGGTGTTGTGTCGCCAATCACAATAGTGTGACTACCTGTCAGATGGCTAAATAACCTCCTTTTGCATAGAAGATCGCTACAAGATGCACAGAGGAGGAGGAGGAGATTAGTGTTTAACGTCCCGTCGACAACGAGGTCATTATAGACGGAGCACAATTTCGGATTAGGGAAGGATGGGGAAAGAAATCGGCCGTGCCCTTTGAAAGGAACCATCCCGGCATTTGCCTGAAATGATCTAGGGAAATCACGGAAAACCTAAATCAGGATGGCCGGACGCGGGATTGAACCGTCGTCCTCCCGAATGCGAGTCCAGTGTGCTAACCACTGCGCCACCTCGCTCGGTGCAAGATGTACAGAAAGGTAGTCAGTGGGGTTCTGTAAGGCACCGGCAAGGTTTTGGAGCCATGTTAACTCCAGTGTCGTGTTCAGCTGTGCTGGGTTTCTCGGTTCAGGATCCGTGGCGCTTACAGCGCGATCGAGGTGATCCAACAGATTCTCGATTAGGCTTTAATCTGGAGGTCTACTGTACAGGGGAGAACAGCAAACTCATCCCGGTGCTCTTCAAACCACAAGTATATCCTGCGATTTGTGCGACACGTTTCATTGTCCTGCTTGTAGATGTCACACTGTCGAGCAAAAAGAAACTGCATGTAGGGGTGTAAATGGCCCCCAAGGATAGACAGATACCTGTGTTGATCCATTGTACCTCCTACAATGACGAAATCAGACGGGGAATGCCACTAAAATATTCCTCGGACCACACTGGTCCATCCTCAGGCGTGGACCCTTCCGATGATTGTTGCACAGTGTTTGCTTACAGACGCTTCACGATGTACACGTCAACGGCCATCTGTCCGAAGGAGAATACGACGTGACTAGTCTGCAAAGGCCACCTGTCGCCACTCAGTAGACGTCCAGTTACGATATTCACGTGTCTTCGTCGCCAATGAATCGCAATTAGTACGGGTACATGAACCAGGCGTCTGCTGCGGAAGTCCATACGCGTCAATGTTCTCTGAAAGGGCGTTGAGGAGAACCTGCTGGTAGACAATTGTTTCATCTGGGCTGTTGCTTGCTCAACAGTTGGACTTTATTCGCCTGTAAACATCTACGCAGCCGTCGTCCACCCCTCTCATCTATGGCCTATGGTGCACGACAGTTGCTTCGGCGCCGGTTTTGGATAACTCCATTTTGCCATGCACGATATACACTACTGGCCATTAAAATTGCTACACCAAGAAGAAATGCAGATGATAAACGGGTATTCATTGGGCAAATATATTGTACTAGAACTGACATGTGATTACATTTTCACGCAATTTGGGTGCATAGATCCTGAGAAATCAGTACCCAGAACAACCACCTCTGACCGTAGTAACGGCCTTGATACGCCTGGGCATTGAGTCGGACAGAGCTTGGATGGCCTGTACATGTACAGCTGCCCATGCAGTTTCAACGCGATACCACAGTTCATCAGGGGTAGTGACTGGCGTATTGTGACGAGCCAGTTGCTCGGCCACCATTGACCAGGCGTTTTCAGTTGGTGAGAGATCTGGAGAATGTGCTGGCCAGGGCAGCAGTCAAACATTTTCTGTATCCAGAAAGGCCCGTACAGGACCTGCAACATGCGGTCGTGCATTATCCTGCTGAAATGTAGGGTTTCGCAGGGATCGAATGATGCGTAGAGCCACGGGTCGTAACACATGTGAAATGTAACATCCACTGTTCAAAGTGCCGTCAATGCGAACAAGAGGTGACCGAGACGTGTAACCAATGACAAACCATACCATCACGCCGGGTGATACGCCAGTATAGCGATGACGAATACACGCTTCCAATGTGCGTTCAGCGCGATGTCGCCAAACACGGATGCGACCATCGTGATGCTGTAAACAGAACCTGGATTCATCCGAAACAATCAGGTTTTGCCATTCGTGCACCCAGGTTCGCCGCTGAGTTCACCATCGCAGGCGCTCCTGTCTGTGATGCAGCGTCAAGGGTAACCGCAGCCATGGTCTCCGAGCTGATAGTCCATGCTGCCGCAAACGACGTCGAACTCTTCGTGCAGATGGTTGTTGTCTTGCAAACGTCCCCATCTGTTGCCTCAGGGATCGAGACGTGGCTGCACGATGCGTTTCAGCCATGCGGATAAGATGCCTGTCATCTCGACTGCTAGTGATACGAGACCGTTCGGATTCAGCACGGAGGTCCGTATTACCCTCCTGAAGCCACCGATTCCATATTCTGCTAACAGTTATTGGATCTCGACGAACGCGATCAGCAATGTCGCGATACGATAAACCGCAATCGCGATAGGCTACAATCCGACCTTTATCAAAGTCGGACATGTGATGGTACGCATTTCTCCTCCTTACACGAGGCATCACAACAACGTTTCACCAGGCAACGCCGGTCAACTGCTCTTTCTGTATGAGAAATCGGTTGGAAACTTTCCTCATGTCAGCACGTTGTAGGTGTCGCCACCGGCTCAAGCTTGTGTAAATGCTCTGAAAAGCTAATCATGTGCGTATCACAGCATCTTCGCCCTGTCGGTTAAATTTCGCGTCTGTAGCACGTCATCTTCGTGGTGTAGCAGTTTTAATGGCCAGCAGTGTACCTCAACCACGGCGACACATGAACAGTTTACAAACTTAGCCGTTTCGGAAATGCTTCCATTCTTGTCCTGAAAGCCAGTAATCATGCTCGCTTTGGATGCCGGATAAATTGCTCCGTTCCCGCTGTACGACAATGACTGCACTGTTTTCCGCGTCCCCCGACTCGCTTTGTATACCCTCCATTGCTAGTGCTACCACCTGCCCTCTGTGAGTATGTTGACGGCGAACATAGGAATAAATGAAATGAAACACCTACAGCCGTCTTTTCGACGTTAGTTTATTATGGGTGACTCAGTATACCATCTTCAGGTTTCAACTGACGTCGAGGGGATGAACTCCAATAGTATACGCGATCCCATCAGTGGCCTACATCTATGAACTGGCTTCCGTAGAATACTGTAAAAGCGATGTTGCGACAGCAACCTTCCACTACTCGAGTTGGTGGTTGATGCTTGTTCACTTTTACAGTATTCTCAATGAGCCAGTTCACAGCTGTAGGCCACTGATGAGATCGTGTATACAATTATAGTTGCCCCCCCTCCCAGCGTCAGTTAAAACCTGAAGGTGGTGTATTGAGTCACCGAAACTGGCTCCAATATAATGAAGTAACATCAAAACAGCGGTTGTAGATGTTTCATTTTGTTACGTAAGTGAACGGGCCAAGTCCAGCAGACAGTCAACCACAAGGATGGCCATACAAAAACTCGAACATAGGCGATGATCACAGTAGTGTGACAGGAGCGTGTATTTCAAGTTTCTGGTCAGGGGTAAAATAAATGTCGTGTGACTAGGGCCTCCCGTCGGGTAGACCGTTCAAAAATGTTTCAAATGGGTCTGAGCACTATGGGACTTAACTTCTGAGGTCATCAGTCCCCTATAGCTTAGAACTACTTAAACCTAACTAACCTAAGGACATCACACACATCCATGCCCGAGGCAGGATTCGAACCCGCGACCGTAGCGGTTGCGCGGTTCCAGACCGTAGCGCCTAGAACCGCTCGGCCACTCCGACCGGCGTAGACCGTTCTCCGAGTGCAAGTCTTTCGATTTGACGCCACTTCGGCGACTTCCGCGTCGATGGGGATGAAATGAGGATGATTAGGACAACACAACACCCAGTCCCTGAGCAGAGAAAATCTCCGAGCCCGCCGGGAATCGAACCCGGGCCCTTAGGTTTGACATTTTGCCGCGCTGGCCACTCGGCTACCGGGGCCGGACTGGTCAAGGATAGACATTATAGTACTTCAGTCTACCCAATTTGTTAGAGACATTAAAAATATACAGAAGTGGCTTAGCATCGCGTTCTGACCTGCACTGCATCAGCCAAGACAAGCTGCATACGTTTTATTCATAAGAGTTGTGTGAAAAAGAGACACTCACGTTAATTCCAAATTTGTGAGAAGTATATTGATTTCATGCAGACAGTGAACAGTAACGAGTGCTACCATTTTATTTAATTTAGTTTAATTCCTACCTTAAATTCACTGATTTCTGGTAGTGAAGTTGCACCAGTTAAAGCAGTGGTGTTGTTGTGTATTTTAATGTAAGAAACTGTGTCCGACAACTTTGACGAATCGGATTGCTTCAGTCTTTGTTTGACTTTTATTGACTTAAATTCATTCACTCAAAGTTTAAGATTAAAGTAACTGATACCTAAAGACCAGTATGAAATTCAGTTTTGTTTAGAAGTTGGTTGACTACGAAGTAACTTAATGTCTGCGAGTTTCTGGTATACCAGATAATAATTTCATACATGAAAAAAATAAATTCAGTAATTTATTTAAGTCGAACAAACACGAACACTTCTCCAAAACTTCGCCCTGTCATGAAGTGGTGACCGTTTGTAGCAAGTTTTAAACTGTTTTTCAAAAGGATTATTCAAAATGTAAGTCAGTACTGACCCCGATCTAGTGTTGTACATTGGTACTGCACTTTAGTGGCAAACAACATCCATCACAACGGTAGCTGAAGGTAAGAATTGAAGCGAGTAACTTTGTTCCGCAACGAACCCCTAATTTGGCCACTACACGATTTAGCTGGAGTAATATTGCCTAGTTAATTCTCAAAGCGTTACATACTCGTTTAACTATATTAAGAATGTGCAAGTTTCGAAAAGGTAGTGTTCATAATGAAACTGTGTGTCGGATCAAGACTTTAACTCATACCAGCGCACACTCCGCTACTGAGTGAAAATTTTATTCTGGAGTGTCCACGATGTTTATATTGTTAGTTTAGTTGTGAGTCGAAAGTTATTAGTTGCGAAACTTAATCGAGGTGGTGACAAGGTCACGCTGCTTTGCAGGCGTGACCAAAACCTTTGTAACGCAACACGATCGTAGAGTACCGTATTTCACGTCCGACTTGATAGCTGCGTGGTCGCCGGCACGGTAGCTCAGCGTGTACGGTCAGAGGGTTAGCTGCCCTCGAAAATAAAAACAATAAAAAAACTGAGTAAATGGATCACCGATGAACTTGATCAAGCGTCATGGTACGTCCGCCCCGAACAAATAGAACGAACAGTAACGACCAAAATGACTGGTCAGCGCGACAGAATTCCATGCAAAGGGACCCGGGTTCGATCCCGGCTGGGTCGGAAATTTTCTCCGTTCAGGGAGTGGGTGTTGTGTTGTCTTCATCATCAACTCATCCACATCGAAGCGTAAGCCGCCGAAGTGGCATCAACTAAATAGACTTGCGGCAAGCGATCGGTCTACCCGACGGGAGGCCCTACACACACGACATTCATTTCACTTTATTTTACGAATAGGAAACTGGGGGAAGTGGGTGATAGGATCCTTACTGCCAAATTTCTCATGTTCCGTTCGGTAACACTCATGTTGACAAAACAGTAGCCCGAAATTCATTACGTTTTCTTGCGTAGGATAAATAATGACTGCAAGAAACGAATCACGAACTGGTAGCTTTCATCTACATTGGAACATACAAAACTGTCCGAGTCTGGTGTGCCGGGTAATATATTAGCACCGCGCAAATTACGTGGTGATGAGAATGACTTTACCGACGCTATATGTTGCAATATTGTTTCGGTGGAGGAATGTTCACAAAGTCGGTTTCATCGGGTAATGAAGTAGCGGTACAACTTACAGGAGTTATTACGCTGTCGCAATAAATATTTCTACGAAGAAGTAAAGCTTCATTAGAGGAGCCTGTAGTAATGAAGGATAAAACGATGAGGCGATGTACGCTGAAGAATACTGGAATTTAGTTATAAACTTTAAGCAGAATTCTTGTTCATTTAATGCGCTTCGTCCTTTGACATATAATTAAGAACAAAGGTCGAGTTTGCAGATCATAGCACTGAAAATGAGTGGTTGTAGTTCCTGTATTTCATTTTGAGAAAAAAAGGACTGCTCTTGCTTATTATCGAAACAGTTGACTCACATAGCTACAGTGCAGTAAAGGAATTATTTCTTCTTTGTTGCATCAGTAAGAAGCGAGTTATATTTGTTTGACAGCGGTATGCTAATTTTCTGTCGAGGCAGACCGAAATGTCATTAGCACAGGAAGCTCTTGTAGCAAATTCGCTGAATGTGAATATCTTGGATCAACTGTGTTAGGTATACGCTTACTATCTGTTAGTGAAACGTGAAAATTTGTGCCGGACCAGGACGCGAACCCGCATTTTCCGCCTATAGCGAGCGGTCAGCTTAACCATCTCGCCTATTCATGCACGCCTCCCGGACCGATCCAATGTTCCATACGTTACACTGTCTACGTCCCTTTTATTTCGAATACATTTCGGACCGCTGACAGTTATTTGTTACGTATGATCATCCAGCGATACAAGTAAATATTAAATGCCTGGGAAGCCACAATACTACATCATGGGTCTCGATTCCTCAAAGTTTCGTTCTCACTGGTGCTGGAATACAGAGTAAAGCTGTGAGTATTTGGTGATGCATGTAGGGGACCATGGTATAGGAACGTAGACGGTGTGACATGGAACTTTGGATTGATCCGGGAGGTGGACGGATAGCCGAAGTGCAAATTTTCATATGTCAATAATAGGTAGAACATCTATAGTAACACGGCTGATGCCAAGGTATTAGCATTCAGCGAATTTATATCGAATTAATTTCGGATGGCTGTCAATCGTCATTAATGACTCTTCACCAAGACACACAAGTAAATGTTTTAGTTTTGTCTGAAAGTGAATGCTGTGGACTAGTTACTCTGGAGAAGTCTGAAAAGCGCTCACCAGAGACGATGAACGTTCCATGCCTCACTACCGCCCCTCCTTACTGATGAATTATCACCCACCCCACACAGTCCAGTGCCTGATGTCATATTATACTGACCGAACAATTGTTTTCCAAGAATTCTGGACATCTCTCTCTCTCTCTCTCTCTCTCTCTCTCTCTCTCTCTCTCTCTCTCTCCCTCCCCCCTCTCTCTCTCTGGCTTAAACAATCTCTCTCTCCCTCCCCCCCTCTCTCTCTGGCTTAAACAACGACTTTTTCGCTATGTCCGCAGCAATAAATTTCTTCCACTTAGGATGAGGCATGTTGCAACTTACGTACATTCGTTGGTATGAGTTCGTAAGTAGGCTGTTTAGGTTTTTATGTTGATAACGCCACGTAACGCTCTGTATGAAAATCACTGACTGTGCTGTGTGCAGTCTGTGGCTGGTTGTACTGATTGTTGAAATATTCGCTTGTGTAGTGTTGGGCAGTTGGATATCAACAGCACGTAGCGTTAGTGCAAAGTGCTTCGTATTCTTTAAATATCTGCAAAGTTTTATCAGCATCCCTGGAAACATCACAGACGATTGCGTCCTGTTTTCACGTTTGCGTTGCTAATATCAATAGGGTAATTTGTTACAGAACGTAAGTGGTTCGTAGTTACAAGGCTCACACTTACTGCTCATCTCACCAATAATAATTATTTCCGAGAGTTAGTTTCTTATCTCAAAATTCTGAGCTTGTAATATCTACTAACTGTACACCGAAGTTACCTACTTTTTGAGGCGATTTATAAATTTTAAATCTTTCTTCGTTTCAGATCTGACTTTCCCATTGGGTATAGAAGGGCTTAATTTTGCTCATGTTTGGCGCGTTTTCAGTGTATCATTGTTGCCCGTCCAAGAGAAAATGGCTGTGTTTTGGCACACAGAGCTTAAATCCATTGTTATAGCAGTTTCATGCTGTTTGCCAATAGGATATAAGCACGGCATAAGCAGTTTCTGGACAATGGTGGTTTCCCGAAGCCGCATGCTGGTGGCTGGCGCGTCTCTAGAGCAGAGATTTCCAAACATTTCCTCTGGGGTGAACACTTTGGGAATCCAGGTACTTAGGTGGAACACCTTGTTTATTTTGAAAAGTGATACTATTTTAAAAAATTACAATATCTTGTTTTACTCAGTGAGTACTTCAATTTTAGATTATAAGGAATAACAAAGAAATCATAATAAAATTTAAAAAATAAGTAGTATCACAAAAATTTCGGAAAAACGCTATGTTATTAGTAGTTTTTCGTGGAACATTTCTTCATTTCCCGTGAACACCACTGTTCCGTGGAACACAGTTTGGGAGACACTGCTCTTGATAACATTCGTAGGGTACTCAAAACACTGTTACGTCTGTATCCATACAAAGTGCAGATCCTGCAGGTCATAAAGCCCGATGACAAGCAAAGGCGAAATGTATTTCATGAATAATGTTTAACCGATGAGGCTACATTCCATGCCTCTGGATCTGTGAAAAATCATAACTTTCACATATGGGGCTATAAAATCCACACAGTTATCACGAAAAGGTGCAAGACAAAAATTGTGTGTTTGGTGTGGCGTCATGTGCGACAAGAAAACTGAGCCGTTCTTCTTCGTTGAGGGTTCCGTCACGGGAACGACGTACCCAGACATGATGGACATGTTTGCTTTTCCCCATGCTGAGGACCTGCAACCATACCTGTTTTTCAACAGGATGGTGCTTCACCTTACTGGTCATTGGATACTGCTAAAGCACTGAAACGAACTTTTCTAGGGGGCTTTCTAGGGAGCTTCCACGTTCCCTCGACATCACATCATTGGATTACTTTTCACTGGGAGTGCATGAAGGATAGGCCGTTCGCCACTGCAATGCGGGTACTTCAAATCGTCCGTACGTCTACTCGGATTGTGCAAGTTATCGTTACCATCCCTCCGAACACGTCGCAGAGGACCTCGATGAGAACGTAACGCAGACTAGAAAGGCTTCGAATCACTCCAGGAGCCCACGTGCAAGTGCTTTAATTTGATTTTACAATTTCTTAAAAACTTATCTTGCAGTACAACTTCTTTTATTCTGAGCAAATTGAAATAGGGCGTGTCGGTGTAGCCACTCCGTATAGCTTTTACCGTAAAGATATGGGACAGCCGCTAGATTATGTGGTGTCACCGCCAGACACCACACTTGCTAGGTGGTAGCCTTTAAATCGGCCGCGGTCCGGTGGTATAGCAGTCTGGAACCGCAAGGCCGCTACGGTCGCAGGTTCGAATCCTGCCTCGGGCATGGATGTTTGTGATGTCCTTAGGTTAGTTAGGTTTAACTAGTTCTAAGTTCTAGGGGACTAATGACCTCAGCAGTTGAGTCCCATAGTGCTCAGAGCCATTTGAACCATTTGAATCCGGTGGTATACGTCGGACCCGCGTGTCGCCACTATCAGTGATTGCAGACCGAGCGCCGCCACACGGCAGGTCTAGGGAGACTTCCTAGCACTCGCCCCAGTTGTACAACCGACTTTGCTAGCTATGGTTCACTGACAAAATACGCTCTCATTTGCCGAGACGATAGTTAGCGTAGCCTTCAGCTACGTCATTTGCTACGATCTAGCAAGGCGCCAGTACCAGTTACTATTGATACTGTGAATAATGTACAGTCAAGAGCGACGCTCATCATTAATGGATTAAAGTTAAGTATTTCACCAGCTACGTCCGTTTTTCTAAATTCTAATTTCCTTGTCCTGTTCCAGACCTCACGCCAGCCTGTGTGAGCTAAAACGCGTGCCTTTCGGCTTCCTCTTGTAACCCTGTGTTGGCTCTCCTGCCAACCCACAACAGATTACAATTACGAAAAATGAAAAATGTGTACTGATCAATACAGTGACGGAAGTGGAAAATATTACACAATAACCACATTCAACGAACGCTAGCGAATTGATATTCCTGTATTTACCGACTTGTGGGATATGTTGGTTAAAATTTCAACTTTATGCGAGCTTTTTTTCAGTACAGCACAAAACCATTCCTATAGATGACCAATGGTGTGACTGTATGATGCGTCTAACATTACTAGAACTCTTCAGGTAAAGGTGAATGTCCAGCTTATTACCATCCTTCGGACCTCGAGAACGTTTGAGTTACTGACGTGAGCGACATGGGAATAACACAGGGAGAGATTAAATAAGCTGTTATCCGTAGTGCACTGACTGCAAAACGGGAAGTGACAAATAAAAATGCCAGTGAGCTAGGTACTTGGGAAGTGATGAAAACATCGTTCGGACAGTAACAGTTTTATCAAAATAAACTACCACTATGCTCATTAAGTAACAAAATTCAAATGGATGCCCGTAACAAATGGATGGCCAAAATCTTACAGTGCAATTATAAATGCCACCAGGTGTGCGCTTAGCTTCCTTTTACAATCAACCGAGTATGGCCTCAAATCCAGCGCCAGTTCACAGTACTGGAGGCGCCGTTCTACAGGACGCTAGTCAGATAGCGTACTCATTGCTACTTCTAAACCATGTAAACAGTTTACATTTAACAAACGCACAATAACCAGTTGACAAAAGCTGGCGGCTCTTCCAAGTTTCACAGGATGACACATTGCCCACGTCCAGAAATATATTTAAAATAATCTTTCAAATAATCTAGAGCCCACAAATAAGATGAATAATGTGTTAAACCAATAGCGCTTGTATCTAACACCATTAGCTGTTAACTGCTGACTAATAGTCCTGGTAAACTTGGTACAAGTGTAGTACAATTAGGTTGCAAATTGCAAAAAAAAAAAAGTGCTGAAGGAGGAAGCACAATTGGATAGGCGTAAACAAAAGGTACAAAATCGACGAGGACAAATCATAATACTCCCGTTTAAAAAATATTAAAACCAGTTGTACTCACTGAGGAAGTTCAGACGAGCTCCACCATCCAAATTTAGTCTCCTTCAAACTAATAAATGACAAATTTAAACAAAGAGCAAATAATATTTAGTTCCGACCCATGGTAACAGGAACCAATTAACGGGCAGAAGCAATTTAACACGAAACAATAAATAAACAAGTCTTTCCAAATCTTTCGGCACCAGTGAAAGTGAAATTTTTATATATCGTTATCACACTTCCATGCACTGTAGCACAACAAACCGAAAAGGAAACGACGTCCGTTGAATAGATCTTTAAGGTGTTGTAACTTTTAAACTACTTATTAGCGGAATGAGCATGCATAAACACGAAATCCATCAAATACGACACAATAGCTTCGGAAACTGTGAAATCGAGATTGCACCGTACAATGTGCTTTTGTTACACAATCTGAGCACGGGACACGTGATCTAGTTAGCCAATTACAGCGAGCGCAGCAGACGTGATCTATTCAGACAACGGCAACGTGACTGTTTCGTCGCGCGGGCACACAAATTAAAACACACATAGTATAGAAACACGTAGAGCTACAGCCGCATATATAATTTTGATTCCGCTTTTTCTTTCGTCAGTGATGTGATTAGGCTGGAATGTTGGACGACATCTGAAACGGATGCAAATGAAGCAATGATTTTACTATTTGTATAGAGAAATATATGGGTCTTTTATTCCGGATACCACGTGGCTTCCATATCGCGATTTCCGAGGGTATGGTACGGCTTGGAAGTAATAACAGAACTTAATCCTAGAATATTGAAGGGTGGGGTGGGGGTGGGGGGGGCACTGAGACTAAACCATCGTAAATTTTGCTACTCCACATTTTATTTAAACAGTCATAATTTACAGTTTATGCACTAGGTATTTACAATTATAATGTCTCCAGTGGTACGCCACATCCAAAATAAGTACAAAATGTGTCGTTGTACACCCTATAGTGATAACGGTATTAGTGTGGCAGAGCGGTTCTAGGCACTTCAATCTGGAACCGCACGACCGCTACGGTCGCAGGTTCGAATACTGCCTCGGGCATGGATTGACGTCCTTAGGTTAGTTAGGTTTAAGTAGTCCTAAGTTCTAGGGGACTGATGACCTCAGATGTTAAGTCCCATAGTGCTCAGAGCCATTTGACCCATTTGGTAACTGTATTAGTCAAAATGTTGGTGGGAATCTCGAATTGGTACCAATTGTAATGGTAAATTCTAGGATGATTCAGTGATCTAGACTCAAACTGCTAGGATGGAAGATGTGTCTTTTATATTCTTTGTTGTTACAAATACTTCGCTGTTATTCTACGAATAGGCCGCGATTTCCAGGAATGTGGCTAAGCAGTTTTCGGTTGTATTTTCCGAATATCTCGTGTTTTTCTATGGTGTTGTTAGGCTGGGAAATAAAACCACAGCTTGAACTGGCAGAAAAATCTGATTGTGATGACAGACTGATCTGTAGCGTAGTGAGAGATCTAGGCTAGGTTGAACTGCAGCAGTTTGGTTTTGATTTGGTGAAGTCAACGAACGTGAAAGCAAAAAACCTAGTTGTAGTGACAGATGGATCTGAAGCGTAGCCTTAGGTTGGAATGCAGCAGTTTGGTTGTGAGTTGCCCAAGCGAAATCTGGGAAAGGAAACACAAAAAAGGCCGTGAAATCGTTGGAAATTGGGTGTTCGGTGGAATTAAGCGATAGTCGAAAAAATGCTTCTTTGAGCCCGTTCAGAATAGTAAAAGAAAAGATCGTTAGTGATTGCTTCTGTTCATCGGCACTCAAGGTACTGAAGGCTTTCAGCACCTTAAAGTTAACCATATTCTGAACTTCGTGGATAAGAAAGATCGTTCAATTTACACACACAACGTGGACAGAACATGGCGAACGTAAGACATGACTTCCCACGATATGGGATGGGAGAAAGACCAAATATTTCGCTAGTTACCTACTTGAGCTAGTTACCCACTTGAGTATATGTTCCATCCAGCACATCGACAGAAAGAAATATTATATCACCTGCTCGAACAGTCCACGGGTATACTGCCGGTTCATAGTGGCCAACGGGCACAATATTTCGGCGATCAGACATGTCGCCATCGTCAGGTGCGCTGAGTTCCCACCCAGCGGAATTGTAATGCAATAATTCTTTCTAAGAATGTTACAAGCACGACTAGCGATTACTTTTCCGTCTCATTCGTGGAAACCGGCGGCTTCAATTTCATCACCATTACAGATATGTTACAGTATCGCCTCGTTCCGTACCGTACATTTTCCACATTACATTGGAATATCTTTGTTCGTGTTTATTTCTTACAAGTTTATCGTCGTTTGTGTGTTCGCGCATTCAAAGTGTGATGATACGAGTGGTTGATTTCATATCTTGTAATGTGCTCTTATTCTGTGTTATGATTGTGCCGAAGTTGTGTAACAAAAGCACAGCATACCATGCAATCTCGATTTTACAGTTTCCGAAGCTGTTGTGTCACGTTTAATGGATTTAGTATTTATATTTACTTATTCCGGAAGTATGCAGCTTCAATGCCACAGCGCATTTAAGATCTACCGAAGAGACGTCCATTTTTTCTCGATTTGTTGTGCAACAGTGTATGAACGAGCGAACCGACATATAAAACTTTTATCCCACTAACAACTACTAAGTAAGAAACCGACTTTAGGTCGACAGGGAGTGAAGTTCCAACATGTGGCCCTAAACCAGACTGGACTGTACGTTAAGAGCGGCTCTACAGGGCAAGCGCACAACAACAGGAATTGTTCTGTAATGTGTCCACCAAATTTATTTCTTTTTGGCTGAACGGGCCTATTTCATCTCCTGTCTGCGATCTCACTTAGGAACCGCGCCATTCTCATGCACTTGACCATGTGCTGTTCTGAAGGTGCCGACTTAGCTTACCACTCGGAATGTCTCCGCGCTCCTTTTGCCACCTGGAACCTTACTTCTTGGCAACCAGACGGGAAACCTCACTCCGAGAACCAGGTACGTCTGTCAAAGACAAGGGAGCTCCTGCGCATGCCATTTCGGGCAGAATACATGGAGCCGTTGCCGAGAAACAGCCAAAGAGCTTAGTCACGTGCATATTGCTAAGAGCCAGCACGCCTCAACGGAGTGGACTCGGAACAACATAGTCTCAAGAAGAGTAGCCATGGGTCCTTGCCAAGGAGTGCCGCACGAGAAAATCATTCAATTCTTCGACTGCCTCTGGCGAATATGAGGCTGACAGCAACTGAAATACAGGCAAATAAGCGGAGAGCCACCACGAACCGTATTAAATCCGTTGGTGCAGGGGCTATCACACTGGTCTCGCATTCAGGAGGACTGCGGTTTACATCCCTATCCGGCCATCCAGATATAGGTTTTCCATGATTTCCCAAAATCGCTCCAGGCGAATGCCAGGATAATTCCTTTGAAAAGGGCACCGCCGATTTCTTTCCCCATCCTTTCGTAACCCGAACTTGTGCTCCATCTTCAGTGGCTGCACTGTCGACGGGAGATTCAAATCTTATCTTTTTTCACCGCCGACCATTGGGAACGGATCACTGGAAACTCTGCTGAGATCTCGAGCTGCTATGCTTCATTTACTATAGTTGATAACTTGGTGACAGATCACAACAGGCAGTGATTCTCGAGACTCGTACCTGTCCCAATTCCTGAAATCTCGGTGCAGTGACTATTTGATATGGCAACATGACCAATTTCATAATTGACCAATTTCATCAGTTTCATATTTGTCGAAGAGGGGCTGAATGCTCCCCAGTACGTCGAAATATGGTAAACCCTGTTGACATACGTTTCAAGAACGGGATACCAAGGTACATATTCCAGCAGGATAATGCAAGACTGCACACTGGAGGTCAAACAACAAACACCTTGAATTATGTACAGATCCTAGTTTGTCACCCACCGAATATGTCTGGGCCGCAATAGGCAGACCTAGATATTCACACTAACCTCCATCCAGGAATCTTGATAAACCGACACGGTACGCTTTCTGCCATGGTAAGAAATTCCTCAAGACGACATTCTTCCGCTGTTTGTTTACATTCCACAAGGAATACAACATTTATGCCCTTTAGAATTGGTCTTTACGATGTACGTTAGTTCCGAACTCAATGAAAATTTCATCGTTTAATATTTGTCAGGTGATTAATATGTCAATGAAGTATGAGAAATATCGGAGTTGTGCTTCATGGTGTAACATTTTTGATTTCCATCTAGGTGAGTCACCCAGAAACACGATATTTGTATGGGACACTGACAGCGGGCAGTAAAAGCAGTAAAGTGCTGTGTTATAAACGGAGTGAGTTCAACGAACCGAGCTTGACAAACACTGAGGTTTTACCTACAGAGTGAGTTTCTGTTGTTTCAACAACGTGCTGCATCAATAATCATTGTAGATGTGGCAGAGTGATCTCAACGAGGACAGCTCACTGACCTCCAGTAACGACATATCGATAGCCTACGGCAAGCCGATAAGGGCGGAGGAGCCATGCCTCCCGAGGCCGGGGGTAAGACCCAGTCCTCCCATTGCCACGTACATTACATGCGTCTAGACGAAGTTGTAAAATATTTTCCCCGTCTGTCATAAGTAACAAGGAATAACGGCTCTCATTATACCGCGTGTTGATATCAAAAGAACATAAGCCCCTAATACTTAAATGTAAATTAGTAGTTTTTGTAGAAATTTATTTAGCACTACCCAGGGTGCACCGCAAGGATGCGAACAGTCTCACACGCAAATGTACTTACAAAAACTGGTTCAAATGGCTCTGAGCACTATGCGACTTAACATCTCAAGTCATCGGTCCCCTAGAACTTAGATCTACTTCAACCTAACTAACCGTAGGACTTCACACACATCCATGCCCGAGGCAGTATTCGAACCTGCGACCGTAGCGGTCGCGCGGTTCCAGACAGAAGCGCTCGGCAAATGTACTTACAGATTTTCGTTTTTTTTTTAAATATATTTACTAATTATTTGTAATTATTTGTCATGATAGTCTAATATGTAAGACGATTTTTACGATTGACAACGTTTATCATTTTAGTTTGATCTTTCAAATTCCATTTTGTAGAAAATTTCACACACTGCATTCCAGCTACAAGTTCCCCTCTTGCTTCTTCATTAATTTTAAAGCCAGACAATGCCTTTCCTTTACTCGATTTTTAGGGACTGTTACAATTTTTGTATCGAGCTGAATTTGTTTCAGTATCTCAAAATTCTGTATGTACATGGTGTTAGGGTCCAGGTACAGATATTGTGCTCATTGGAACCTTAAAATCTATCCACTTCAGTGTATTTTTTTTTTCATGTGTCTAACACTCTTCCCGCGAACACGATACATCATTTACTACCTATTTACTACCTAATGTTTTCTGCACGGTCGTAACTACACCACGAAATGGGTTACGCCTCTCAGTTTTGCGTACAGGCGTTCATGCTCCAACACCTGACCTGCTGTCTCGAGGAAAACAAATTCTAATGGCTTTTATGTGACTTGCGTACTTGCAGTTATTAACCAACATAAAAATATACTACTCGTGATATCTATAATTATTAGTCTACAAATTAAGTCAATACTGATGTAATTCTTCACTACGCAGTCATCAACCGTCAATGGAAATATCACTACCTATACCCCTAAAACCCTGTAAAAATATAGGCTGCCGTAGGAGTAGAACAGACATTTTACTTGGCGTAGAAACTTTCGCAAGATTTAGTAGTTCTCTGTCCACTGTAGCACCACATTTCGGAAGCTTCTATTCTCTTCTTGTCCAAACTATTGCTGCAGAAGAATGCTGAAGATTAGATGGGTAGATCACATAACTAATGAGAAGATATTGAATAGGACTGGGGAGAAGAGGAGTTTGTGGCACAACTTGACTAGAAGAAGGGATCGGTTGGTAGGACACCTTCTGAGGCATCAAGGGATCACCAATTTAGTATTGGAGGGCAGTGTGGAGGGTAAAAATCGTAGAGGGAGACCAAGAGATGAATACACTAAGCAGATTCAGAAGGATGTATGCTGCAGTACGTACTGGGAGATAAAGAAACTTGCACAGGATAGAGTAGCATGGAGATCTGCATCAAACCAGTCTCAGGACTGAAGACCACAACAACAACTGTCCATTGTAACTTAGTTCCGCCCACATGAAAGGAGGAAAGAGTGCATTTTCGTTATTATAAGTACCCTGTAAGTAAAAAACGTTCGCTGCTTCTCAGACACAGGCATCACCAACATTAAGTTCTCAGCAGAACAGTCACCTGCCAAATACATAAAACAGAAGGATCCTGAATTCATTTCTGGAATGGTAGCCGTGTGCAAGTCACTATGTTTTTATCTTTTGCAAACAAATTTATGTTTTTCGGTTCTTACTTCAGCCCTTACTTCACTTCCAGCTTTCATAATGCATCCTTTAGTCGGAAAACATTGTTAATGGAGATACAATGGCAACACGGAAACACAGCGCAAAATGCATATTTGATTATAAATGTAGATCCTAGCCAAGCCTGCAGCTTTCACACGAACGGTACCTGCGAAGTGTCCTACATACGCTGCAGTGTCAGTCGAGGTTAGAACTGTGATGTGTGTACTTGCGAGTGCATTGTGCCGGAGCTCAGTAAATTCGAACGTGAGCAAGTTGTCGATGCCTGTATGGTGGGTGCTTCCGTAACCGAAGTGTTTGGTGTTTCAAGAGACACCGTATAGAAGGTTTACCGTATAAGGGGAACGCAGCATGTCATTCTCAATGGAGATACGTCTTCCGAAGTAAGAGTCATTTCATGTGTGCCGCAGGGGAGTGTCATAGGCCCGTTGCTATTCAACAATATATATAAACGACCGTGTGGATAACATCGGAAGTTCACTGAGGCTCTTTGTGGATGATTCTGTAGTATATCGAGAGGTTGTAACAATGGAAAGTTGTACTGAAATGCAGGAGGATCTGCAACGAATTGACGTATGGTGCAGGGAATGGCAATTGAATCTCAATGTAGACAAGTGTAATGTGCTGCGAACACATAGAAAGAAAGATCCTTTATCATTTAGCTACAATATAGCAGGTCAACAACTGGAAGCAGTTAATTCCATAAATTATCTGAGAGTACGCATTAGAAGTGATTTAAAATGGAATGACCATATAAAATTAATCGTCGGTAAAGCAGATGCCAGACTGAGATTCATTGGAATAATCCTAAGGAAATGCAGTCCGAAAAGAAAGGAAGTAGGTTACAGTACACTTGTTCGCCCACTGCTTGAATACTGCTCAGCAGTGTGGGATCCGTACCAGATGGGGTTGATAGAAGAGATAGAGAAGATCCAACGGAGACCAGCGCGCTTCCTTCCAGGATCATTTAGTAATCGCGAAAGCGTTACGGAGATTACAGATAAAGTCCAGTGAAAGACTCTGCAAGAGAGACGATCAGTAGCTCACTACGGGCTTTTATTGGAGTTTCGAGAACATACCTTCACCGAGGAGTCAAGCAGTATATCTATGTATATCTCCCGAAGAGACCATGAGGATGAAATCAGATAGATTAGAGCTCACACAGAGGCATACCGACGATCTTTCTTTCCACGAACAATACCAGACTGGAATAGAAGGGCCGACCGGAGTGGCCGAGCCGTTCTAGGCGCTACAGTCTGGAACCGTGCGACCGCTACGGTCGTAGGTTCGAATCCTGCCTCGGGCATGGATGTGTGTGATGTCCTTAGGTTAGTTAGGTTTAAGTAGTTCTACGTTCTAGGGGACTGATGATCTCAGAAGTTAAGTCCCATAGTGCTCAGAGCCATTTGAACCATTTTGGAATAGAACGTAGCACCGATAGAGGTACTCAAGGTACCCTCCGGCACACACCGTCAGGTGGCTTGCGGAGTATAGATGTAGATGTAGATGAACAGGGAAAACATCATCCACTAAGTTACAACGCGGACGAAAGTTTGTGCTGAGTGATAGCGACGTGCGGTTCATTGAAGAGGATTTTGATGAGAATACGAAGGCTGCAGAAGTCACTGTAGAATTCAAAGTGGCTCTAGCGAACGCTGTCAGCACAAAAACAACACGAAGGGAGCTTCATAAGCAGGAAGTTGCAGGCCGAGCTGGAATTCGAAAACAACTCATCAAAGATACAAATGCCCGTAACAGGAAAACGTGGTGTCGAACCCAAAAATCCCGGATTGTGGAGAAATGAAAGAACGTCTTTTGGCCGGTCACACTGCTTCCAACTTCCGGTAGAGTTTATGTCCCAACAGTGAAACATGGAGCAGGTTCGGTAATGATTTGGACAGCCATATCGTGTTATTCCATGACACCCATGGTTACTCTGCAAGGTCGTATTGCTACCAACGATAATGTGACCAATTTTGCTCCTCAGGTCCATCTCGTGGTGGAAAGATTGCTACCTAAGAGCAGATGTTCGTACAAATGGTTCAAATGGCTCTGAGCACTATGGGACTCAACTGCTGAGGTCATTAGTCCCCTAGAACTTAGAACTAGTTAAATCTAACTAACCTAAGGACATCACAAACATCCATGCCCGAGGCAGGATTCGAACCTGCGACCGGAGCGGTCTCGCGGTTTCAGACTGCAGCGCCTTTAACCGCACGGCCACTTCGGCCGGCCGATGTTCGTACAGTTCTTGTCGTCCAGGACTGGTTTTGTGAGAATGAGGCTGAATTGTCGCATCTCCCTCGCTACCACAGTCACCGGATCTCAGTATTATCGAGGCTTTGTGGTGTACTTTAGAGAGAAGGGTGCGTTATTTCTAGCCATCTGAACTTGCCACCATTTTGCAGGAAGAATGCTCCGTCCCTTGAAAACCACAGAGGACCTGTGTGATGATTTTAAAGCGGAATTTTACGTGCCCATTCGATAGAGCGTCAGCAGATTACTGTCGATATGAATTAACAAGGCCAACGAAACTCTAAGAATAACGGGCACTCCAGCAGCGGCAGCAGTGCCCTGGCTCGCGCCGGCTGCTACCGCCAAGCATGCAGCGCTGCTGAGTCGCTGCTGAATTGCTCTTCATTCTACGTGTTTCACTGTCCATGTCAATATATATGGATCAAACGAATATCGGAGTGGACTAATTTGGGAGCTCTGTATCGAATGGTCACGTACAATTCTGCTTTAAAAATCTTTTTATTTGTAACGGCAGACAAACCGATGCTTTCCATCGACGCTGGACATGATGTGAAACACGCGGTGGGCAGTATTTGTTTGGCAATTACACACTGCAAAAGACGAAATTGCTAATGGCTGCAAAAAAAAAAAAAAAAAAAAAAGGACAGAGAAAATGCGCCTGACGGGTCTTAGGAGAGACGCCCAGTTTAGTGTTGAAAGCCAAAGTTTGGGATTTTTTGGTCAGGGGCCTCGCACATAAACATGTGTAATGGTAAATGGACCTGTTTAAAGAGTTCATACCATTTTGCTAATTTGGTTGTCACCAACCATGCCAAAGATTCTTCTCTGTTCGCAACTCCATACAACGCGTGGTGTAGCTGCGTGCTCTAGGGCGTCTTGTCACTGTCTGCGCGGCTTCCGCAGTCGGAGCTTCGAGTTCTCCCTCGGGCATGAAGCTGTGTGTGTCGTCCTTAGCGTAAGTTAGTTTAAGTTAGATTAAGTAGTGTGTAAGCTTAGGGACCGATGACCTCAGCAGTGTGGTCCCATAAGACCTTACCACAAATTTACAAAATTGACTCCCTCTCGGCTCCGTTATAAAGCCAGTTAGGGGAAACACAACCACACAATATTTCCATGCTGATGCCAGGACGATACAGCGTCATGTTTGATAAAATACATTGAGGCGACAAAATTCAAGCGATAGGGATACGTACATATACAGATGCCGGTAGTATCACGTACACAGGATATAAAACGGTAGTGCATTGGCAGAGCCCTATCTTGTACTCAGGTGATTCATGTGAAAAGGTTTCCGAGGCGGCACGACGGGAGTTAACAGACTTTGAACGCGGAATGGTAGTTGGAACTAGACGCAAGAGTTATTCCATTTCGGTAGTCGTTAGGGAATTCAACATTCAGATAGCCACAATGTCAAGAGTGTCCTGACAATACGAGATTTTAGGGATTAACTCTCATCACAGACAACGCAACGGCCTATGGACTTCGCTTAACGACTGTGAACAGCGCCTTTTGCGTAGAGTTGTCAGTGGTACCAGACTAACAGAACTGAGTGAAATAAGTGTAGACATGGATGTGGAACGTACGACGAAGGTATCCGTTAGGACAGTGTGGCGAAATTTGGCGCTAATGGGCAGACGACAGACGCGAGTGCCTTTGCTAGCAACACGACATCACCTGCAGCACTTCACTTGTGCTCGTAACCATAACGGTTGGACCCTAGACGACTGGAAAACCATGGCCTGTTCAAGTAAATCCCGATTTGAGTTGTAACAGCTGATCGTAGGATTCGATCTCACGAAGCCACAGACCCTAAAGTGCGCGTCATTTATGACGGCGGCCGAGTTTAGGTTCGTATTGCGCATCTGACGTCAAAAAACACAGTCAGCCAATGAACAGAGAACGATGTTGCCAGATCTCGACTGCAGTGGAGAGAACAGACGAGTGTCTTCAGTTTTAGAAACGTTCAGTTATAAATAAAGTAATTGAACAAAAGCAATGTCTTGATAGCAGACTTTATTTTATAGAAAGTTTGGAAAAAGCATTCTTTATACCAATTGCTTCATATTCTAATAATTGATTAAACCAAACAAGCAATAAGCCTCCGATACCAGGCTATAGCAAGGAAAGGTGTTTGTATCATTCTCACTAACCGCTTTTTCGCAATAAAGAACAGCGGTAATTGTTTATTTCCTATTGTACTTTGACGAAACGTGAGTAATTCATAATCATACCAACAGTGTTTGTCGGTATTTTGCGTGATATTATAAAGTCCTCTCGGAGATATATTGAACGATGAGCTGCGTTATCGTAATGGTTAAAGTATATGGCTGCTAAGCGAAGGGTTCTGAGTTCAAACCTTGATTGGAGCTTAATATTCTCTTTATTTAAAAACAGTATCGAAGTGTCTTACTTCATGAATTTTATTCGTTTGAATCTAATTTTTTGAAATTTCTAGTGGCAACTAAAATCGACCATACGGAAAGTATATTCTATGGACTTTTACCTCTGCAAACTCTTCAAAATTTCGTGCAATGGTTTACTACATCTAATGCTGCACAAAAACTGCGTTGAACATCGAAACAAAATTAAGTCATCTATGGGGGGTAAGGTATCAGTCAAGAAGATGTGTAAACATCAGATTTTTGGGCCAAATAGTTTTTGTGAAATCGAACGATAAAGTGTGTCAAAGCAGTTGAAACACCATGTGTCTGCACAGGCGAGCAGTGCAATGATGACAAAATAGCACACATTGCGGAATGCGGGGAGCACGTCTCTGTAGCAACGAAAGGGATAATGCGGCCGTGGTGGCTTTACTTCATAAACTGCGCACTCCCCCCTAAACGTAAGTTTGCGAACTATAGTATGGCGCTGCTTCTCTTTGCGCATACAACTGGCAACGCAGCAATCTCCCGCGTCTGGGTGGGCATGCGCGAACCGCCAAGATAAAAGAATTGAACTACAGTTGTCGACACTGTGCAAGGTGGTTGTGGCTGACTAATGGTGTGGGCTGTGTTTACGCGAAATTTGTTGGGTCCTCTGGTCCACCTGAACTTATCATTGACTGGAAGAGGCATGTCCAGCTACTTGAAGACCATTTGCGGCCATTCATGGACTTCACGTTCCCAAACAACTACGGAATGTTTATGGATGACAATGCGCCATGTCGCCGGGCCACAGTGATTTGCGACTCGTTCGAAGAACATTCCTCACAGTTCGAGCGAATGATTTGGTCACCCAGACCACCTGACATGAATCCCATAGAACATTTGTGGGACATAACCGTGAGGTCAATTCGTGCACAAAACCCTCTACTATGGACAGTCAAAGAGACAACGTGGATCGATATTTCTGCAGGAGACTTCCAACGACTTGTTGAGTTCACACCATGTCAATCTGCTGCATTACACCGGCCAAAAGGCGATTCGACACGATATTAGAAGGTATCTCGTGACTTCAGTCAACACAGTTGTGACTGACTCAAATGAAACGTTGAGGAAAAAAAAAATTCAACGAGTTAGACGTTTGACTGCTGTCACACTGAACTTATGCTTGCCTGAAATTTCACGATAAATTCCTTATCAAATTATTAGCGGCAGGTTTGGTTATAGAGACTTTGACTTCATGACTGATGAGACACAACTAGATTTGTTTAGTCATGTATTTACGCCGGTAAGGTTAGGGCCATCATATCTTCTCTCATAGGAGTTGGACAGAAATATGGAAGGACCATGAGACATGTATGCTTGAACATAAATTCCGATGCTAGTCAAACCCCAAGCGTGCGCTGTTGTATTTGACCACAAACAGCACCTGTGCAATATGCCCTACGCGTTGTGTCAGTAGTGATCCGTACGGTGTTCTGTGTACTTATGAGTGCAATAATGGATACTAACATGAACAGATTGTAGGTGTTGGTATGGTGGGCGCTTGTGTAACCAAGGTAGCTGAAGTGTTTGGTGTTTCAAGAGGCACTGCATCGAAGATCTGCACGACATACAGTGAAAGCGGAATAACATCGTCTGTTAAGTCACAACGGGTACGAAATTATATGCTGCGTGATCGTGGCGGGCTGTCATTCACGAGGATTGTGACGAAAGATAAGAGAACAACAGCTGCAAAAGTCGCTGAAGAACCCTGTCAGCACCAAAACAACAACAAGTCGTGAAAGACGTCTTTACACCTAAAATTACGTATGCTTTTGTCGCCAGCCAACATGATGTTTACTTTATAATGCTCTTCAGAGGTTTTGATGCACGTCGACTCTGTCTCTTGCCTGCATGCTGGCACACTGTAGCTATCGCATCTTTGACATAATTCTCCACCAGTATCACGCCATCTCCTTGGAAAACAAGGGCGTCACGTAGCTCTGTCTTTGATACGATTAAGCTCAATGTATATTCTTCAAATACCCATAGTAGGCAATCTATGTACTGACAGCCAATTTCAATTGGCTTTTCTCCTGCTACTCTTCTTGTCTCTATTTAAATATAATTTGACAACCTGCTTTATATAGAAGATATTTATGTGGAGTTATGTAACTTTTTTATATTCTTTTTACAATTTCTTTATCTACACAGTACTTGTAATAACGCTTTTTACGTAGTGTATGACTTATTGTCTGTTACTGAAGAAATACGATAAACGGTGAAAGAAGAGCACCCAGAAGGCATGGAAAAAACGACCGGTTAAAAGCGATACCCGTATTTTAGGTCGGGATAAGCGGTATTTTCCGGTATTTCATTGGTCTCGATTATAACAAGTGCTTTTTTATTTTTTACCGATTATTGGGTAAGAAAACCGAAATATCACTAGCTACAGCAGCAGTGGTAAAAATTTTGTTTTTTAAATAAACCTTCCCTTAAAAACGAATGATTTTAATTCGTGAGATTTCCTTTGCTTTCAAACATTGCGTGATTATACAAAATGGTAAAAATCAATTGATGGTATCTTAATAACAACGCTCACAGAAAGGAGCAACAAACACATGGCACAAGAACTGATACAGCATTGCTAAGACAATAATGTATCTGACACCGCGTGCCACGGCGTGGCATGGTCTATTGGACAGTACGTACACTATGTGATCAAAAGTATCCGGACACCCATAAAAAATAGGTTTTTCATATTAGATGCACTGTGCTGCACTGCGGCCAGGTACTCTATATCAGCGTCCTCAGTAGTCATTAGACATCGTGAGAGAGGAGAATGGGGCTCTCCGCGGAACTCACTGGGTTCGAACGTGGTCAGGTGATTGGGTGACACGTGTCATACGTCTGTACGCGAGATTTACACACTCCTAAACATCCCTAGGTCCACTGTTTCCGATGTGATAGTGAAGTGGAGACGTGAAGGGAGACGTGCAGCACAAAAGCATACAGGCCGACCTCGTCTGTTGACTGACAAAGACCGCCAACAGTTGAAGAGGGTCCTAATGTGTAATAGGCAGACATCTATCCAGACCATCACACGGGAATTCCAAACTGCATCGGGACCCACTGCAAGTACTATGACTGTTAGGCGCTAGGTGAGAAAAATTGGATTTCGTGGTCGACAGGCTGTTCATAAGCCACACATCAAGCCGGTAAATGCCAAAGGATGCCTCACTTGGTGTAAGGAGGCTTAACATTGGACGATTGAACAGAGGAAAAACGTTGGTTAGAGTGACGAATCACGGTACACAATATGGCGATCCGAAGGCAGGGTGTGGGTATGGCGAATGCCAGGTGAACGTCATCTGCCAGCGTGTTTAGTGCCGACAGCAAAATTCGGAGGCCGTGGTGTTATGGTGTGGTCGTGTTTTTCATGGAGGGGGCTTGCACCCCTTGTTGTTTTGTGTGGCACTATCACATCAAAGGCCTACACTGGTGTTTTAAGCACCTTCTTGCTTCCCATGTTGAAGAGTAATTCGGGGATGGCGATTGTATCTTACAACACGATCGAGCACATGTTCATAATGCACGGCCTGTGGCGGAGTGGTTACACGAAAATAACATCCCTGTAATGGATTGGCCTGCACAGAGTCCTGTCATGAATCCTATAGAACACCTTTGGGATGTTTTGGAACTCCGATTTCGTGCCAGGCCTCATCGATCGACATCCATACCTCTCGTCAATGCAGCAGTCCCTGAAGAATGGGCTGCCATTCCCCTAGAAAACTTCCACCGCCTATTGAACATGCCTGCGAGAGTGGAAGCTGTCATCAAGGCTAAGGGTGGGCCAACACCATATTGAATTCCAGCATTACCGATGAAGGATGCCACGAACTTAAAAGTCATTTTCAGCCAGGTGTTCGGATACTTTTGATCATATAGTGCATGTACATGGAGTGAGCGAGATTTGCTCTCCCTGGTCTATGTTGTAGTTTCTCGCTGTTGTCGAATATTAGTTGTATTATAGATTGTCACCATCACTAAACTGAAATTATTTTACGAAGTGCGGTCTCAATGAATTACAACGCTTGATTTTCTTTAAAAGATTAACGACGGGAGGAGCCACCACAAACTTGCGACATTATGAGGAGAAAACTTAAAACTTTACAATTTATTCAAATTTTCCATTAAAAATTATAGTAGCTGGTCTGTTGTCTAGGTCTACACAATATGCCTTTATCTGCATGTAGCCGTTGAAAACGGTGAAATTAACACGAAAAACGGAGTTCTCCAACATCCGTTTTTATCCTTTAGCAGTGACTATTCGTGGTACCTAAGTACTGGTGGGATTCTCAATTACAACACAATTTTTTAGCAGAGTTCCAAAAATTTAGAATCAGTAGGAGAATACTGGTGATCTTTTGTCGTGTCCAAGCACTATTCTCTTTTCGAGGAAAACGGTGAATGGTGAAAGGACTATTTGACTATTTAATGTGAAGTTAAAGCAATTACAGCCCTCGGTCGCAAAATTTGAGTCTTTTGACCTGGTTTCGACACTTCTATGAGTGCCTTCATGAGAAATTAAATATTCAGATTGGCATGTCACGTATAAAATAAATAACAATTTGAATATTTAATTTGCAACCGGCTGGCTGTGTTATTTCTTCACTGAAACCTCACAGGCGAGCCATATCTGCACTTCCTGCGGCTGATCCTGTCTTCCCGGCTGGAAGACTTGACTTCCGTGGTAAGAAGCGTAGCCGGCCGCGGTGGTCTCGCGGTTCTAGGCGCGCAGTCCGGAACCGTGCGACTGCTACGGTCGTAGGTTCGAATCCTGCCTCGGGCATGGATGTGTGTGATGTCCTTAGGTTAGTTAGGTTTAAGTAGTTCTAAGTTCTAGGGGACTAATGACCACAGCAGTTGAGTCCCATAGTGCTCAGAGCCATTTGAACCATTTAAGAAGCGTAGCATGGCTATTACCTGCAGTACCCCACTCCATTTCGATATTTCCATGTGGAGGTATCCGGCTGACGTCTGCTCCTACCATACGCTCAGCCTAAACCGGTTCTGACTCGCCGTCACCATAAAAAAATGTGGTGTGACTAGGGCCTACCATCGGGTAGACAGTTCGCCGAGTGCAAGTCTTTCGATTTGACGCCACTTCGCCGACTTGCGCGTCGATGGGGATGAAATGATGACGATTAGGACAACACAACACCCAGTCCCTGAGCGGAGAAAATCTCCGACCCAGCCGGGAATCGAATCCAGGCCCTTAAGATTGACATTCTGTAACGGTGACCACTCAGCAACAGGAGGCGGACACCGTCACCATACCACTAAAACACTAGTACACACGAAACATTCCCATTTTTCTGATGTGTTTGTACGTATGCTTGAAACCCACGACGTCAAAGATCATTTATCTCCATGGGGCCTTTTTGCTCGTGATCCACTCAGGAATCGTTTCCTGCGGTTTGTCCCAGATTATGCAGATTACTCTGTACATTTTGATCTCTCGAGCTTTGCCTTCTGAGAGCCTTTTGGTGGCGGACACCCACGACTGACATCGGCTGTCCTGCCACCCGTTTGAGCGGCGGTCACAGCGCAGGGAGCAGCACCTGAGTGCGGTTTGTGGCTTGTGTGAGTATGTGCGGGGGTGGGGGCGCTGGGGGTGTCCGCCTGCCGGCGACAGGTCGCGAGCGGTAACAGCTGCTCGACTGAAAATGCATTAGCCGCCGTGAATGATGCAGCGGCGCCGGCGCTGCAAAATGCACGACACAATCGCGACGCACCTGTACTATGCATGGGGGCCCTCCATTACTGGAGAGGGGATCCTTTCACGCCGCGCGCAGGGTCTACGGCACACATCCATCCGAGGGGGCGGACACCTCCGTGGACGTGTATGGCGGGCGGCACCTTAGAGACGGGATTAGGGGCCACCAGGCGGCTTTTAGGCTTCACAAGCCACGCCTGGCCGCGTCGGAGGAGGCGGGATCTGCCGTCGCTCACACTGGGAAAACTAATGTCCAGGTATCGGCGCAAAGATTTTGCGCTAGCTGCAAGAAGCTCGCAATGCTAGTTCCTAGTACAAAATGGGCGAAATTCCCCTCCCCTCCCCCCCCTCTCTCTCCCTCTCTCTCTCTCTCTCTCTCTCTCTCTCTCTCTTTCTCTTTCTGTGCCGAAACACATAAGTCTACATACCGTCGTTGAGAAAATGGAAAAACGTACGGCAAAACTGACCTTTCCTCATTCTCAGATTGGGACGGTTGGCATATGTGACTCGCGAACCAGTGCACCGACCTCGATTAAAAGTCAACCACAGTAAAATCGACATTAATCATGTTTGGTAAGGTCTTGGATCAGTAACTGGGACACATGAGCTGCTGGAGTGCGATGCAGACCCAGTTTGAGGATACAAAAATTTCAGAATGAGATTTTCACTCTGCAGCAGAGTGTTCACTGACATGAAACTTCCTGGCAGATTAAAACTGCGTGCCGGATCGAGACTCGAACTCGGGACCTCTGCCTTTCGTGGGCAAGTGCTCTACCCTGAGAGAGTATTTGCCTGCGAAAGGCAGAGGTCCCCAGTTCGAGTCTCGGTCCGGCGCACAGTTTTAATCTGCCAGGAAGTTTTCTAAACAAAAAATTATTTTCACCACAATAATTAAAACTGAGCATGGCTAACAACACATTGATTAATTAGAATTTCCAAATGGCGGTGATTCATACCGATTATTCGATTGTATAAAAGCAGTGAGAATAATTCAAAAAAACTTAAAAGGAAAACAGCCTTATGGCCCCAACTATAAATTAATACAGAAATTGTTTTACACTTTACACATAACTTTAACATAACCACAACTGTGAGATCACTAGTCAATTATCAGGCCTTGTGAATATGAAAAATAACAATTTGTAAAAGCTATTATTACCTTTCAAAAAATGCTCAAATAGCAAGAACTCATAAATACTTGAATTAACTACTACGGAAAACATTCGGCAATATGATGTTATGATAGCCTGAAAGATCTACACAGCAATCAGTACATTGTCGACGTTCGGTGTTCACATCGGCCGCGCGTCTGAATTTCGTGCTCGAGAGCTCAAGTGACAACAACTGGCAGGAAGGTCTGTGCACATCAATAACGGCTTCTGCAACACACAAAACCATTATTAACACACAGTTCACTAAAATACTAAAACCAACAGCCGAGCACTGGGTAGCGCCAGATGCAGGAAGAGATGTTAAATATTATAGTGTGACAAACGCAGCTACTATTGAACCAATAGTTCATTACGCAATCTCCAATGATGTGAAATTTCACTTGATAAATTTATAAACCACAACTAGTTCAAGGTGATAAGGACCAGATACTCCGCACACAACCTGAAATACCAAAGCACCGTCTGACGCGCAAAATTGTTACTATTACAGTTTCCAACTAAAAGGACGTTGGCAGTACCAATTTAAGTTGGCAGCTTAAGTTTTATACAGACAAAAAAAACTTTGATTCATAAAACTGACCACTTAAAATATTAACAATAATAACAATAATAAAAGGAATCGCCGAATATCGGTTACACTTGTAATGCAACAGAACCAGGGGCACAGCGCAGTTACATGGACTTGCAATAACAAAGTATCCCTGACCCACGTCCAAGTGGTTTAAGGAATGACTAGCGACAATCAAAGTGGCTACACGGAGCAATGACATCCAAAAGTTCCACCACAAAATGGCTCACCATTTACAGTTAGTCTAGGAGCTCACCGTTAACATGCTCGCCAGGGTATACTCCCGTGCTCTCCTCAGGATTCGAGACAGACACGACTCTTAAACAGAGCCTATGTTGACCGGTGACTGCTTCCGGACTGCAGTTCCGCTCGCGACCAGATCCAGACACCGAAATGTCAACACCGTGCGTCCTCGCAGTACACCAAGCGCCGACTGACTTCGCGATGCTCCGTGCGCTGTCTTCCCTCTGTCACTGCTGCCGAGTCTCCGTCACCGCCCAGACAGAGTCTCTTCTTGCGAGACACGACCGTCCTAAATAGAGGGCACTAGCAACCAGGACGCTACAAAGCGTTTAACTTCCACAGTGAAACTATCCTGCCGAGAGCATCGCAGGAAGTTGCTGCTCAATGTTCAACACAAAATTCTGATGCACTGATGTCTATCAAAGAGAAACGAGGGCATTGATCGCGATTAAATTTTGTTGTGACCCACCCCCAGTTTTCTGGAGATGACCAGGGTTTTATAAGTGTATGGTGTGAAGATGACGGCGCGTTTCGTTGTACTGTGACAGACTCAAGGCATCGTATAATACACCCCATAACTGAGATGTACCCAGATAGTTTATTAATTTGTGAATTAAACTTACCAGCTGTAGAAATAAATTGTTTCGATGCAAATCCAAAATTACTAGAGTAATCGGTTTCTAAGTCATCCGGCGATTTTTAATATGCTAAAATAAGGTTGATGTTTTCAGGCAAGCACTAAGGCTCTATCACAACGTGCTTGCTCGTCGTGTGGAGGGCCTGGATTGGATAATAAGTGAGTTCAAATTTTTTAACAAAGGTACATGTTCATTGAGCAACTACTTGAAACGTAAAACATGAAAAGGTAGAAAAAATTTAATTTTCTGATTTTTAATCACACAAAATTGATTAACAATCTGTTATAAAAGATCGGTACTTATGAACTTTTGTTTGCTATGAAAACTGGATTTTCGTATACAGTATAGATAAGAAGATCTAAAGTTTCATAAAAAATACTATTTGATGTATTAATTAGCGTATATTTGATTACGTATGTATTCGAACTGAACGGAAACAGTTCTTTTATTTTCAAGAAATGATGCATTCACGACTGCCAGTTCGAGAAGTATACTCACCTCGAATATATCTGATATTCTTTCTTTGTTTTCCATTCCGCCAAAAATAAACGAATGGACCCGTAGCAATGTATAAATACATCTCCACTTCTTGACGAAAATACGAGAATGTGATAACTGTGGCGTGGCGGAGTTTGAAATTTCCGTGTGCTGTTTAGGCTGCAAATTAGAAATTCACCTACCTCAGAACGGCGTCTGCTCGATGTCCCTTCACTCGGCTACGTAGATACTTACAAGATGTTGTAGAAGCAGCGTTGATGAAAAACCCCACCTAATATCTACAATTACTGAGGCTGCACAACTCTAGTAATGAAATAAAGGTCTGTAGAAAAACAGTCAATAACAAATTTATCAGGCGGTAAGACAATGGATTGGCTTCTGAGAAACAATGTCCGAAATTTCCACACAAAAATGTTATTTGTTCTTATACCCAAAGAAACGGTACTATTCAGTCCACATTTAAACTATTGGTTATTTTCGTCAAGTTCACAATTCATACACTCATTTCGCATGCACAGCAGCCAGAAATCTGTCCAAACCCGACCAGAGTTAAACGTTTCCAAGTCATTAACTCCACCACTAACGTGAGTTATTACATTCGGTCATTCTGGTGGATTTAAAAAAAAAAAAAATGCCCCCCCAAAAATGCTCAGTGGCTGAATACTGAAACATGCCACGCAGATACCACGAAGGCCAAATTTTCACACACGAATATCATTTCAACAATACAGTTCTAAAACTTCCAAACTATACAAAACTGTCTGTAACGAAATCTGTGTTAGTCACAACACATATCAAATGCGAGGAACTCAATATTCCTTCATTTTACACTTTATTTTGACTCGCACTAGTAACATGACCGTCCGTGTTCAGAGCTAGCGAGAGACTGCCTTCTTGTGGTCTCACGCCCAGTATAACTATCAGGTAACGAGCGGGAACCGTCTCAATTCTAATTGGCTAACCATACTTGCTGCCAGTCAGAATGCTCGCTCAAGATCAAACTCGCGCAAGAACTGACCTGCGCCAATCCTTACATACAGACGAATCTACGTCATTCTGATATACAAATATTAAAGTAATGTTTAAGAAACGAAAACGAAAAGGCAATAAATCTGGAAATATCCTTTAGATACACATAATACTCCGGTTGACTTTCTGGCTGATCTGTTACTGTAGCAATCACACCTAGACATACATCATCAGCAAAGTGAGTAAATTCCTTATGAACATTTTCCCACGACAGGCTTGCTAACTCTTGCAGCTTACTTAAGACGGCAACATTAAAATTTGATGAATGTCCCACGAACACACTCTCATTCACTCACATATACTCCCGCAACAATCTTAGACACAACTAATAATTTTGTCTGATTTTTATATTACGAAAACGAAAATTAATTAAAGTTTTAATATGAAAACTTCAATTAATTAATTCTGCACACTGTTGAGTTCTGTTTATGTTTTTAGATAATACCATAGGATAAACTATTATATTTTGTAACTGAATTTAGTTTCCTACGTGTAGGTTTTTGACCTTTTTTAGCAATTCTTTTTTTTTAATCTCTGAAACTATGACAGTTATAAAGCTGAAATTTGGATACAATCTTCTCCTGAATGTCGAACGGTAGTGCACCGATTTTGAAAATGATAGAATAATATTTAATATCATTTAATTAGGTTCTTATAGGTGGTGAATGTAAGCGTCCAGTAAGAGACATTGGATAGCTTTCCCACGGCAGGTAGTGAAAAAAAATGGTGCAAATGGCTCTGAGCACTATGGGACTTAACGTCTAGGGTCATCAGTCCCCTAGAACTTAGAACTACTTAAACCTAACTAACCTAAGGACATCACACACATCCATGCCCGAGGCAGGATTCGAACCTGCGACCGTAGCGGTCGCGCGGTTCCAGACTGTAGCGTCTTTAACCGCTTGGCCACCCTGGCCGGCGGCAGGTAGTGAAAGATGCGCGTGTGTCTCCCGGTTAGGCCGGCAGATGTCAACCCCTGAAGTTACATGCAGCTAGCTATCCGAAAACAAACGATCTCTCGGAACAAACCTGCGACGCTACAATAACCACCTACCTCCCCTGCGATTGTCTATAAAACTTTTGTATATAGATGGTCGTATGCAAGTTCATATCTCTATTAACAACTCTGAAACTCCAGGACGCCTCTCATTGCAATTCAGTGTGTTAAACACAGTCATATACACGGTTGGCTGACGTTAAATAACGCTTGAGCACCTTAAAGACATTCGCACATTTTTATTAAATTTTAATATGTAAGTTGCCAACGTTCTTTCATGGAGACCAACGGCCTTGCCGCAGTGGAGACACCGGTTCCCGCCAGATCACCGAAGTTAAGCTCTGTCGGGCGTGGCCGGCACTTGGATGGGTGACCATCTTTCGGGGTGCACTCAGCCTCGTGATGCCAATTGAGGAGCTACTCGACCGAATAGTGGCGGCTCCGGTCAGAAAAACTATCATAACGACAGGGAGAGCGGTGTGCTGACCACGTGCCCCTCCTATCCGCATTCTCAGCTGAAGATGACATGGCGGTCGGATGGTCCCGATGGGCCACTTGTGGCCTGAAGACGGAGTGCTGAAGGTTGCAGCCAGAAGAAGTCGAAAGGTGGCGACACACACAGAGGGACGGAAGAGGTAACGGGAAATTCTTGTGGCCACGCACGAGAGTTTGGCGACGAACCGACAAGCCTTTTTTTTCTTTTTTTTAAGTCATCAGTCTTCTAATTGGTTTGATGCCGCCCGCCAGCAGTTCCTCTCCTATGCCAACCACCAATCTCTTCATCTCAGTGTGGAACTTGCAACGTACGTCCTCAATTATTCGCCGGATGTATTCCAGTCTCTGTCTTCGTCTACAGTTTCGACCCTCTACAGCTCCCTCTAGTACCATGGAAGTCATTCCCTGATGTCTTAACAGATGTCTTGTCACACTGTCCCTTCTCCTTGTCAGTGTTTACCACATATTCCTTTCCTCTCCGATTCTGAGCAGAACCTCCTCCTTCCTTACCTTGTCGGTTCACCAAATTTTCAACATTCACCTGTAGCACCACATCTCAAATGCTTCGATTCTCTCACTCTCTCTCTCTCTCTCTCTCTCTCTCTCTCTCCTTTCCCTGTTTCAATACCATACAATGCTATGCTCCAAACGTACGGTACATTCTTCGAAGTTTCTTCCTCAAGTTAAGGCCTATGTTTGATACTATTACACTTCTCTTGGCCAGGAATGCCTTTTTTGCCAGTGCTAGTCTACTTTTGATGTCCTCCTTGCTCGGTCAACCATTGGTTATTTTGCTGCCTAGGTAGTAGAATTCCTTATCTTCATCTACTTCGTGGGCATCAATCCTGATGTTAAGTTTCTCGCTATTCTCGTTTCTCCTACTTCTCACTGCTTTCGTCTTCCTTCGATTAACTCTCAGTCCATATTCTGTATTCATTAGACTGTTCATTCTGTTCAGCAAATCATGTAAATATTCTTCAGTTTCGCTGAGGATAGCAATGTCAACAGCGAATCGTATCATTGATATCATTTCACCTTGAATTTTAATCCTACTCCTGAATCTTTCTTTTATTTCCATCATTACTTCTTCGATGTACAGATTGAACAGTAGCGGCGAAAGACTACATCCTTGTCTTACACCCTTTTCAATTCGAGCACTTCTTGGTCGTCCACTTTTACTGTTCCCTCTTGGCTCTTGAACACATTGTATATTATCCGTCTCTCTTTATAGTTTACCCCTGTTTTTCTCATAATTTCTAATATCTTGCACCCTTTTACATTGTCGAACTCTTCTTCCACATGGACACATCCCATAAATGCGTCTTGATTTTTCTTCAATCTTGCTTCCATTATCAACTGCAACGTCATAATTGCCTCTCTGGTGCCTTTAAGTTTCATAAAACCAAACTGATCGTCATTTAACAAACCTTCCACCTGATAGAGGCCTTCAGTATACCTACTCTTTCCATCTAGCCGCTCTCTTCTCTGCATGTAACAGTGGAATTCACGTTGCACTCATAATGTTACCACCATTGCTTTTAATTTCATTGAAGAGTCTTTTGCCTTCCCCACATGTTGAGTCAGTTCTTTTTCGATATCTTTAGATTTTTAATACAGCCATTTCGTATTAGCAGTTCCTATTTATTTCATTCCTCAGCGACTTGTATTTCTGTATTCCTGAATTTTCCTGAACATTTTTGTACTTCCTTCTTTAATCGACCAAGTACTTCTTCTCTCACCCATGGTTTCTTCACAGTTACCTTCTTTGTATCTATGTTTTCCTTTCCAACTTTCGTGATTGTCCTTTTTAGAGATGTCCATTCCTCTTCAACTGTATTGCCTACTGAGTTATTCCTTATTGCCGTATCTATAGCCCTAGCGTATCTAGTCATTCCTTAATACTTCTGTATCTCACTTCTTTGCATTTTGATTATTCCTGACTTCAGCCTCCTCTTCATCACTACTGCATTGTGATCTGAATCTATATCTTCTCCTGGGAACGCCTTACAATCCAGTATCTGATCGAACCTGACGATCGTAAATATCGTATCGAGGGTGTACGGGACACGCGACTGTCACGAGTTAATAGTAGGCAAAGTACAGTATTTACTACAGTGTTCACTGAAGTATGCAAGATAACTGACAGAGATGGTACAATGGGTACTAACTCTGTACGTCAGTAGCTGGTGCCAAGAATCTACATTATTAATAATGATTAGTAACCAAAGATTTGGATATTATGATTTTCTCCTTATTTGACAAAATCACCCTCCCGCGCATATAACATCAGAAATTTGACGTGACACTGTAATGGACTGACAAGTCAGCCAGTCCACAGTGACGGGTAGCCGAAAGGCACACGTACACATACGCCGACTGGCGTGAAGTCTGAAACAGGATACGTGATGAAAGCTATAAAGAAAAGAACGGAGCTTCTCGTATACTTAACTTTAATTTCTTGTTGTACATTGCTCTTGATAATACAAGTGAGACTCTCTCCAGATATGGTTAACTGCGCCTTGCTAGGTCGTAGCCATGGACTTAGCTGAAGGCTATTCTGTCTCTCGGCAATTGAGAGAAAGGCTTCGTACGTGTAGTCGCTAGCGATGTCGTCCGTACAACTGGGGCGAGTGCTAGTACGTCTCTCTAGACCTGCCGTGTGGTGGCGCTCGGTCTGCGATCACACAGTGGCGACACGCGGGTCCGACATGTACTAATGGACCGCGGCCGATTTAAGCTACCACCTAGCAAGTGTGGTGTCTGGCGGTGACACCATAGACATCATCATAATGAGATCGATGTGTTCAACCAGAGTTCACCGCCACGATACAGTCAAAACAGAGCACATTATTAGCTTGGTGCTGAAACCATTGGTTCGAGCGTAGGGAACAGATCGAGACACGTATCCAGCAATGAGAGTCAATATTAAAAAGTAGACACTGCGGGTCGCAAAACAATTTCTTAAGATTTACGCAGTCAGATTATAATAAAATGAAGCTGTTGTGCAAAAAAGTGTTAAATGATGATTTAATGGCTTCAGACAGTACTGAAAAATACTGTTTTATGTTAGTGCTTAAATATTTACAGTAATGCAGTTAATTTACACTTAACCCTCGGGTCCAGAAAAAAATTAACAAAAACAACAATCTTAGACATGCACCTCTTTTTACCATGAGAATTCTTTTAAAATTCTTTACCATAAAGATGAGAGATTCTCCAGGGTCACTGGACTGCCGATATTTGCAAAACATTACAACGCTGAGATGTGCTTACTGAATTATCAACTCTGCTAAACAAGCTCCACTTCCCAGTCCTCGCCATATCCTCTACCAATTCATGAAGTACAATCGGATCTGCATTATATAGCAGACGGAAGAGAGTGGAAGTCGAGTTTCCAGCGCCTTCAAATTGGAACGTATCGACTAAAGGAATAAACCCCTACAGAAAATTCTGGCCTTCCAGTTCGGGGATTAAGTATGACGCACAGAGCTAAGGGGTTAGTAAACCCACTTTTACAAAATAATGAATACCCACTAAAGATCTCAACGGTAAGCTCGGAAACAGGACGGAATTTACGGCAAATGATTCACACAAAAGGAAAGGTTAATGAACTTCGCAACTTGGAAGCATGCCACAACCCAGAAAGAAAAGAGGTTTCCGAAGAATTTGGAAGAGTGAAAACAGACATTAGTGTTCTAACAGAGACAAAGCCGGTCAGAGTGGCCGTGCGGTTCTAGGCGCTACAGTCTGGAGCCGAGCGACCGCTCCGGTCGCAGGTTCGAATCCTGCCTCGGGCATGGAAGTGTGTGATGTTCTTAGGTTAGTTAGTTCAATTAGTTCTAAGTTCTAGGCGACTGATAACCTCAGAAGTTAAGTCGCATAGTGCTCAGAGCCATTTGAACCAATTTTTTTTTAACAAAGACAAAAATGATGGATAGAGGAAATAAAGTCAATAGTATAGTGAAGTTAATACACCTAAAGGAGCAAAGAGAGGACTCTCAACGCATTACATCGGAAACTGAAGGTTATTACAAAGAAAAAAACAGAAAATAACATGAATTTATCGAGTGGATTAAGTTGTTGCAACAATAAGAATGGGCAGGAGATAGTAACAGCTGGTATATACCCACCGATTCATGACCATGATAACATGATCAAAGATGCTTTTCATCAACATTTGGCGAGCATTTTAAGTGACATCTATGGAAAGAGATATCCCTTATGGAAGATGTGGGAGACATAAATGTACAGACAGGAAACGTAAAAAACAGCGAAGTCGTAGGAAAATATAGGAAGAGAGAACGCAGAACAACAGTGGCAAAGATTGGATGATTTTTGGGGAGCACACTCATTCAGTATACAGAATAGCTACTCCCCATAAAGAAATACATAAATAGACCTGGGTGCAGACCGCAAGGAATTTAGTATCCATAACAGACTATATGATACAAATGCACAATTCAAAATTTTAGTCGCAAGAAGTTAGATTCAAAAAAAGAGCACAACGTGGATCAGAACATTTTATTTATATTAAAATGAAGAAATTCCTGCAGCTGTATTTAAGGTGTCGATTTTATTTTGGCAACTAGTTTCAACGTTGTAACGTTATCTTCAGGCCCATACACTTGTTGACGTCAACTGCGTGCGGCTGATACTAGAAGTCAGTGGTGAGATATGGACGTGCTCCGTGTGGAAGGTGGGTAGTAACCAGTATATCATACTTTTCTCAGCTGTGAGCTTGTATATGCCAGGATTCTGCTGCCAGTGTCCAGTGGATTTATTATTGTGAACAATTTTATTTTTTAGTATTGTCGCCGTGGAAGAATGTTTTTGCGTTATGTAGTCTGAAAAGATTTACGTCTTTATATGAAATTTTGCCCACGAATGGAGGACTGGAAATGTTGACATTTCTTTCTTAGCGTACGTGGTAATGGTGGCTGCTGAAGTCTACTTAGATTTTTTTCAATTAGTGTGTTATATCTACAGTTTTGAGCGTTTCTTTACATGCATCTGCTTCGTTGATATGGATGCAGAGTATATGATTTCCAGATGACCTAAATAAAGGTGCTTTTTGTTAGTTCGGGTGGTATGAGGTATAGTTAAAGGGAACATCAGTGGAAGTTGGTTTTATGGTACAATAAATCGTATCAAAAATACGAAAAAGGGACTGGTTGCACGTTTATTCTCAAATAAATCGCCAATTTAAATCGCAGTTGCTGTTCGTAATCCATAATGGCCATACTGAAATTAAACATTTAGTTAATCTTATTACGTCCTCGCATCAGGAGAAGCCGCAGCAGTTTGTAGGCTTGTCAGCTAGCACCGATGCTACAGCGTGAATACCAACATTAGCCCACTTACCACATTAACAATGAGACGGCTGACGGTTGCCGCCATGACTTCGCCTCTCAATCTGCGCTTGCGAACTGGGCACTTTCCTCTTGCCGTCTTTCTCGCCCCATTGCCAGCAGATTTCCTGCTGCGTTACCAAAGTAGGTGTGCGGTTTACACTAGAAGTAATATTCTGAGTTTATTCAAAAAAACCTGATGCAATAACAATGCAGCGAGAAATTTTTATAATGAAATCTCCCACTGTCTTTTGCTAGTGCTTTCACTTTTTGAATACACATTTACCACTTACAGCTTCATCATCAGGGCGTCAGTTGTTGTGTAAGGATCTTCACTGTAGTCTCAACACGCCAAAAATGCTGCGGGTCACAGCACATACTCAGTTGCATCGTGCAGAACTGAAGTGAAATGAATACAGAATTACAGAATAATATTGCGGGGATTAAAATGAATGAAAAACAGCAACCACAGTGACCGAACACTTATAGCAACCGAAGGTGACGAATGCAGTCAGTGTCGAGTGCACCATGCGCTCTGCACATTCAATCATTCATTCCATCCTCTGTGACACTATAAATAACTTAATGTAATGGAAATGCACGGCATACACGGAGGCTATTTGCACTGAACCGCGTCAAGACAGAACACGGATTTTGCAATCGTTCACCCATCTGGTGTCTTCTAAAGATATCCTTGTGCCTGCACGGACTTACACTTAGGTCGCGAGTCCGTTGTTCTTGAGGGAGGCTGTGAAATTTATTGCCAAGATAGCTAAAGCTCTCAACGGTACGAAACGATCAGACATTATCCAGAATGCCAGAGGTTTTTCTTTAATTACTACCACACGAATCACACAGCAGACAAAGCCAAAAGCTGTAAACAAAATACTCTGGAAACGTGTGCTTAGAAAGCACAGTTTATGTTTGCAACACTTCTTATTCTGCTACACTGAGTTAACAGCAGAAATTACATTCATAGACAATTTACACAGACACTACTCAGATATTCTTTGAATACAGGCAGAGACACGGTCACTAACGATTATTCTACAAGGCACGCAGCGCAGTCCTTAATCCTTGGGCCCATCAATACCGAATTGTCCCTTATAACCTCTGGTGCCGGAAATGACTGAAATCGTTAGTACGATTCACTTCGCTCGGCGAGGACTGTTTTGCTGGGAGTCGAGGATACGCGAAGAGCATCGTATGAATATCGTTATTCTAAAATTACTGAAAGTTGTTATAAAAATGTATTCTGCACTAAGTCAATGATAGCTTAGGCTGAGAGTGTAGTTAACATGATAGAAAATTAATCTCAGTTACACTTCAAGAAATCGTAATAAATGAAATTAGACATTTGATGGGCGAGCTCCCGTTGAAGCAACCAAACAGATTATCTGACTACTAAACTGTCGCAATTTCTCAGGCAGTTAGTGGAAATGTTTGCACAGGTTGATTCAGCTGCCCCTACCGCTGTCGTTTTATGCAACCCTCAGTGTCATAGTCGGCCTTCGTAAACAACACCTGTGATTTTCAAGTTCTCTCGCGCACTAAGCGCATCTATTAGTTCTTCAGAAAAAATAAGCAAGACCTTTTATATTGAATCTAGTGTAGGTAAACGTAGCACATTTTGGGTGGAGGCCACAGTCTTTGAGTTACTCAAGAAAAACGTACAAAAGTGATCTTCAAACGCTCCTCCAAACCCACACTCATCTCTCACCGGTCACAATTTCTAGTATGTTGTTCGTGGCACTCTCTCCAACGAAAGTACAAAAGTTTCGGACTATACGAACTATTCCAGATATTCGAACTTTTCTGCCCTCTAGTTATTGGGTTATTATGTCGCCAGCACACTTCGTTAACATTATTAATTTAAACGTACCCGTGAAGATAATGAAAGAAAAACGACTTTTGTAAACGTTTCGCTAAAGTTAATGACGCTGATAGTTCGAACCAAACTTTACGCTCACAAGCATAGTAGTTTCTTAGTGAGAAGACGTGACGAATACAGCGATGTAATTGTCTACTTTCTTCTGCTAAAATTCTTAAAATTGTTTCATAAAATCTGAACAAACGCCACTTTAACAATTTTTAAGCACTCGTCTACGCCGATGGCGTAATTAGGCCAGTCAATAAAGACAAAAAAAGGTAGATCGTGTGGAATAATTCGTGCAGTCGCAAATATTTGTATAGGTGTAGGAGGGACTGCCATTGACATCTTTACCGATGGGACTTAGTTTGGAAGTGGTGATGATAAAATCGGAAATACGGCCTTTTGCGAAAACGTATCCCAGTGTAACATTTAACTACATTAAATTTCCTACAAAAAATGTCGTGTTGATTTTCTCTGTAGGACTAATAGTTGACGCGTAACGAGAGACAGAATACGAAAATCTCGCGCGTGCTTCATGGAGGCCAGCTATAACACTGCGGGTTGCATAAAACGGCAGCGGTAGGACCATGTGATTCACCCGGTGTACCACGAGAGACGGCAACTTTGTCTGGAATGTCTGCCATTGTGAGCATCTTTGGATGATTGAATACACGAGTAACACGTTACCCTGTGGCTGCCCGAGGTTGTACTAGTAGTACAAGACAGAAAGGTAGAGGGCTAAGAGAGTGAGTTTCGATTAGTCGGTGAGTGAAGCTCTTTGGTGGCGGACGTGCCGAACAGAGAAAGGATTTTATCTGAGTTGCTCCTTGATGCGTCTCAGGATACAGGATGATGTACAGATGATTTCATAGCGTGTCAGCACATTTCGAAAAAAGTAACATACACAGAGTTCTTATTCACTGTGAGTTCTAAGAGTGAAATAGTGCAGTGCAAAGTTTGCATTCCAAGTAACAATATCTGCAGTCAGTATGCCGGGCAAATTACATGTAACGTGTCCAGAATTTTAATTCCTACTCGTCACCCTCTACTATCAATTAAAAGTATTTCATAGGAAAAGTAAAGAGTAAATCATGCAATTTAGATGCTGTTTGCCTGAGTCAGTTTTCATAATGGTAAAGAAAGCATATATTCTTCCAGTTAACGTGCTGAGCTATATAAGAATCGTAATCATGATGATGAAGTCCCATACTCGTTTACAAAGCGTAGGGGAACGACGCGGGAGAGCCGCGCCGCCGTATTAGGCAAGGCCCTAGTGGGCGTGGTTCGCCATTGCCCTCTCCGACCGTAATGGGGATGAATGCTCATGATGATGAAGACGACACAACAACACCCAGTCATCTCGAGGCAGGTGAAAATACCTGCTCCCGCCGGGAATCGAACCCGGGACCCCGTGCTCGGGAAACGAGAACGCTACCGCGAAACCACGAGCTGCGGGTAGAATCGTAATACCACTTCAATTTGAAGCAGCCTTTTGGTTTATTTGCCAACATTTCACGAAGTTTATCCTCACAGTCTGAATGTCAATCGTAACATTACTGCACTGTCATGCCTTGCGCTAGTTAATGGAGCTGCTAGCCGCATTTTTGGAAACATATCAGAATTCTCATTTGGCAAAGTAGCTTAAAGTAAATGACAGCATTGCTGTGATTTATTTGACATATAAGCACTTCAATATTTAATATTACACTTTTAAGCAGACGAAGTAGAGCTGAGTTCTCCGTTGTAGGCAAGAATTCATCTTAGGGCCTAAACGAACTTTCTGAGATGAAATTATGTATTGTACGAGGTGCGGCTAGAAAAAAACCGGACCGATGCTGGAAAAAACATTTATTTACAATTATTTACAATTTCATGTTATCTCCTTCAATGTACTCTCCTCCTCGGCCTCTACACCGCTCCATACGAATTTTCCACTGTTCATAGCAATGCTGCAGATCATTTTCGGTAAGTCCATACATTACTTCCGTCGCTTTTTCTTTTACTGCTTCAACAGTCTCAAATCTATTTCCTTTCAAAGCTGACTTGACTTTAGGGAAAAGAAAAAAGTCACAGGGGGCCAAATCAGGCGAGTAGGGTGGATGATCTAAGATGGGAATGTTGTGTTTTGCCAAAAACGTCTTCACTGACAACGCACTGTGAGCTGGGGCATTGTCTTGGTGAAGGATCCATGACTTTTTTCTCCACAAATCGTTCCGTTTTCTCCGTACTCGCTCACGTAGGGTAGCCAGGACGCTAATGTAGTAATGCTGATTCACTGTTTGTCCCTCTGGTACCCAATCAATGTGCACAATCCCTTTGATGTCAAAAAAACAATCATCATTGCCTTGAATTTCGATTTTGACATTCGTGCTTTTTTTTTGTCGTGGAGAACCAGGAGTTTTCCAATGCATCGATTGACGTTTAGTTTCGGGATCGTAAGTAAAAAACCACGATTCATCGCAAGTAATAACATTTTGTAAGAAGGTGGGATCACTTTCAATGTTTTCCAGGATGTCAGAACAAATCATTCTTCGGCGTTCCTTCTGTTCAATTGTGAGACACTTTGGAACCATTTTTGAACACACTTTGTTCATGTTGAAACTTTCATGAAGAATCTGCCTAACACTTTCCTTGTCAACTCCTGTTAACTCAGACACTGCTCTGATTGTTAAACGGCGATCTTGTCGAACAAGTTTACCGATTTTTTCAATGTTTGCATCAGTTTTTGCCGACAATGGTCTGCCAGTGCGAGTGTCATCACTGGTGTCTTCGCGGCCATCTTTAAATCGTTTAAACCACTCAAACCCTTGTGTTCGCGATAAGCGATCATCGCCGTACACTTGTTGTAACATTACAAACGTTTCACTTGCAGATTTTCCTAGTTTGAAACAAAATTTGATGTTAACACGCTGTTCTTTCTGTACACTCAACATTTTCCGACGCACAGACAAAACGTCAACTACTTAAAACAGACGCCACGGGCAGACTGAGTGCAGGAGGCAGATGAAACTCGAGCAGTAGGCGGAGCGAGAGTCACGTGACAGGCCACGCGACTTTCAGCCTTATTGCATTCGTTTTATTGTTTCACCAGTACTAGTCCGGTTTTTTTCTAGCCACACCTCGTATTCATTTGTAATGTTTTTTACATAATTCAAGATTCACATTTTTTTCTAACAAGACATCGTTTCAACATACGAAATTAGCCAGTGTGTTGTGATCGACGGTTGATTCCCATTCTTTATACTCAATTTCGTTTATATATAGATTCAGAGTAATTGGCACCATAAGTATCAAAAGTAATTTACACCAATAATGTTCTGTTCAGAAGTTGGGGGACCGATGGCCTTTGTAGTCTGGTCCCTTCAGCCTCCACAAACCAACCAACCATACATGGGTAATAAAGGCCATTCTAGATCAGAATACTAGAGACATTGAATTGGAATTTAAAAGTCTCACAGGTTTTGATTACGTGTTTTCAGATGATTAGATTTCTTAAGCCACACATCGGCTAATGCGGCCTCAACCAAACTATGAAGTGAAGCTTGGGTAGAGTATTCAGCCTCCAAAAGCAATAAAAGTTACAATATAAACTCTAAGAAAAAACGACGATTTACGAAAAATTTATCCAAATGAGAGGAAAATCGGCAGTTGTGACGTACATGTACAGACGAACAAATGACTACAATTTCGGATATTTATTCAAGAGATAGAGCTTCACAATTTGAGCAAGTAACTAACACGTTTGTCTACCTCTGGGTCTTGTGTATTACTCGGCTTTGCACTGATTGATACAGTTGTTGAATGTGCAAAATTCTGTCCAATTTGTGCGTTATATTGTCAAAACCTGGCTCTGGTATGAGAGCCCTGCCCTTAACGCTGCACGCGTTCCAAATTGGGAAGAGATCAGACGAACTTGCTGGTAAAAGTAGGTGTTGGAAAGCATGAAGACAAACAGTAGAAACACTCGCCGTGCGTCGGTGACCATTACCTTGCTGAATTGTAAGCCCCGAATGGCTTGCCACGAACGGAAACAGAACAGGGCGTAGAATATCGTAATCGTACCTCTGTTATGTAAGGGTACCACGAATGACAAGTAAGTCGGTCTTGCTGTGAAATGAAATTGCCTACAAGAACAAAACTCCAGCTTGTCGTACGTTACGGCGGTCGGCAGTCAGGTTCGACACGTCTTCGCTGGTCATCAGGGCTCAGTTCGAAGTGGGACTCATCATTGAAGAGAATTCAACTCGTCAGTGGTGAGATTCCAGACCAAATGCTCGAGACACCATTATAAACGGTTTTGTTGCTGTATGGAGGTCAATGGTAGTTTGCGCAAGGGGCGCCTCGAGCTCAATCCCCTTCCTATGAGCCGCCTATTAACGGTCGTTTTCCAGTGAAGTACCAGTCGCACGTCGGATCGATGATAACAAAGAATCTCGGGCTCTGAGTGCCTGTCTGTAGATTAATCGGTCCTCCCATTCTGTCGTCTCTCTAGTTCGACCACATGCTTCTTGACACTCAGTTCAGCCATGGCTCGTGTAATGCCACTACCTCGGACGAGAAATGAAAATCAAAAATTAGTTACAAAATTCCCAAAGATTTCCCCAAAACAAATTCCATGAAAAATGAACAAGCAAACAAATTTCCTGTTAACACTATTACTTGGATATTAACCAGTAATTGAATAAGGAATCTAATACTTACAAGGCAACTTCCCGATCGCACCCCCCTCAGATTTAGTTATAAGTTGGCACAGTGGATAGGCCTTGAAAACCTGAACACAGATCAATCGAGAAAACAGGAAGAAGTTGTGTGGAGCTATGAAAAAAATAATCAAAATATACAAACTGAGTAGCCCATGTGGAAGATAGGCTACATCAAGGAGACTGTGAGCTCAAGTGCGCCGTGGTCCCGTGGTTAGCGTGAGCAGCTGTGGAATGAGAGGTCCTTGGTTCGATTCTTCCCTCGAGAGAAAAGTTTATTTTCGCAAAGTTATGACCTGTCCGTTCGTTCATTGACGTTTCTGTTCACTGTAATAAGTTTAGCGTCTGTGTTTTGCGACCGCACCGCAAAACCGTGCAATTAGCAGACGAAAGGACGTGTCTTTCCAATGGGAATCGAAAGCATTTGATTGCAAGGTCATAGGTCAACCCATTCCTCCACAGGAAAACACGTCTGATATATTCTATACGACACTGGTGACGGCATGTGCATCACATGAGAGTAATATGTTGTCGACCCACCTAACTTTTACACTTGGCGAATGGGTAAAAAGATTCTTCTTCCTTGCCCGATTTAGGTTTTCTTGTGGATGTGATAATCACTCCCAAAAAAGTGATGAAAACATAAGAGTTTGTCACATAAACTGAAAATAAAAAATTAAACTATTCACTCGAAGGTAGATTTGAACCAAGGATATCTCATCCCGCAGCTGCTCACTCTAACCACGGGAGCACGCCGCTCCTGAGCTTCAACTGTCCTTGATGTTGCATATCATGCACATGGACTACTCAGTTTGTATATTTTGATTATTTTTTTCATAGTTCCACACAACTTCTTCCTGTTTTCTCGATTGATCTGTGTTCAGTTTTTCAAGGCCTATCCACTGTGCCAAGTTATAACTAAATCTGAGGGGGGGGTGCGATGGGGAGGTTCCCTTGTTAGTAATTTATTAATATACGAAAGAAAGATGGTATTACAGTAAAATCAAACTCAAAATTCAAAATCATAGCGAATTGTAAAATCATCATAATTAAAATTCGCAAAGTAGAACCAATGTTCCCAAAGCATACTCCGTGTGAGTACTCTTTGAGATTCGTGAGTAATGGCTAAGGATAATTCAATCCATTGTCTCTACGTTAGCCGAAGCAGGTCATACTTTTGAATGCTCGTATATGTAGGCGTAATTAGATAGCTTTTTCAGAATTGATTATTGCGATCTAATGTGACGCAGTGAAACGGTACTTTGACTTCAAATATTACGTTATTTAGAATTCATATAGAGGACTCGCATATATTAGACAGAAGTGACTTTTAATTACATAACCTGAAGTTAACACTATTTAGGAAGTGAACACAGATAGACAATTTCATTCGTAATAACTAATGGACTACGGAACTTGGTGATAGTTACGAAGCATATAATTTATAATTCCCCCAACACCTGGGAAAGCTTCTTTCTCACGGGTCTGTTAGGAAGTGACTAATATTGTGTAATAAACCACCATATCGTGTCAATTCACTCATTTATCATTCGAGTTTTACAATATTATTTATAGAGATAATGTGCTGCGATATTATTTGACTGACGCGCTCGACGCTTATAGAGAAACTTCTTGACGTTTGGAATTAATAACACTGTTACGACTGATTATAGATTTGAGATTACAACCAGTCTATAGGGAATTTGGTGTCGCTGGAACTAATTTGAACTTATCATTAATATTTAAATAGCAACTGATAAACCATCGATTATAAACGATTTAATTACGACATTTGGTGAAGTAAATATCTCGCACAAGTCGCGAGTTCACTTCATCAATGTTCTGTTTGTAACGTCGATACCGATACATAAGAAATAACAATCTCATTGCTCTATCACTGAGTGTTAGCCAAGACCGAAAATCCGAAGGACGTTACACTCACCCACTCCTGCCAACATTGTCGGACTGTGGCATCAGTCCTATTCTGATGTCGAGCGATTCGCCGATTACTCCACCTGTCTTCTTTGAGGGCAGCTCCACGTCCTCTTTCAAATGCTGACGTCTGCACACATTGTTCACGTGCCTGTCTGCGAGGAATAGCTATTGTACAACTGAGTGCACGGAAAGAAATTCGCCAAGACTTTATACCCTGACATCGAAACGTCCCAAGATTACTATCTTTGCCAGCTGCCCGGTAAATAGCTCTTCAGCGTGACACATTCAGCCATCGACCCTCAAAGTTTACAATTTTGCATTTTTCGTCGATAACTGCAGTTTGTGACCACTCTTTTCTTCTTCTGCACCTCAGGTATTAGGCAATTGTGTGCACCATGCCCAACTGTCCCTTGACCCATCCAGACTTGTCCAGATTACCTGAATATACACTGAAGAGCCAAATATTGAGTATGGCTCCCACGATCACGCATTAGTGCCACAACACGACGAGACATTGACTCGAATGACGTCTGAAGCACGTCTTCAGGGAAATGTCGCCTTAAATCCTTCAGGGCTGTCCATAAATTCGTAAAAGTACGATGTGGTGGAGATCTCTTCTGAACAGCACGTTGCAAGGCATCCCAGATATTGTCAATAATGTTCGTGTCTGAGGAGTTTGGTATTCTATTAAATACAGAATAGTGTTCCCGGAGACACCCTGTAGCTATTCTGGACGTGTGGGGCGTCGCATTGTCCTGCTGGAATTGCTCACGTCCGTCGGAATGCACAATGGACATGAATGGATGCAGATGATGAGACAGGTTGCTTACGCATGTGTCACCTGTTACAGTTGTATCTAGACGTATCAGGGGTCCCACATAACTCCAACTGCACACGCCCCACACCATTACAGAGACTCCACCAGCTTGAACAGTCCCCTGCTGACATGCAGAGTACATGTATTCATGAGGTTGTCTCCATATCCGTACACGTCCATCCGCTCGATACAATTTGAAACGAGACTCGTCCGACCAGGCAACATGTTGCACTCATCAAGAGTCCTATGTCCGTGTTGACGGCCCCTGCGAGGGGTAAAGCCTTGCGTCGTGCAGTCATCGAATTCGAAAGCTCATATCGATTATGTTTCGCTGAATGGTTCGCACGCTGACACTTGTTGATGACTCAGCATTGAAATCTGCAGCAGTTTGCGGAAGGGTTGCATTTCTGTCACGTTGAACGATTCTCTTCAGTCGTTGTTGGTCCCGTTCGTGCAGGGTCTTTTTCTGATCTCAGCGATGTCAAAGATTTGATGTTTTACCGGATTCGTGATATTCACGGTAGACTCGTAAAGTGGTCGTACGTGAAAATCCCCACTTTCATATCTACCTCTGCGTCCCATCGCTCCTGCGCAGACTATAATACCACGTTAAAAGTCACTTAAATCTTGATAACCTGCCATTGTACAGCAGTAACCGATCTAACAACTGCATCAGACACTTGTTGTCTATGTAGGCGTTGCCAACGGCACCGCCGTATTCTGCCTGTTTATATATCTCTGTATTTGAATATACATGCCTATATCAGCTTCTTTGGCGTTACTAAAACAGGTAAAGCACTGCACTGTGCGGAAAAGTGGGAGCTTCCAGGGCACTAAAAATTTTATTTTTAGTATTTCATATAATTATTGACAATGTGCCATCGTAGTCTACTCATTGAGAGCACAATAAAAGTAGTATTAAAGTTAGAAAATGTCTGTATGTCGTAAGGCAGCATAACTAAAGGTGCTCACATTGCGCATACTTTATTGTCTAGTATTTCATAAGAGCGCTTTCGGAGTTACAACGAACTTTACACATAGTTTCAAAACTTTTCGATCCTTTTTTCGCTGACACCTCTCACAAAATAATGAAAGGAAAAAAAGTTCATCGCTTACTACATTTTCGCTGTGCATGTAGTAGAACTTCAGGAACAGGTATGTTTTTTTTTTTAATTTATTAATTCTTTACTGCTATCTCAATTCGCAACACAAGTTGTAGACTGTATCCACATATACCACACTGAATGTATCTGGAAAATTATATCATTGTACGACACGCAGTTCAGGACATGTCATAAACATTGAGATGCTTGAAAAAAACAGCTGTTCTTAAAACTGAGTTTGATTCCTTGAAGAATCACCGAGCGATGAGACGCAGTGGCTAACACACTGGACCCGCATTGGGTAGGACGACGGTTCAGACCTGCGTCGGGCTATCCTGATTTAGGTTATCCGTGATTTCCCTAAATCGCTTCTGGAAAATTCCGGAATGGTTCCTTCGAAAGGGCACAGGCGATTTCTTTCTCCATCCTTTTCTAATCTACATCTACATCTACGGGATTACTCTGCTATTCACAATAAACTGCCTGGCAAAGGGTTCAATGAACCACCTTCAAGCTATCTCTCTACCGTTCGACTCTCGAACGGCACTCGGGAAAAATCGAGCACTTTAATTTTTCTGTGCGAGCCCTGATTTCTCTTATTTTATCGAGATGATCATTTCTCCCTATGTAGGTGGGTACTAACAGAATGTTTTCGCAATCTGAGGAGAAAACTGGTGATCGAAATTTCATGAGAAGATCCCGCCGCAACGAAAAACGCCTTTGTTTTAAAGATTGCCACCCCAATTCACTTATCACGTCTGTGACACTATCTCCCCAATTTCGCGATAATACAAAACGTGATGCCCCTCTTTGTACTTTTTCGATGTCATCCGTCAGTCCCATCTGATCCGGATCCCACACCGCACAGCAATTCTCCAGAATAAGGCCGACAAGCGTGGTGCAAGCAGACTCTTTAATAGACCTGTTGCACCTTCTAACTGTTGTGCCAATGAATCGCAGTCTTTGGTTTGCTCTACCCACAATATTATCTATGTGATCGTTCCAATTTAGGTTATTTGTAATTGTAATCCGTAAGTATTTAGTTGAATTTACAGCCTTCAGATCTGTGTGAGTTATCGCGTAATCGAAAAATTAGCTTATGTCTTTTAGTACTCATGTGAATAAGTTCACACTTTTCTTTATTCAGGGTCAATTGCCACTTTTCGCACCATACAGATATCTTATCTAAATAATTTTGCAATTCGTTTTGATCAGCCGATTACTTTACAAGACGGTAAATGACAGCATCATCTGCAAATAATCTAAGACGGCTACTCAGATAGTCTCCTGATCTATATTATCGAATATAGATCAGGAACAATAGAGTGCCTATAACACTTCCTTGGGGAGCACCGGATATTACTTCCGTTTTACTCGATGACTTTCCGTCTATTACTACAAACTGTGACCTTTCTGACAGAAAATCACGAATCCAGTCGCACAACTGAGACGATATTCCGCAGGAACGCAGTTTGGTTAGAAGACGCTTGTGAGGAACGAGTTTGTGCTCCGTCTCTAATGACCTCGTTGTCGACGGACGTTAAACACTAATGTCCTCCTGCTCCCATAGTAACGGAGACGAACAATTGCACATAACTCTTGAGGCAGCCATTTTAGAGTCCATGTTAACTAGATTTTTTGTTTTTGTCCATACTACCAAACCTATGGGAACTAAACAGCTCGCAGCAGAAGAGATGTGTTCCACAATATCGGAGATGAACAAGTGCTAGTAGCTCTTAGAGTCTGCATTTTTGAGCCCTTTTTTGCTGGACTTTTTTTCTTAGTTTGGTCCATACTACCAACTCTGAAAGTTTCCTGTTCTGCAACAGTACTGATACATATCTGCCCGTCACTGGTATCCGCACGATTTTCTCTTATAACCACCGGCTCAGTCGTTTCCGGGCCAGAGTACCTTATCTCAAATTGATGTTTACCCTTCTCCATCAGCCCCGAAATTTTGTAACATCGTGACGGAATCAATCTGTGTATCTGTTTGTCTCTTCCATTGCGACGTGTAACTTAACCTAAAGGTTCGATTAGAGCTGCAGAAACTGTCTCCTTTCATTATTCGTGGTCTGAAATATCGTACGGTACTGTGTGTACCCAGTTCCTGAGACAGCGTTAGTGCGATGCGGTCATTGGTTGATAATAATTGGTTAATAATAGAGGTTACGAGCCTCGTCAGAGTTTTAAGCATACATTAAACGGTTCTTGCTACTCAAGTGGTAAACCAGTGTCTCTGGTCTTCAGCATGTTCATGTAAACACGTGAAGAAGCATTAAAACAGACCAAAAGCCGACCTAGAGCCTCAGTTCCTTAGTGACACCATAGGCATGCACTGAAAATCTCAAGATGGCAACTCAAAACTCTTTCACCATCCCACTATTGCATGTAGCCGCTTGTTCTTATGGGATCCCTTCCAATAAAAGCCTCTACTATAGTTTTCCTTGCGGCTACTGTCGTAGTCTAGTCTTCAACTAGTTTGCTTTCAGCTAAACTCCCTTTTATGGGTGAATATCTTCCCTAAAATTACACATAAAAAACAATGAAATCGACAAATATTTCCTATTTTATTCTTTTTCCTGTTAAAACTACGCTTAATACATATGAACTCATAGCCACATCGCAGGAATATGCAATGCTGCAGACAATTTTCTTCCTGGATTTAAATTAAATCTGCTGAAATTTCTCTGCCCTTGTCGAAGAAAAGATCCCATAGACGACTACGTCACCCTTCTCCTTTAGGGAAGCCTCGGAATACGTATGTACTGGTTACCGGACTGGGATCTGAACGTCCTCCCCTGCGCCCCACGTTTGCACGAATGCTAGCTAGTGCGTTAATCCTTTCGCTAACTCCTCGCTCGGATGCATCTGTCGATACTGATACGCAGGTTCCACGTCCATACTGGCAATCAAGCAAAAGCCGCGGATCGTGTGGCGTTTAGCTACACATCTGTGCTGCCAATCATGCAAGAGCCGTGGATCAGGTGGCGTGGGGCGAAAGCATTGTCGTCGTTATGGCTCTTCCACATATCCCATCTGCTTGTTCTCTCGTAATAGAGAGGTTTAAAGGAGCTACAGAGATGTGTTGATGATGCTTTAAGCTAGTATTTATAATCAATTCTAAAGAGTCTAAAGAAGGATAGGGAGAAGAAAGTACGTTCTATGACCAATTACAAGAGTCAATAATATATACGACTGTCTTTTTGCTGGTGACTGATGTGATGCGAATATTTTTATCCGACACCACACAACTGGATTTGATTTGTGTTAATGATGTAACATCGTTTATTTAAAGATATACTTTTTTAAACAGTTGATGAAGAGTGCTTGGGAGGTAATACAGTAACAGCATGGTGTACTTTGTGCAATGTTCGACTTTTAGTTCATTGTGCAGGACAATGGCCTATTCTTGGGACAGAAAGTGCGAGCAAGGCCATTAAATTCAAAACTCGGTGGAAAAGACAAAGATAATGTCAGTTAAAGGTCTCCTCCAAAATCTACCTTAAAAGGTAACTTAAGGGGAGACTGCTATCTAAAACTTGAGTTTAATTACTATTTCACATTCTGGTGTGTTTACTCTTAGATTCTAAAATGATTTCGCCATATTAAAATTATAAGTACGTCTAAGAAACTTCGATATACGGACTGCGTGTGGAGCAGTAGCACTCTAACAGCTGCCACAGAGGGCAAGGTAGTACCTGCGTATCAGACGCTTGCATCCGATGCACTATTGGCAAATGCACTGATGGAAAGACACAAAATGCAGTTGGAAGTTTGCACAGTGTCATTTGGTCCAAGTGCCCCAAAAGGACAAAAAGAAAATAGGGAAAGCAAAGGATACTTTCGCTTCCTGTAGAAGTTGTTTCTCACTTCAGCGTGGGATGTTTGAAGACTGAAGAGGAGTCCAAGCAGTCATCCTGCCAGAAGAAGAGCTGTTTATATAGATAACAATGACGGATCAAGCAGTCCACTGGTTGCTGCCTGCGAAAGGAGAATTTAAGAAAAAAAGAAAAAAGAAAGAAAGGAAGACTAGGCTAGTCTTGAAATTATAAGAAAAATAGGCCTCACAGGAGTAGGAAGGGCAAGCCTATGGTGACGGTAAATTATAATAGGCATGTGTCTTGTACTAGCAGCCACTTTTAATAAAATTTTAAAATCCATATTCGCGTAAGTTTGTTTAGCTAAGTTCAGGGTGAACGTATTTTTTGCCTAATAATAACCAATCTCAATTAATTTTTTGCAGGAAGTAGCGTTGAGCGTTTTGCATATTTCTATGTGTTAATAGTATCTAAAATGTGGTTTGCCTCTTTCATTATCACCTTTATGTACCGATACAGAAAATTTGTTTGAAACTTGCAAAAATATTGAAAAAGTGTTGACAATGTCTTGCGAAAGTACTTAAAAAATCTGAAATTTGGAAATTGAGGTCTGGTTTTTAAAACTACCATTAAAAATTAAAAACTCAAAATTCAAAGAAATTCTGGGTTTAATTTTAATATTCAGGTGAAATGGGCAAAGTAAAAGGAAACAAACTTTTCATTGGGGTTTCCCCTTAAACACACACATTCTCCTGTCGTTCCTGTGAGAAGAACGTTCCTACAAGACCAACATGGTGGCCAAATTAGGAGGAGCTCAGTGTAGGAGATTCTCTGAAGCCAACATTCAAAGACAGGCCAACGGTTTACGAGATGGAACAAGGGAGCATTTGTAGAGCAGTGTTAGAGAGGATACGCTGTAGTGGTTCCCGCACGGTCTCCACTATTGGAAAGATCGCCATAGGGTATCTTCCAGCCGCAATACTTTACTGCAGCTAAATATGTTAACATCGTTAAGTTATGCCGTACCTGAAGTTGCATATGGAGGCCTATAGCTTTTCGCTGACTGTTCGACAAAAGACCTTCTTATATCGTATCTTCCAAAGATTGAAATTCTTCTCTGTAAATGAAGGCTCCTACCACTACTATTTACAATAGTGAAGTCCAGTGTGGCCCTTAGGATTGCCACTAGAAAGTCTCTTCGGGTTTGCTGGCGGATCCTAAAATCCACTCGATTCATTATTTCGGCGGCGATCCAACTGTTCGCCATCTCCAGGAGAACGCTGCTTCTGCTGCTTGAGTCCCAGTCCCGCTGAAAACTGATGCCAAGGCTGCATACTGAGATTCTATATACGCCTCCGTAGCGTAGACGGTGTATTCTCCGCCCATCACAATTGCCGCCCTCCGAGACTGGGCAGGTGGCTCCGCCCTCAGTAGAACACCGGCGGCAACGATGTATCGCACTCAGAGACGATTTTCGAAAATTCGGACTGGCTGCACCGAAGAACGTTCTGTATTGATGTGGGATATTACAGGGTTCCACTTCCTGCTAAGAGGAAACCCGTTGTCTCTATTAATCAAATTATCCACCAACCTAATTTCAATTGCCTCTTTATTAATACTGTTCCAAAAACCGGAAGTGTTGGCAACCGCCACAGTTTCGCTAAATCTCATATCGTGTCCCTCGTTTAAGCAATGTTCTGCTACCGTTGATTTTTCCGGCTGTTGTAGCCTTGTATGACGGCGATGTTGCATGCACCTGTCGTGAACTGTGCGAATAGAACGGCCGATGTAAGCCTTCCCACACTCACACTTTATTTCGTATATACCACGCTTGCTAAGCTCCAAATCAATTTTCACAGAGCCGACCAGTGCCCTAATTTCGAAGGTGGACGGAACAACTTTTAATATTAAAATACCTTAAAATTCTTCCAATTTTAAACGATATGCCACAAGGAAGAAAGGCCACCGATCTATGCTCCTCTTCAAGCACCTCCGGTGATGGTCCAAACTCCATGCTCTCAGAGTATCCACTTTCCTCAAAAACAGCCATAAAATGCGCAAGTTCATGGGATAAACCGTCCACACCGGAAATGGCATATGCTCTGCGCACCAAAGTCCTAAGGACGCCACAGCGTTAATATGGTGGATGACAACTCTTAGGATGTTAGGATGCAGATACTGACCAGTGTGCGTCCTTTCAACATGTCCGAAAGAACACGTACCATCTTAGTATATATATAGTTAAGGCTCACCGGCCACTTGACCATCTTCTTCTTCTGTGCGAATGAACAAACAGTGACCGAACTCTTACGGGAATCGGCAAAGCGCCGCGAGTAATGGGTATAATGGGCAGAGGCACTACGAATGTGGTGCGGGACAATACGTTGAGAATGTGGCTTTCGCGGGAGGCGTGCCAGAGATAAATCCCTGCAGTCGCGCTATCCTCTGTGTCCTCGGTGGCTTAGATGGATAGCCGGCACGGTAGCTCAGCGTGTTCGGTCAGAGGGTTATGTGCCCTCTGTAACAAAAAAACTGAGTTAATCGATCACCAACGAACCTAAACGCATGTCTTACGACGTCCGCCCCGAGCAGACACAACGAACAATAGCGAACAAAATGAGATTTAAAAAAAAAAAAAAAAAAAAAAAAAGATGGATAGAGCGTCTGCCATGTAAGCAGGAGATCCCGGGTTCGAGGCCCGGCCGGGGCACTCATTTTTATCTGTCCCCGTTGACGTATGTCAACGCCTGTATGCAGCTAAGGGTGTTCATTTCATTGAAATTTCATTCTAACGAGCTGCATGGTCACCGATGGCATCTGTTCTTTCGGACATGTCCGAAAGGACAGATACCATCTTAGTATATACACATCAAAAAAACGTTCAGGAGAGATTAAAATGCATGGTGTCAGGATATCAATGATAAAATTCACTTATGACGTTACTACCCTCAGTGAAAGCGAAGAGGAACTAACGGACGTACAGAATATGGGTTGAGAGCAAGCCGAATAACGGTGGAATTAACGAGAAGTAGCCGAAATGAGATTAGCGACAAGACATCGAAAATGGGTAGTTGGAAGTACTGTAGAAGAACTTATGGAACTATGCTAGCTTGGTAGCAAAATAACACAAGCTGGAGTAAACAAGAAGGAGAAAAAAAGTAAGTTAGCACAGACAAATAGGGCTTTTCGGGCCATGAGAATTCTACTAGTATCAAACGTACAACTTAATTTGAGGAAGAAATTTCTGAGAATATACGTCTGGACTCAGCATTGTACGGCAGTGAATCATAGACAATGAGAAAACCAGAACTGAGGAGAATCGAAGCGTTTGAGATGTGGTGCTGCAGAACAATGTTGAAAATTAGGTGGACTGGTAAGATAAGACAAAGCTCTCTGCAGAATCGGTAAGGAGAGAAATACATGGAAAAGATTAATAAGAAGAAGGGACAGGATGATGGGACATATGTTAAGCCTTCAAGGAATAACTGCCATGGTACCAGCCGGAGCTGTCGAGCTTAATTCTGTAGGAGAAGACAGAAACTGGAACACATTCAACAATAATTGAGGACATGAGATGTATTCTTAGCTGCGAATACGATGAACCATCAGCTGTTTAAGGGAAGACGACAGTGAAAAATTGTGCCGGAGGTTGACTGGAACCCGGCTTTCCCGCTTTACGCGAGTGGTCGCCCGAACCACTTTGACTATCCGTGCACCACTCACGGCCAGACCCAAACTTCTGTATGTCGTCGTTTCCGAATCACAACCTGTACTCGTACACAGATAGTTGCAGTACAGGGAAGGACGTTTTTTAATTAAAAGTCACTGCCTAGTATTGGCGGATAAATACACTACTGTTGAGATAAAACAGAGCACCTTCAACGACTAGATATAGGACGTTCATATTCACAGGACATGAACATTAGTATGTTCTGCAGAAACGTTTACCATTTGAACCATATCGGCCGCGAGTTCATGGTCAACATCGATGTCGCGGCGCAACACCACCACCCAATGGTAAAAAGTGCCTGCGGCTTTCGGTGTCGCTAAAAACGAAGGTAATGGATCAGTGTGACTCTTAGACGATTGGATGACTGGACGCACAAGAGTGCTTTTAAGTTTCCCACCGAGAAGTCCGTATGTGTTCTTTTTCACCGTTCTCGTTCGATTTCAGCCTTTCCTGATTTGAGGATGGGGGACACTGCCCTTACTTTTAAAGACACGGTGAGATATCTAGGGCTCATTTTTGACTCGAAGCTTACGTGGTTACCTCATCTTAAAGACCTGAAACGACGGTCACTTAAGGCTTTAAGTATTTTAAAATGTCTTAGCCACAGTAAATGGGGAGCCGACATGATTTGGCTGCTCCGATTTTACAGGGCGTTTGTGCGATCTCGGCTCGATTATGCGTGCACGGTGTATGGGTCTGTGAGGCCTTCTTACTTGAAGATGTTGGACGTTGTGCACCATGAAGGGCTTCGGTTGGCCACTGGTGCGTCCAGAACTAGCCCCATACCAAGCCTCTGTGCAGAGGCTGGTGAACCGCCTCTTCATACGCGGCGGCGGCTACTTACGGTGCGCCAGGCGTATAAAACTTTGTCCACACCGTACACACCTGCATACCATACCGTTGCTCAGCTTCCTCTGGCACGGCTATTTCATAACCGGCAACGAGCAACGCGGCCCTATGGGATTCGCGCACAGGATTGCATCTCTGCAATAGATATGGCTGGTCTTCATGTTTTGTCGCGGTTGGAGCAGATTTCAACCTTGGCTCCTCCGGGGACCCACACTTATTTTAGATTTGACTAAATTTAAGAAAGATAGTACACCAGATTTTACATTCCAATCTTAGTTTTTTAACATTTTAGACGCGCATCACGGTTTTACCGTCGTTTACACTGATGGCTCCAAACAGGAGAATTTCCTTGGCTTTTCTGTAGTGTTCCCTGATCATGTTACCCGGATTCGCCTCCCTGATGAATATACCGTTTTCTCAGTGGAGCTCCACGTGATCCTGAAGGCACTGGAGCAGATGAATCGTGTTCAGGGCAATCGATTTCTCCTCTGCTCCGATTCTCTTAGAGCCTTACAATCATTTCAGAATCTGTACCCAGCTGAGGAGATGGTCCAATATTGTAACAACTGTTTTTGACTATATGCATTATTATGTCAAGCTGTTTTTGGCAGTTTTCTTTGTTGAGTAGCACTGTGTTGAGTATATGGAGCACGTCTAGAAGTGCTGCTTGCTTTTATGAGTGTGGCTGGTTCGATGATTGGGGAATGATAAAGTCATTCGCTGTGGCTTTATGGTAAATTTCAAACATATGCTCATTTTTTGTATTTTGATTGTTATATCTAGTAAGTTAATTTGGTTATTCTGTTCTCTTTAAATTATGAATTTGGTAGGGCTCCTGAAACTGGGGACTCCATTGGTAATCCACCTTCGTCTAGAAGTGCTGCTTGCTTTTATGAGTGTGGCTGGTTCGATGATTGGGGAATGATAAAGTCATTCGCTGTGGCTTTACGGTAAATTTCAAACATATGCTCATTTTTTGTATTTTGATTGTTATATCTAGTAAGTTAATTTGGTTATTCTGTTCTCTTTAAATTATGAATTTGGTAGGGCTCCTGAAACTGGGGACTCCATTGGTAATCCACCTTCGTGTAAATAAAATTCATTATTGAATTGGAAGTGACTTTGTTCTGATCTTCATCATGGAGCTATGTGTTTTCAGGTTTTTATTTATAATGTCAGTTGTTTCCAGTACTGGTATGTTAGAATACATGCCTTCTGTATCAAATCAGAGGAATGTTGCTGTCTCTGGGATTTTTATATCTTTTATTTGTTTCATTAGTTGTTTAGTTTTTGTGATGGTTCTATCTTCTTGTACTTTGAAATTTTCGGACAGTAATTTTAACATGTATCCAGAAAATTCGTAAGTGGTGAATTTTTTGAAATCTGCCTTTGATATCATAGGAAGATTCAGTTTGTGAATCATTGGTTGGCGTTGGAGTACAGGTGAAGTGAGATTAATCAGTGTCAGCTACACATGCTGCCCAGAAAACGTGGTTAAAATTCGAATTCAAGGGAAAACACAATAAGGTACATAATCACATAAAATCACAAACTCACACACAAAATTATCAACATTTCCAAAAAGCAGGGCACAAACATAGCATACACAACAGACAATTCTATTCAAAAATACACCCTGAAACTGGCAAAAGACATAGACATGTCCCAGAAAACACATATACATACATTACAATTAAACACTTGTTATGATGGGTATATAGGATCAACAGGCAGAACATTTGATGTCAGTTTCAGAGCCTGGAAGTGTCGGACAAACCACTCCACATCTTCAGGAGACCTAACAGAACACTATCACAAACCAACCTCTAGAGAAGTAGACATGAAACTAGACTCAACAATAAAAAGCGTCTGCTGACCCTGCAAGAAACAAAACGAAACGCAGTTGAATGATCAAGTACACATGACAAACAACTCATTGTTTGCACTAGTAGATAAAATAACAGGGTAACACTCCAATGGAAGACTATTATCATTATAATATTACCTCTCAATCCGCTTCCACTCACTTGTCCATTAACCCCTCCACAAATCATTTTAACGTAAACTCCAATTAGCTGAACACCGAAAGTTTCAGTCGCTCTCTGATAGCTAATACATTCATATTCAACTTTCTGCAACTCACCTGAATATAATTACCGCACACACACACACACACACACACACACACACACACACACACACACACGCACACACATACACAGAGAGGGAGAGAAATAATAATCCATACCTATACACACCATTTCTCTCTGTCTCTCTTACACACACAAACACACACAGACGTAAACACACAGAAATGAATAGACATTAGTTGATCAGCATATACATCTTTAAGTTGGTAACATGTATGTAAACAAACGGAACAGGATGAGACATAAAGGGCACACACAGTAACTATGACTTCGTATCACAGTTTGCGGGACAATATCTACAACTAGTGATAGAACGCTGATGGTGCTACACAGCAGTACAGGCAAACAATAAGAAAGCTGTGAAGAAACAGGATCGTAACATAAAAACCTGCTTATGTTTCGTAAGCGACGTTATAGTGGGATCTCCAGCGTGTGACTAGATGAGAGTAAACGCAGTACCAACCAAAAAACGTGGAGATTTGTAAGTAATCAATTACTTATATAAAAAACCCGAAGTGAACTGTTTTATAATCTACAAATATTGCACACCAAAACAAAACTGTATCATTCTAGATCTCACTGAAAATGCCTTAAAGTAAAAGGAGAAACACGTCTGGAATAAATCAAATACTTCGCAGCAAGGAAAGGCGGTTTCCATTCACAAATCGAACACGCTTTCTAGTTTCAGGATTACTGAGCTTTTAAATGGGATATATTTTGTAAGCTAATATTTTTAACAAGAAATGACTAAGGAATATTTATATTGAGAGGCCAATGTCAAAATACCCAGACTCGTGAACAGGGGACGACAAGACAATCGTGAACTTACACCACTTATTGCCCGAACCGCCCGTTTCTGACACAAAAATATCCTTTTAGGATGCGAAGAGTTACTCCACAATATAGTAGTATACGACATGAGCGAATGAAAATAAGCAATGTAGACTAATTTTCGTGTCGAACGATAACTTCAGATACCTTTAGAATAGTAAAAATGGCAACATTGTCTTTGAACAAGATCCTGAACGTGGGCTATCTATCTGAACATCTAAAAAATTTGAACTGCTCAGTTTCACTGAACTTATGCCCATTCTGTGAAATTAAAACATCAGGTTTTGTTGAATCGTTTGTTATAAACAGTGAAAGCCGAGTCTTACTGTGATTTAGCGTTATTTTCTCCAAGCCAAGAACTTATGTCATGAACTACACTATTTGAAACCTATAACGGATCTTTTACGTTGGGATAAATTTATTTTATTTCTTGTTTGGTGTTTTCGTTAAATAGCCGAATAAATTGTAGTTAGGAATGATTTAATTAAGCAGAGTAGAGAAGATAAAGTCAAAGAGATGTTCATTGGGCGGACTAAGTCGTAATGTAATGTCATTGCGTTGTTCGGTTGTTAAAACAAGTCGTTTGTGTTCCGTTCTGCTGTTCGGTCGTGCGCGTACCTGAAAGGAATTAATTCGGAGACTAGAATGAAGTTTCACATAATAGTTACGATTCGATGTTCCGACAAAAGGGGTTAACGTCAGTGTTAATTTGAATTGTGGGCGACAGGATTAGTTTTGACAGATACGTGAAAACGGACGTAACGAAAGTTGTTCGCATATCAAACTTGAACGTGACTTTTATTTAATTAACGATTGCGGGCTCATTAAAAGCTATTATCTCATGATTAGGATCAATCCCTCTTTCCTCCTAGATAGTGACCATTCATTAACATTTACGTCATAAGAAAAAGGATTATTAATAAAAGTGATGTTAAATGACAGTTACGTGTTATTCCGTTAGTGTGGAACCGACGGAATATCTCTGAAATGACATTAATATATAATTTGTGTTAAATACTGAACTGAGATAGGAAGTAAATTGAAATTAGTGAACATTGATGCTGAGACTATAGAAGCAGAAGCGCTTAAGGTTTCTCTTCTCTAAAATGACAAAACAGGTACGAACTGTGACTCAATAGTCGAAATTACGTATTGCAAAGACATTAGCATTTCTTACTTATTTTGACGACGCGCTGTTAAACAAAGGAACGTTGAGTCTCTGTACGAGTAATAAAATTAAATCTGAAAACGTAATTAATAACGGCGAATTCCGCTTCAACAAACTCTATTGCGTGTCGTCATCGGGCAATAACTGCTCAACCCTGGAGATTTTGTAAGTAGGCTGTTTAGTTTCTTGTATTGGTTGGTTCAAATGGCTCTGAGCACTATGGGACTCAACTGCTGAGGTCATTAGTCCCCTAGAACTTAGAACTAGTTAAACCTAACTAACCTAAGGACATCACAAACATCCATGCCCGAGGCAGGATTCGAACCTGCGACCGTAGCGGTCTTGCGGTTCCAGACTGCAGCGCCTTTAACCGCACGGCCACTTCGGCCGGCTTCTTGTATTGATAACGCCGCCGCCACGTAGCGCTCTGTATGAAAATCACTGGCTGTGCTGTGTGCAGTCTGTGGCTAGTTTGCATTGTTGTCTGCCATTGTAGTGTTGGGCAGCTGGATGTGAACAGCGCGTAGCGTTGCGCAGTTGGAGGTGAGCCGCCAGCAGTGGTGGATGTGGGGAGAGAGATGGCAGAATTTTGAGACCAGACGACCTGGACGTGTGTCCATCAGAAAGAGTAAATTTGTATTATGGGATGACATGAACTGCTATATATATTACGACCTTTGAACACTATTAAGGTAAATACATTGATCGTTCTCTGTCAAAATCTTTCATTTCTAACTATGCCTATCAGTAGTTAGTGCCTTCAGTAGTTTGAATCTTTTATTTAGCTGGCAGTAGTGGCGCTCGCTGTATTGCAGTAGTTCGAGTAACGCAGATTTTTGTGAGGTAAGTGATTTGCGAAAGGTATAGGTTAATGTTAGTCAGGGCGATTCTTTTGTAGGGATTATTGAAAGTCAGGTTGCGTTGCGCTAAAAATATTGTGTGTCAGTTTAAGCACAGTCATGTATAATTTTTCTAAGGGGACGTTTCATATGCCGACCCTTAGCCGAGGATACCTCACTGGAATCTTCTGATTTTTTCTTGTAGTTTGTGCAATTAGTGTAGCCTTTGTTTATTGCTAGTGCGTAATTGTAGAGAGAATTTCCTTTGTAGTTGTAGTTTTTCATTCTTGTACAGTAAAACAGTTGTGGCATGCATGTAGATTTGCACCAAGTATTTCGCAGCTGCGCTTGCAATTAACGAGATATTATTTTCAGTGCTATGTTAATGTGTTTTCTTATTTTGCTCTTCAAATTGTGCTTTTCTCTGTTGTCGTGTGAAATATTGTGACAATAATGGCGTGTGAAAAACGTAATACTAGGCTCCAAAGTAAACTGAGAAATGACAGTGAAGACGAAAGCAGTGTGTTAGCCCCACCGTGTAGTGAATTAACTAATGTTCAAAGTAGTAATTTGGTAACTGTGCATAGGGAAATGGAGTGGGCTGCAAATATTGGTGTAGGCAGTGAAACAATTAGTGAACAGGGAAGCATTATCGATCGATCGGTCGGCAACAGCTTGCCTCAGGAATCCGAAATGACGGGACACAATCTTGCAAATACTGTAGATTCAGGTTTTGCGTCCTCGCCGTTTTCTCAAATAAGTCAAGACAAATTTTCGGCTTTTCAAAATGCGAATATCGCCGGTTCAAATGCATTGCCGAATAGCACTGAGGAACATGTTTCAGACACCAGTGCATTGTTATTACAATTAATGCAACAAATGGGACAAAAGCTTCAAACGTTAGACACAATGGAACAAAATTTTCAAAAGTTAGACACAATGGGACAACACCAGAGACAGACACAGCAACAGTTGGACACAATGGAACAAAATGAGAGACAAACACAGTAAAAGCTTCAAAAGTTAGACACAATGGAATAAAATCAGAGAGAAACACAGCAAAAGCTTCAAAAGTTAGACACCACACTTGAACAAACACGTGAAGAATTAACTACTGAGATACATAACATCGAATCGAAATGTCAAAAAGTCTGTAATGACGTAAAAACACAAATTTGTGAGCATTTTCAACCTATTTTTTCGCGGCATGAAAATGCATTACAGAATCACGAAGCAGCCATAAAAGAACTGCAAACCATTGTTCATGAAAATCATGAGACCTTGTGGGCGAAAATTGACTCAGTTGCATCTACCGATTCGGTTACGCTACTTGCAAAACCTCAAGAAAACTTAAAGAACACAGTAGATACGATTTCAACACAAATGGACACTCTGAAACTTGATTCAGAAAAACACACGGAGGAAATAAGTACACTATCGGAGAAAGTAGCCGAACTTTCGGATCAGTTCACTAACTTACGTATTTGCAAAGGTAGATGATGATCTGAATGACACAAGACCTGTAGCCATCACTGACACAGAAGAGTATGAACAAATTAAGAAATTCAAACAAAATCTGAATCAAATTAATACGCAACACAAAAGAGAAATCCGGGAAGTACAAGATCAGTTGGCACAAGTAACACAAAAATTACATATTTCAGAGGACACTCGAGCTCCAACACGGGAAGAGGAACTTAGAAATACGGAAAAGCCACAAAATAATAACACAGGACATTTCGGAAATTATGAAAAAAATTGGCAAAGTGCATCGAATTTTGAGATGGAACCGCCGAAACACAGTAACAATGAGCGATGTGCGACTCGAAGACATGATTTTGACTGTAAGCTTGAAAGGTGGCTACACTGAGCCACAGCGCCAGAGATCGCTAGAGAGCATTGTTCCGCCGCCTCCACGGGCTGTGATTATTGAGATGTGCTAGAAGTCAGTGCTTGTCCAGGACTCGTAGTAGTCAGTTCGTGTTCAGATGTGCTAGTAGAGAGTGCTTGCTGAGATGTGATGCTGAAAAGTTCTTGTTGAGATGTGGTAATAGCGAGTCGGTGTGGAGATATATTGTAATGATTAGAGTGATTTTGGTCAATATATGAAGGTAACGAAACTTGATTTATTTTTCATTATTTCCATGTTTTAAATAATGCGTCATTACAGGTTCAGTCAACAAAGCATCTGGCTTGTGTTCTTGTATTAGAGTGTAATTCTGGTTTTCTTGAGTAATTATGGTATTTCTATTTTCTTTAATTAATTCAGTATAAATGTTATTTAAAAATTCTTGTGTTATTGAAGAAGAACCGTGCCAGATGCGTACGTTGAGTCATACTTCCACACACAGAACAGTTACACTTGTGCTTTGGTCTCGTAGGTTTTATAGTTGCTGGGGACTTAATTAATTAATTGTGTTAATGAAAATTTCCATTTCATTCCTTGTTATTGTTCTATGCAGTCAGATAGCGTAATAATACTAGTCAGGGCCAACCGTTACGAGACTTCGTAATCGGACAAACAGCTACTAAAGCAAAAATTAAAATTATTTTCATTTCATTTTAATTAAGCCCCCATGCACGTGGCGACCGCTGCTTCGGATCGTCCCTTGGAATCTTCTGATTGTAAAAATAGTAGACAGTAGCATTGTTGTAGCAATTTGTAGTTTAGTAATTATAGTCTGTTTTGCATGTGTAGATTTGGTAATTGTCATTCTTATAATGGTATTTTTTTTCAGAATTTAATTTTGTTGTCTTGTATACGCGTTTGACAATTTAGTGCAATTATTTCAATTGTTCGGTTAATCGTGTTTGAGGGAAACATTTCGTGTGAATGGTATTGTTGGAGATAAAGTGTCATTGTGTGTAATTTTCATATAGTGACGAGTTTTGTATGTTTTGTAAATGATTACGCGATCGATGAAAAAGGCAAAAATGATGGATAGTGAGAATGACGAAATTGTTAACATGGCGAACTCGCCAACAGAGGAAAACAGTATGATGGATAATGAAGTGGAAAACAATTTAATAAGTCGGGAAAATAGTCCGGAACCATTTCAAAATTTTTCTCAATCAGAAAATTCACAGAATACGAGATTAACGATAGAAGATTCTGAAATAGTATCGAACACAGATAGCTTTACAGCTATGACGAAGGAAACTGGTTTTGCGGGAAATGTTAGGGGCGAAAAGAATTTCGAACCGGCTATTATGGAGCAGTTGTTGGGTGCAATATTAAATTTGGGATCACAGTTACGATCTGAATTAAAAACAGATAGGGAAACAATGGAAACACGGTTAGACTCACTGGGATCACAGTTACGATCTGAATTAAAAACAGATAGGGAAACAATGGAAACACGGTTAGACTCACTGGGATCACAGTTGGGATCACAAATAGGAACAATTAAAGCAGAGATGGAAACAATGGAAACACGGTTAGACTCACGAATAGGGACATGTTTCAAAAACATGAAGGATGAATTAAAGAAAGAGATTAGAGAGGAAGTACAACCGATTTTGAATGCTCACAATAATAGATTAATTGTAGTAGAGATTAGACAAAGGGAACAGGATAGAGAACAGGAAGAAAGAGATCGCGTGATAGTACAAAAATTTTCAGAGTTAAATTTACAACGTGCACACGATAAGGAAGAAATATTTGAGAGAATCGAGGAATCCGTTCCAAATGACAGAATAAATAACTTAACGCAACAGTGTGAACAGTTAACTACTAAATGTGACAATACTGAAACCCGAGTCGCGACACTTACGGAAGACGTAAATAAACAGAAAGAACAAATAGGTGATTTATCGGAAAGAGTTGAGGAGATTTCAGATAAATTGACAAGTCTTAGTTTAAATGGGGATAGAGATTCAGATGATACAGCTCCATTACCATTTGCAGAAACCGAAGAGTACCAGAACATAAATAAGCATGTTGAAAATCAGGGAAAGTTTAATGAACGCGTTAAAAGGGAAGTAGAGGCATTACGAAAGCAAGTCAAACAAATCGAAGGTGAAATTGTAGGAAAAGACAGCAAAAGAAATTTAGAATCACAGGTAGCAGAGGGGTTTGAAGAAAGTAATTTGTTTCATTTACGGGATGCAACAAGAGAGCGCCAGGCGCGCGAACTTGACAATAATCGACATTCAAACTGGGACAGACGCGGTAGGTCTTTGTCGCCACGAGGCGAAAACTTTGACTATAAACACTTTTTGACTGTTCGGAAATTTAAGATCTTCCGCAATTCTAAAAATGACATACATCCACGTGCATGGGGGCTTAATTAAAATGAAATGAAAATAATTTTAATTTTTGCTTTAGTAGCTGTTTGTCCGATTACGAAGTCTCGTAACGGTTGGCCCTGACTAGTATTATTACGCTATCTGACTGCATAGAACAATAACAAGGAATGAAATGGAAATTTTCATTAACACAATTAATTAATTAAGTCCTCAGCAACTATAAAACCTACGAGACCAAAGCACAAGTGTAACTGTTCTGTGTGTGGAAGTATGACTCAACGTACGCATCTGGCACGGTTCTTCTTCAATAACACAAGAATTTTTAAATAACATTTATACTGAATTAATTAAAGAAAATAGAAATACCATAATTACTCAAGAAAACCAGAATTACACTCTAATACAAGAACACAAGCCAGATGCTTTGTTGACTGAACCTGTAATGACGCATTATTTAAAACATGGAAATAATGAAAAATAAATCAAGTTTCGTTACCTTCATATATTGACCAAAATCACTCTAATCATTACAATATATCTCCACACCGACTCGCTATTACCACATCTCAACAAGAACTTTTCAGCATCACATCTCAGCAAGCACTCCCTACTAGCACATCTGAACACGAACTGACTACTACGAGTCCTGGACAAGCACTGACTTCTAGCACATCTCAATAATCACAGCCCGTGGAGGCGGCGGAACAATGCTCTCTAGCGATCTCTGGCGCTGTGGCTCAGTGTAGCCACCTTTCAAGCTCTTTATTACGGCACGTAAATTCCAAACATTTAAGAATTCCGGCAACGACATTCATCCACAAGCGTGGTTTCATCAATTCTCTCACTGTTTTCCTCCCAACTGGTCATTAGAGCACAGATTAGAATTTATGTGTGGCTACTTAGAGAATGAACCAGCTGAAAGAATGTGATCGGTCATTCACGATTGTCACATTGAAGGAGAATTTTATCATGCTTTCCTCTCAGTATATTGGTCTCAAGCTACACAACACCGAGTAAAACATAGAATAATAACGATGAAACATTTCGAACAGTCTGAATTCTCGAGTCTTGTGAAATATTTTGAAGACATGTTGCACAAGAATCAGTACCTGTCAAACCCATACAGCCCCTCAGAACTCATCCGCATTTGCTTAGTCAAATTGCCTGAACATTTACGACATGTTATTTTGGCAGGACGTTGCAAAGACGACATTGAAGCATTTCAGGGGCTGTTACAAGAATTGGAAATTGACACTGACAATCGCGGAACGCGAAAACAGGAGCACAACAATTACAGGTCACATCCGTCACAATACTGCGAGGAAAGAAATAATAACTGGACACGACAAGGCTATTCTTACAACGCAAATCGTGAACAAAACAGACACCACCCATATGACAACCACTAGCAGAGTAATAGTTACAGAGAAAGATCGCATTTCCATAATAATGAATATGACAGAAACAATCATAGAAACAGACAATAAACAGAACTATTATTATCACGGGAGACAGAATAACTTCAGACGCAACGGTCCACCATGCAGTGATAATTGAGGGAGAAATTCTCCACCACTTAACCGACAAGAAAGAAACTACAGGAACTGCCGTCATGACAACAGACGATATAATCATAATGACAGACCTGAATTTCATCATAACTGGCGGGGTTCAAACAGGGCTGGGCCATCTCGGCAAGATGAATTTGTAGAAGTTAGGTCTCCTAATCCCAATAACGACGCACGCCAACAAAGAGATAGCAGACAATGACTCGCACCGCAGGCAGCCACGTGCGCCGGCTGGCTCAGAGAAAAATAACATAGACGCTAACCTTGAGAAAAATTCCAGTATTCTTTACTGATGTATACTGCATGATAATTGCGTTCAAGCTGAAACTCTGAGTACTATGAAGAGTAAAGGATTGCACCACATTCCACATGTAAAACCGTTTATTGAGAGATAATCTGCTTTTTAACTTAGTCTTTGCCATTAAATTTTTCACTTCACGCTACTAGTACAATTTGTCACACTGAGAAACTGTTAACATGCAACAATGTTTTGAAGTTAACTATCCAGTCTAGAACCTAGGGAACATATTTAAACAGTATCTACTAGTGCATTGTTGTAGTGAACAGACGACACAGTGTTATTGTGTGTGTACATTCTTGCTTGTTAATTGCACCATTACGTAACGACTATAAGGCTGACATACTTAGAACATGTACCGGTACTGCTAATAAGATTTTAATGCAACATTTTGGTTTACTTGAAAATACATTCTGGATTTAAAGTACTTTCTGAGAGATACCAGATGACACAGTGGTTTATTTGACAGCTACACGATTATATCACGACGCTGCTAATGAGTGACACAACTTATATTATTGCTTTTGCTCTCTATCTGTTTTATATCTGCACAGTTTTTCTGAATTATTCTGGAAAGTAAAACATGTTTTAGTAGTTACTTTTGTGGTATAGCTACAATGAGACAACCTTTTCCGTAGCACAACAATATGTTACAGCACAGTACTTTCTTCATCATGGCAATAAGCGTAATAACTAAGGTATCTATATGCAAAGCATTTCACTTTTGTTTATCACGAGGTAAGTACATTGAATTCTGCAGAACTTAGCTTTTGGAGGACGATAACTACGACACTTCCACAGGGATTATCTTAAAACAAGACGCACAGTTTAGCGCTACAGTGCACGTATTTGAGTGATTAATTTTGTGCTTCAAACATTTATTTTCAAAGATATTTGAAGTACAATGATACAAAGGTTTTCCGTGATACATTTCATTCCATTGCTGTAATCGGTAACACCTGAGGGTATAATTACATTAATCCTCAGGGGGTACACGCCTACTTTGTGTACCATGTGTTTGGCAAGCACAAGGAGCCCTAGCTAAAATGGTATTTGCTTATACAACTTTACACATCGGTACCATATTTCTCTAACACATAAATTAGACAGCTATCTGATCATTTAACTGAGAGAGACAAACATTTTTTTTTTCTACATCAGTGACAGATGTTTACACAAATACATAGTTGGATAACTTCACACTTACGAAATTGTATTTTGTCTGTACTTTGTGAAATGTTCATATTTTCTTTTTTTGGAAACATTGTGATACTTTGAGAGCTTTGAAAGTCGCATTTGGTATGGGATCATGATTTTTAAAGTACGTTTGAGGTAGTTGACACTACTGAAATGAGTTGAGAATTTTTCTTAGGTCTTGAAATTATTGAAAGAAGCTGTGACCATTTTGAGATGTGATTGATCTGTTATGATGTTATTATTACGACGACGATGTGTATTATGCTTTTGAGGTATGTTTATGATCATTAAGCTGATGCTATATGAGGAATTTGATTATGCTATGTATTTATTATGATGAAATATTGAAGTGTCGCCACAAGATTGACGTGTCGACGAATATGTTAATGTGTAATAAGGTAAGGAATAAGGAGTAGTGGTTAGGGACTCTGATTTATGAAAAGGATGTTGGAAACCAAGAATCATACTTAGAGTTATGAAATGTGTGTATATGCGTGAATGTATCACATGCCACCGAAAATTTTTTGGACACTGTTATATTTACAGGATTTTGTTTCTACACATTTGTAACGCAAATTTTCGACCTGTGAAATTTTTATATGAGACTGTCACTGTAGCGGAAACTGCTGTCGTAAATATTTCGGTAAGAAAGGTAAGTGACCGTGACGTAATGCGTTGTGAGCGGCCGGGTGTGCCAGCCGTCTTGAGAAAAAGCCATTAGGTGGAGAATAAAGAGGCCATTATCGTCGCTATTGACATTTCTTTGTAGAAAGCATCGCAAATATGACACGCTCAAACTTGAAAACATGATTACACTGTAGAGTTCTTAATTTATGATATTTACTGAAATGAAATGATGAGAAACATTTCACATCTATTTTCTTGCTAGTTGAAAGATTGTTTACTGCATTATGAAATGCCATATGGCTAGTGAATGACGTTTCACGCCTTGCTTTGCCTATTTTGTTTAATATCTAGTTTCTATCTGCACTGCAGCATTGGTTAAAATAAAATTTTATAGATGTACTAATATAAATATTTTCTGTCTACAGATCCAGTAAATAATAATTTTGTGATATACTTCCAAAAAAATGAGGGAGCACAAAAAGACATTTCCCTTCACAGGAACTGCATACATAATTTTCTTTTCAAGTGCTTGGTAATTTATTTCATAGAATAAGTTTTTGTGGTGCACCAGTTTAATTACATAGACATTAAGATGTGAATATACATTTCCCTTATCTGCATTGTTGTCTTTAGTGTACTATTTTTTCTGCTTGTGGGTTTGTCATGTTTGGATATAAGTTATTACATTTACTGCTGCTAGCTTTGCCAATTTGCATTTTTTTCATTGCTGTTTGTATTAATTGTTTTGTGGTGCTGCATTGCCTCGTCCCTTAGTTTAGCATCTGAGCTCAGTAGATTTAAGTTAGCTTAAGAGGGGTAGACTATATAAGAGAATGAGTTGCAATGAATTGGCAGAAATGCATTGAGACGTTTTACGAAAAAAGTACAGAAAGCAGGTATAGATAGCACTATTTGAAATAATGAAGAACGAAGGGAGATCTCCAAGAAGTAAAGAAAGTTTTGTTTGCAAGATACTGCAGTAAAACAAACCCTGTCCTTTCCCTTTCTGTTATTCTGCTATGTGTTTGTGTACTCTTGTATATTTGTGTTCTTCCTGTCTTTATGTGTTTAGCTAATACGATTTATGTTGTAGAACTTTTCTAGTACTAAGCCACTTTCACTATCTTGAGGAATACTGTTATCCTCAAATATAATTTGCATTAACAATATGTTATTCACTTTGTAAAGACGTTTAGACATTATTAATTCTGTTCTGTTTCAATGCTCAAGTGTGAAATTAATGTTTCGAAAACTATTCGCATTATTTTATATATTCACTTATGTCATAATTCCTGTAACACTGATGTACATGCTTATTTCTATTCTTTTGTAAAGCCTGTTTTACTAAAAATGTTATCTGTATTGTTATGTTCTTTAATGATGTATTTTGTACCTTTGTTATTGTATTCTTATGTTATAAAATTGTAATTGACACCAGTTCATCAAATTAAGTAACTTGTAAGTTACATTTCATATGTGATAAATTGGGACTGTTAGTGCTTGCATGTGTGTTTATAATTAAGCAAGGGACTGGATAACAGCATTGCTGGTTCTAAGGACATTTCAAAAAAAAATTTTTTTGTGAGTACACAAGTGGTGGGTTATGGACTTGCTATATTCTCCGCAAGACTCTTCTATGGTGATTGTGCACCTGCACAGGCGCAACAGATGGCTGTTGGCCGTCTCTACAAGGACTTAAGTGGGTCTGCACCTTTGATGATCCACCAATACCATTATTTCTACAAGGACTGCAGTGGGTCTACACCTTTGCTGACTCACCAGTACCATTATTTCTACAAGGACTGCAGTGGGTCTGCACTTCTGGTGGCCCACAAATACCATACTCTCTATCAGGACTACAGTGGGTCTGCTCTGTGATGACCTACCTACCAATATTCTTCAAAACTTCGACTGACTCTGCTGTGGGTTTGCTCTGTTGTGGCCCATTACCTGTCTGCATGATAAGAGTCAGCACTGTCTTTCTGTTGGAAGGACAATACTACTTCTTAAAAACTGCATGGAAATCCACTACTTCCGTGTGCATTTTCTTTTACTGCTCAGACTTTGAGAAAAAAAAACACTGCAATTTTACTGTGATGAATGATCAGGACTGTCTTTATGGACTGTGAGAAAATTTTAGATTTTGACCAACATTGTATCAATAAATGTGTGCATTTGACTTTTTTGTTATTGTAATTATGAAAAATTTTATCAAATCATTATTGGCCACTGCCCAAAACAATTTGTAAATTTTTTTGTGGGGAGCATGGGGGCTATGTAAGTAGGCTGTTTAGGTTCTTGTATTGGTAACGCCGCCACCACATAGCGCTCTGTATGAAAATTACTGGCTGTGCTGTGTGCACTCTGTGGCTGGTTGGCATTGTTGTAATACTCGCCATTGTAGCGTTGGGCAGTTGGCTATTAACAGCACGTAGCGTTGCGCAGTTGGAGGTGAGCCGCCAGCAGTGGTGGATGTGGGGAGAGAGAGATGGCAGAATTTTGAGAGCAGACGATCTGGACGTGTGTCCATCAGAAAGAGTAAATTTGTACTATGGGATGTCATGAACTGCTATATATATTATGACCTTTGAACTCTATTAAGGTAAATACATTGTTTGTTCTCTATCAAAATCTTTCATTTGCTAACTATGCCTATCAGTAGTTAGTGCCTTCAGTAGTTTGAATCTTTTATTTAGCTGGCAGTAGTGGCGCTCGCTGTATTGCAGTAGTTCGAGTAACGCAGATTTTTGTGAGGTAAGTGATTTGTGAAAGGTATAGGTTAATGTTAGTCAGGGCGATTCTTTTGTAGGGATTATTGAAAGTCAGATTGCGTTGCGCTAAAAATATTGTGTGTCAGTTTAAGCACAGCCATGTATAATTTTTCTAAGGGAACGTTTCAATTTGTGTGTTGAAATTAGAAGTCGGGCATATAAAACAAACTTAAAAATCTATTTAAGCTACAGTGGTGTCAGCACAACACGACGTGGGCTGTTATAAACCGAACCAACGTTCCATACAACATCCATTACTACGAAGCTAGTGTCATCATCAAACAGAAATATTTTAGAGTTATCTGTAATGCTAGAGGGCGTATCATATACATAAATAAAGAACACGAGTGGCCCGAACACTGATCCCTGCCGCCCACCCCCCTCCCCCCTCTTTGACTGTATCCAACTCAGACCCCACATCACAGCAGTTCTCAACACTGTGAATAATGACCTTTTGCTGTATGGTGAACCAATTGTGAGCTACCCCCTGTATTCCATAATGGTCCAAATTTTGGAGCAATATTTTCTGATCAACACTATCAAACGCCTTAGTTAAATCAAAAAATATGCCTAGCGTTTGTGTCTATCTGATCGCTGCGATCCGAGTTACATAGGCGCGAAACAAGGCACTACACCTCAGCTGCGTTGTTTGTGTCCACACAGAGGCCACGTCCTGCGCTGACCATTAGTGAACTCGTGTAGACAGCTCTTTGGAGTACCAATTGGGAGAAGGCTTCCTGTTCTTGGCTCTCCAACTGACTGCCTCCACCCGATCAGCGGCCACTAGCGAACGGCAACGGTGACCCTGCTTAAGCTACGCACAGCATCAGGAACAGCTCCTGCTGTCCAAAAGACAATTTCCTTTAACCTGACCCCAATGAAGTCCACCCTTGCCACCGCCCACCACTCAAGACTCACTGTTCTGCCTGGTTCGCCCGCTGGTCAGTCCGAGAGTGCGACCTGAGTGATGGTGAGCCCAGGACGCCCTTCTCCCACCTCGCCCTGCACCGTCCAGGGTCGGAGTGGAGCCATCAACGGTACATACACCGCCGACTGCGGCCCCTGTCCAAGCACCAGCGCAAGACTGGCGCAGACGTGGGCGGCTGGCGTGACATGAAACAACACGCGCTGTGAATTACAAATTCATGCCACATGGACGTGAATGTAGGTTTCAAATATCTAACAGTACATTCGAGTCAACTAGTTTACCGGCAACCAGCGATCTGCTTCATTAATTCACGTGTTAGCCACTGATTCCTTCTAAATTCAAGGTTTGAGTATAATCCTAAGTACACTACTGGCCTTTAAAATTGCTACACCACAGAGATGACGTGCTACAGACGCGAAATTTAACAGACAGGAAGTAGATGCTGTGATATACAAATGATTAACTTTTCAGAGCATTCACTCAAGGTTGGCGCATGTGGCGACCCTACAACGTGCTGACGTGAGGAAAGTTTCCAACCGATTTCTCACACACAAACGGCAGTTGACCGACGTTGCCTGGTGAAACGTTGTTGTGATGCCTCGTGTAAGGAGGAGAAATGCGTACAATCACGCTTCCGACTTTGATAAAGGTCGGATTGTAGCCTATCGCGATTGCGGTTTATCGTATCGCGACATTGCTGCTCGCGTTGGTAGAGATCCAATGACTGTTAGCATAATATGGAATCGATGGGTTAAGGAGGGTAATACGGATCGTCGTGCTGGATCCCAACGGCCTCGTATCAATAGCAGTCAAGATGACAGGCATCTTATCCGCATGGCTGTAACGGATCGTGCAGCCACGTCTCGATCCCTGAGTCAACAGATGGGGACGTTTGCAGGACAACAACCATCTGTACGCACAGTTCGACGACGTCTGCGGCAGCATGGACTATCAGCTCGGAGACCATGGCTGCGGTTACCATTGATGCTGCATCACAGACAGGAGCGCCTGCGATGGTGTACTCAACGACGTACCTGGGTGCGCGAATGGCAAAATGTCATTTTTTCGGATGAACCCAGATTCTGTTCATAACATCATGATGGTCGCATTCGTGTTTGGCGACATCGCGGTGAACGCACATTGGAAGCGTGCATTCGTCATCGCCATACTGGCGTATCACCCGGCGTGATGATATGGGGTGCCATTGGTTACACGTCTCGGTCACCTCTTGTTCGCATTGACGGCACTTTCAACAGTGGACATGATATTTCAGATGTGTTACGACCCGTGATTCTACCCTTCATTCGATCCCTGCGAAACCCTACATTTCAGCAGGATAATGCACGACCGCATGTTGCAGGTCCTGTACGGGCCTTTATGGATACAGAAAATGTTCGACTGCTGCCCTGGCACATTCTCCAGATCTCTCACCAATTGAAAACGTCTGGTCAATGGTGGCCGGGCAACTGGCTCATCACAATACGCCAGTCACTACTCGATGAACTGTGGTATCGTGTTGAAGCTCCATGGGCAGCTGTACCTGTTCACGCCATCCAAGCTCTGTTTGACTCAATGCCCAGGCGTAACAAGGCCGTTATTACGGCCAGAGGTGGTTGTTCTGGGTACTGATTTCTCAGGATCTATGGACCCAAATTGCGTGAAAATGTAATGACATGTCAGTTCTAGTATAATATATTTGTCCAATGAATACCCGTTTATCATGTGCATTTCTTCTTGGTGTAGCAATTTTAATGGCCAGTAGTGTACAACGAGTTACACAGACTAAACTGCTCTACATCACTGCTGTATAATTTAGCGCCGAAACTGGAAAAAAACGCATTATCACTCAAAAACCGTCTAGATCAAATTATGAATCATTAATTGTAAAGCAAATTAATTTTCCGTTTTTAGTTGGAACCAAATGATAATAACGAATAATCAAACGAAAAAGACGCACGATTTTGTTGATACTTAGCAGTTATATTTATTTTTTAGAGCTCTATATTTTTTCCGCTATTTTTCTTTTTTGAGTCATTAGAACTCTGACTGGTTTGTGGTTTGATGCGGCTCAATACGAACTTCTCTCTTGTGCCAACCTCTTCAGATCGAAACAACACTTTCACTTCATCTTGTAACACCATAGCTCTAATGCTGTACTGATTTATTTTTCTTTTGTTTCTTTTAATGTTACATTGCTGTGCTTCTGTAAATGTGTGTGATTGAATCGATAACATAAAATTGTATACTGCTTTCTTTATACAAACTTTGATGTCATGGTTTGGTTCTATGTCGTATAGCATATCTTTCATTTAAACTCTTTGTCCCATTTGGAGGGAACAAAACTTACTGTATATAATTGTAATTTTGCGTGAATAATTTTTTGTAGAGATGTCAATATGTATAAATGTTTTGTTTTATTTAATGTATTTGGTTCCTGTTGTGTAAACTGCTGATCCTCACTTAGGGTTCTTAGTTAGTTTGTATGTAAAAGGTGTAGTGGTTCCCCTCGGAAACGGAACTCTGTAGCGCACGCAAATTGTGGTTGGCCTAGGTGGAAAAGGTGGAACTGATAGCCAGTCGGGGACGAGCCACCAGTCGGGGACGAGTCACCAGTCCGTGCACTGCCATGTAAAAGATGCATATTGTGCTGATTCCGAGAGAGGCTTTTCCTGCTTCTTTCCAAGGCCTCGGATGGATGGATAAATAGCTGGAACTATTCTGGAATTTGTATCTATCATCACCACCAAGAAATGACAGAGTCCAGCAATTCTGCCTGCAATTCCACCTACCAACATGCAGTTCCCACCACATTGCGCAATCATTGCAACGTAATACTATAATGATGTACAGTGAAGGATCAGCTTAATGGATGTGCTAATGTGCTGAAATATAAGGTAATTTATATCTGAATTTATGTACCTACCTTGATTTTTCTCCTCATCATAACACCTCTCAGGGTCCTCTCCGTTTGAACTAAAGTGATTACCGAGTGTCCTTACTGAAAGTACATTAAAGCCCAGTTTTCTAATTAATGCCCCTTGAACATAGTAAAGAGAAAGTTAAAGTTAATGTAGCAAGAGAGTGAGTTAAAGTTAATGATGCTTGCTGAAATAATTTTCCTAGTAAAACTGCTTATTAATGTGTTGTTGCCAACTTCAAATTAAAATTTCTCAAGACTGAGGCTTATAAAGTTTTGCTTAGTAAATGATCACATTACTGCCTGTTGTTAATCGCAGAAAGTGAGTCAGTATCTTACATAAATGTTAATTTTATGTCTCACGGTAGTAAAAGTGGAAAACTGCATAGTAGGAAATTACATGTTCATGATTACTAAGTGTTTGTCTCTCTTGTGTATTATAAGTGCATATTAACAGTATAACAAGATCCACAGTTTGTCTAGTGTGCTAATGCTAGGTAACAAATAACGGAAAGATCTCTATTTATGAAAACCATAATCTATTTATTAGAAAGACAGTGATAAGTAACCTGTCAGTGAATTTCAACTAACTTTCATTTTAAATAGTAAAGTATTTAACTGAGAGGGACTTAACCTAAACCTATGTCCAATTTATGATCCTAGAGGGAATGTTAATGGTAGTGTTATAAAGACCACTCAGTTTGTGTAAGCCCTGAAAGTGATAGTGTTTTTCTGTACCTGTTATAATTTTGCAAATAGTTTGTGCTGCTCTAGCTGTTAGTTTCAATCTTACCGTAAACATATGTATGTGTCGGAGTTCACTGCACTCGCGTGTGACAAAGTATAGGGTGTGTTTATCCATTAAAGTTACTAATAACTATTTTCTTGAACGAGAATGTTAATCATTCTCTTGCCTAGTTAGGCTGGCGACCGTTTTCGTTATCCGTTAAACAGTGCAGATAGGCAATATTTTGTTTGTCACTGTTTAAATATTTTCGTAATTCTGACTTTCATTTCCGATAAGCCACCTCCGTTAGGAACAACACGGTCAACATAACAAAATTCCTCTCAGAGGGTAACACTACTCTGTTGCTTTATACCATAATTGCTATAACAAAATAGTTTTATTTCACAACCTGTTTCCAGCTTTAAGGTTATGGCACAGAAATAGCAGACAGGAGTGTTATAATCTCCCTTCAGTTACTTGTTGGATGAATTCCAACCTGTCTTCGTCTTCGGTGTCTACTCTCTACAAGTCCATCCAGTAGCATGGAAGTTGCGATAGCGTCTAGCGATCTCGGTGCCACACTAAAGACGGCAATTTGAATCGGTACCACAGACATTAGTGAGGTGTCGCTGCAATTCGCAACAACCGATGGGAAAACGTCAGAAAACCACATAACCCTCTCGACATAGCAGGACCGTCATGCTGGGGTTCGCTGCAATCCGCAACAACCAATGGAAAACGTCAGAAAACCACATACCCTCTCGACATAGCAGGACCCTCATGCTGAGATCAACACAGAAGCGATCATGAAAGAGCCCAGCCCCAGTTCGTGACCTCATCTGAAGGAGAGTCCCCATCATAGCGCAGCACCAACAAGTTGTATTTCAGTAAATGTTGAACATTGTTCCTCAAGAGGACAGTTTATTAATTAGTGCATCAAATGGTGCTTTGCTAGTCATTGACGGTTGCAAATTATCCAGTACTCCTGTGGCAAACAAGTGTGTCAATGTTAATCAATCTTTTATTGATTAATGTAATAAAGTGATCTAATATTTCATGAGTTACAGTTCCTATACAGGGTGGTCCATTGATAGTGACCGAAAAAACTACAAAGAACGAAAGTCGTCTAGATTGACGGGGAAAACCAAATGGCGCTATGGTTGGCCCGCTAGATGGCGCTGCCATGGGTCAAACGGATATCAACTGCGCTTCTTTTAAATAGGAACCCCCATTTTTTATTACATATTCCTGTAGTGCGTAAAGAAATACGAATGTTTTAGTTGGACCACTTTTTTCGTGGTAATAGTCACAAACGTGTACGTACGTGGTATCACGGAACATTCCGCCAATACGGACGGTATTTGCTTCGTGATACATTACCTGTGTTGAAATGGACTGTTTACCAATTGCGGATAAGGTCGATATTGTGTTTATGTATTACTATGGTATTGTGATCAAAATGCCCAACGGGCGAGTGCTATGTATGCTGCTCGGTATCCTGGACGACATTACCCAAGTGTCCGGACCGTTCGCCGGATAGTTACGTTATTTAAGGAAACAGTAAGTGTTCGGCCACATGTGAAACGTCAACCACGACCTGCAACAAATGATGATGCCCAAATAAATGTTTTAGCTGCTGTCGGGGCTAATCCGCACATCAGCAGCAGACAAATTGAGCGAGAATCGGGAGTCTCAAAAACGTCGGTGTTGAGAATGCTACATCAACATTGATTGCACCTGTACCATATTTCTGTGCACTAAGAATTGCATGGCGACGACTTTGAACGTCGTGTACAGTTCTGCCACTGGTCACAAGAGAAATTACGGGACGATGACAGATTTTTTGCACGCATTCTATTTAGAGACGAAGCGTCATTCACCAACAGCGGTAACGTAAACCGGCATCATATGCACTATTGCGCAACGGAAAATCCACGATGGCTGCGACAAGTGGAACATCAGCGACCTCGGTGGGTTAATGTATCGTGCCGCATTATGGGAGCAAGGATAATTGGCCCCAATTTTATCGATGGCAATGTAAATGGTGCAGTGTATGCTGATTTCCTACGTAATGTTCTAGCGTTGTTACTACAAGATGTTTCACTGCATGGCAGAGTGGTGATGTACTTCCAACATGATGGATGTCCGGCACATAGCTCGCGTGCGGTTGAAGCGGTATTGAATAACATATTTCATGACAGGTGGATTGGTCGTCGAAGCACCATACCATTTCCCGCACGTTCACCGGATCTGACGTCTCCCAATTTCCTTCTGTGGGGAAAGTTGAAGGATATTTTCCATCGTGATCCACCGACAACGCCTGACAACATGCGTCAGCGCATTGCCAATGCATGTGCGATCATTACAAAAGGCGAACTACTCGCTGTTCAGAGGAATGTCGTTACACGTATTGCCAAATGTACTGAGGTTGACGGACATCATTTTGAGCATTTATTGCATTAATGTGGTATTTACAGACAATCACTCTGTAGCAGCATGCGTTCTCAGAAATGATAAGTTCACAAAGGTAGATGTATCATATTGGAACAACCCAAGTAAAATGTTCAAACGTACCTACGTTCTGTATTTTAATTCTAAAAACCTATCTGTTACCAACTGTTCGTCTAAAATTGTGAGGCATATGTTTGTGACTATTACAGCGCCATCTATCACAAAGCGAAAAAAGTGGTCCAACTAAAACATTCATATTTCTTTACGTACTACACGAATATATAATAAAAATGGGAGTTCCTATTTAAAAAACCAAGTTGATATCCGTTTGACCATTGGCAGCGCCATCTAAGTGGGCCAATCATAGCGCCATCTGGTTTCCCCCTTCAAGCTAGACAAGTTTCGTTCTTTGCGGTTTTTTCGTCTGACGCTTATTTCGTGAGATATTTGGCCCGGTCACGATCAATGGACCACCCTGTATACCCCCTCACCGAACAAAGAACCCACAATTATGATTGGACGAAAGTAGTTCAGCATGGTCACAATAGAAGTTACTTCATGATTTCTTACCACATGTCCTATCACCTTGTCCCATCCCGTTGTCAGTTTTTTTCCGCATATTCCTTCCTTCGTCGATTCTGAGCAGAACTTGCTCATTCCAACAGATTTTATACATTCTTCAGTAGCACCACATTTCAAATGTTACTGTAAGATTATACTGTTTCTCCGTGTGTATCTTTTCATGTGTGCATTCGGCGTAACTTCATCTTTGTGGACAACAGTGCGCGACCGCACTGAACAACGCAGGTGGAGGAGGTCTTGGAACGAAACGTTATTCGGAGAATGGACTGGCCCGCTCGTCCACCCGACTTTAATCCCGTCGAGCACTTGTAGGATACGTTGGAGAGACATACTGCAGCAGGTCCTCGTGCATTAGCGACCATCCAGCATTTGTCAACTGGGCTGGGAACGTAACGCCCTTGCACAAGAACTCATTACCAATGTTGCGGCAAGCTTGGGGGCGCGCTTCAGAACATGCATTTCCGTCCGTCGTGACCACACACACTATCAACAATCATATCCCGTCTTTTGTAACATATAGGGGACATCACAAATAGTGGTGACTTCAGTGTAATTATTGCCACTGAAAGAAAGTGTCGTTTAAGTTCGTCTCATTGCATAAATCTTTCAGTTATCTCCTGTGCAGAAGGGCAAAAAAAAAAAAAAATGGTCCACCTGCCTAATATAGGGTAGGGCGCACGTGAGCACGCAGAGGTGCCGCACCACAACATGCATGGACTCAACTTATGACTGCAGTAGCGCTGGAGGGAATTGACACCATGAATCCTGCAGGACTGTCCATAAATCGGTAAGAGTACGAGGGGTTGGATATCTCTTCTAAACAGCACGTTGCAAGTTATCCCAAATATACTCAACAGTGTTCATGTCTGGAGAGTCTGGTGGCCAGCGGAAGTGTTTAAACTCGGAAGAGTGTTCCTGGAGCCACTCTGTAGCAATTCTGGACGTGTAGGGTGTCGCACTGTCCTGCTGGAATTGTCCAAGTCCGTAGGATTGCTTAATACAGGTGAATGGATGCAGGTGATCAGACAGGATGCCTACGCACGTGTCACCTGTCAGAGTAGTATCTAGACGTATCAGGAGTCCCATATCACTCCACCTCCACACACACACTACACTATTACAGTACCTCCAACAGCTTGAACAGACCCCTGCTGACATGCAGGGCCCATGGATTCATGAGGTTGTCTACATACCCGTACACGTCCATCCGCTCGATACAATTTGAAACGAAATTCGTCCGACCAGGCAACATGATTCCAATCATCAGTAGTCCAATGACGGGCCCAAACGAGGCGTAAAGCTTTATCTGTAGAATCAGAGAAGAGGGTATTGTCTGTCCTATGACCGAAAACCATCATTCAAGCACGGGATCATGCATTTGCATTTTGAATGCAATCAATGGCATAGTAAATGGCGACAGCCAGAAGAAGCTAACCAACCTGCCGACAAAGGGCTGGACAACAACAATAATAATGCACTTCACATAGATGTCTGTAGAATACATTTGTTGTAGCAGAATATATTATTAAAATTTTTAACGAGATCTAACAACGTATCATACGCGACAAGGTGGTACTGACTTGGATAAGACCGAAAACCATCATTCTAATAGGGGATCTTCCATTTGCAGTTTAAAAGCAATCGGTGGCGTGGTAAATGGTGAGAGCCATAAGAAGCTAGCCAACCTGACGATAAACAACAACAATAACACTATACTTCACATAGATACCTGTAGAATGTTTTTATTGTGGCAGGGTATTCTAATAAAATTTTAATGAGATGTACGAACGTATCAAATGAGAGAATATGAAACTAACTTCCCTACGACCTAAAACCATGTTTCAAATAGCGGACGATGCATTTTCAGTTTAAATGCAATCAATGGCATAGTAAATGGTGACAGCCAGAAGAAGCTAGTTAACCTGCCGATAATGGGAAGGACAACAAAAATAATACTACACATCACATTGCTATCTGTAGAATGTATTTGTTGTAGCATAACATCTTATTAAAGTTTTTAACGAGATTTAACAAGTATTTTTTTAGTTTCATCAACGTTTGGTGCGATATTGAAAATAATTTTTATAGACTGAGTAGTAACGTGACTGAAGATTAATTTTTAAAAGCAGAATATGAATGTGACTGAAGATTTTTCCCGTTTTAACGTTGGTGTATTTTACATTCACATAGGGAGCCCTTCTAAAAGAGGGAAAAAGGCAACGCAAATCCACAGTGTACGTGGAATAAATCTGGAATAGCATTAGCAGGGGGAGAAAGAACGAACATATATCACGGAAGTTATTCACCTCAAGAGTAATTCATGCACAATGCATTGCGTCCAGCTTGAAGCTTTTGTTCTACGTTAATGTAAATCTGCGGCCTGCAATAGGGAAAGAGAAAAAGTTTTTTTTTAACGATGAATTGTTTCTGATCTCCTGAACAGCAACTTTTTTGAGAGTGAATTTCTCATAATGCGTTTAAGGAGATGTGAAGTTATTTTCATCCTTCTAGAGTAAGCGATACTAAAATCGTTAGTTTCCATTCGTAGAATAAACTCCAAGGTTTCAAAGTGTGATGTGTAGAGTGTACGCGAAGTTTTTACGGTTACCCTGTATGTCTAACAAGCAAAATTCTCAAGCTTAACAGTAGTCACGGTTAGCCAGACAGAACGTGGTTCTTGAAATGGCACGGGATCCCAAAGTGTGCATTCCAAGTCACAAACAAAGTGCAGCAGCGATTAATGTACGCTTTTTCCTCTTTTCTGGAAAATTTTGCTGTACTAATACCCTATGCTCTGAGTTCAACGCTTCACTCATTAAGGAGGGATACTGACTCAATTTTTTAGACAATTGGTATGTTTCAATACACAGGAAAGGAACATGACATCGTCGCCAGGGTCCAAACGTCTACAGATACGGAGCATAGTGTTACATTATGACGTAATGTGGGGGCAGTAAATGTGATACTGAGAAATGAATGAACATTGTAGCACTGCATTATTAAATGATTTATGTGGGAAACACTACTGCAGACTAGGGATAAACTTAGTGAGGTTGCGCTGTTTTCAACACAATGACTTGATATTCGGGAGGCTGGAGCCTTCAGTTTTCATTTCGAAACCGTGATGTATGTCTTCCATGGTGACCCTAACTTTCACCATGAAAATAAAGAGGGGAATGCTGAAAGGTGGAAGGAGTGTACACTAATCAACCAGAACATTATGACCACCAGACTACTATCGATACAAGCCAGTCCAGGCGACAGCAGTGTCATCTGGCGAGGAATGACTGATAGTTAGACATCTCCACGGTGCACATAGTATCAGTGAGCACGCTGTTCATGTCTAGAATGAGGAAGGCACGTGAACTACCTGAGTTTGACAGAGGGCAGATTGTGATGACCCGGAGACTCTGCACAAACACTTTGGAAACTGCACGCCGGGTGTTTGAGCCATGTGTGGCTCTTGTTTTACATCCTGTTTATAAAGTACTTCCACGTTACTACGTTAATCCCCACCTTAACCAGTTCACCACTTGGTGTAACCAGTGGTTCCTCCATCTTAACCCCTCCAAAACCCAGACAATCATCATAGGCCGCATCACCCGCTCCTTTCGTCTCCATGATTTCTGCCTCACCCTTTATGGTTGTCCCATCCAGCTCACCCCCACCCTGAGATACCTTGGCCTCACCCTCGACCGTCACCTCACCTGGGCCCCCCACCTCCAGACCATCCAGCAGAAAGCCCATTCCCACCTCCGCCAGCCCATTCCCACCTCCGCCTCCTGAAACTCCTGTCTGGCCAGACATGGGGATTGCATCCTTCCACCATTCTCCACCCCTACAGATCCCTCATCCATCCTATCTTCTGTCATACCAGCATTTCCTAGATTTCTGCACCTCACCCTTTATGGTTGTCCCATCCAGCTCACCCCCACCCTGAGATACCTTGGCCTTACCCTCGACCGTCACCTCACCTGGGCCCCCCACCTCCAGACCATCCAGCAGAAAGCCCATTCCCACCTCTGCCAGCCCATTCCCACCTCCGCCTCCTGAAACTCCTGTCTGGCCAGACATGGGGATTGCATCCTTCCACCATTCTCCACCCCTACAGATCCCTCATCCGTCCGATCCTCTGTCATACCAGCATTTCCTGGATTTCTGCACCCACTCTCTTTTACAAGGCCCTCCAAATCCTCGAACACCATTTGCTCCGCCTTGCCTTCTGTATCTGCCTTCCTTCTCCCACATGGCTCCTGTATGAACTCATCCCCTTCCCAATCTCCTCCTGTTCCTCCAACATCTCCGCATCCTTTACACTGTCTGAAGGCTTGATCCCCCCACCCTCTGGTCTCCTCCTTCCTCTCCACCCCCCTGGCATTGCTGTGCCTCTATTGCTGTATCCCTCCCTCTCTCCATCTCCACATTCTCCATCTCCTTCATCAGGGCAATTTCCAGCACCTCCCCCTCCCGTATGATGAACTATAACTTGGCCTTGATCCCCTCCTCCCCAGGGCCCCCTTTTTTCCTCTCCTCCTTCTCCCAGAGCGGATTTTCCTCCTTCCCCCGCCCTGAGACCCTGCACCCAAGCCTTGCCTCCTTCCCTCCCACATCCCTCCCTATCTGGCCCTCTTTGGCGCGCCCCCCACCCATCTCCCCCCCACTCTTCCCCTTCCTCCCTTCTTCCCTTCTCCCTCATCCTCTTGCGTCTGGCAGATCCTCCGTTTTGATCATCGTCAGTGTGCCACGTCAGTGTTGTGTTTAGTGCTGTTTCTCCTGTGCGTCGAGAGGTGTGATTTTAATTTGTGTGCTGGCCTTGTATTTAGTGTTACTGACAGTGTTTGTTATGTGCTACATCATCTGTCGATACTTTTATGCTCCAGTCATACTGTGCCTTGTGTTCTTTTAATTGTCCCAGTGTGTGGTTTTTGTGTGCACTACTTTTTTACAGTTTTTATCTACATTTTACAGTCGCCCCTATTTTGTCTATTGTCTTCCATAATGTTCCCTCTTTTTTTATATCTCTGTTCACCACATTTTCTCCTTTGTTATTTTTACATGTCTCCTATTGTTTGTTCTATGTATTTCGGCTGAAGAGCAGCGAATATGCTGCTGCCAGCCCGCCCCAGTGGGGAATTGAAATACAACAAAGGGAAAAAAACTACGTTAATTTAAATTACTGTCACTGAGTTGCTGCTTTGCTCGACCGTAACCGGCGCTACCAGCGCGTGTAGATATATTCCCTGTCGTAGTATCTCTGCTTGACTACTATTACTTCCCGGTCGTTGTCTGTCGTGAGTCAGTTCGGTTCGCGACTTCGGGCTGCCAGTCTGTTGCAATGCGTCACGAGTGCAGTCCGGACCTGCCAGTCGGGGAGTTGCAATGCGTCACTAGTGCATTCGGGTTGGAGCAGCAGTAAGGTCTGCGTCAACGTGGCTCGCCCGACTGTTGCCGCCACGCATCGCCTGAGCCGGACCACGGTCTTGGTGGATCGTCGGTCGGTCGTGCTACCGGCCGACGCGTTTGAGCTCGCCGATCGTTCATGAGTCGGCCGTGTGTGTGTGTGTGTGTGTGTGTGTGTGTGTGTGTGTGTGTGTGTGTGTGCGCGCGCGCGCATCGACTCCCGATTTGTTTTCGTGTGTGTTTAGTTACTGTTGGGTCAGTCTTCGTGCAAGTGTTTGTCAGGTTGTGTGTGTAGTTGTCATTATTTCTACTGACGACTATTTTTGACGTTGTCGGTACTCTGAGAGGAGTCGGTCGGTTGTTGCGGACGAGGGAAGTTATTTCCGCGCGGTGCAGTCGGCTGGGTCCGCTGCCGGTCCCTGCGCAGTGTTGGAGCGTGTGTGGAGCTGTCCGATCGCTACGACCTTCGTGGCTCAACGACCCAGGACGTCAAAGTTGAGTAGTGTTTTCAACTACCCAATCCACGTCTATTCATGTTGTGGTGGTTCACCTCGGTGGTTTCTTGTTGGGGAGGTTTTCTGGTGAGCAACACCGAGTGGTCCTACTGCTGAGATTTAGCCGCCATGCGGTGCAATTAACTATTTTGGTCGACTACGATTTGAGTGCACCAGTGGAATTTTCTGGCTTGTGGCCGTTAGTGTTGTGGTTACCTGCCCTGGCCACTAACGTAATTTTAGGCAGCGTCCTATCCTCACCTGTTGTCGCTGTCTAACATGGTGTGTAATTTTGACACATAATAGATAATCCATTGTGGGTTATCACGTTTGTAACATTGCCGGTTTCAGTTCTCATGTACTGATTGACAGGAAACAAGTCGTTGTGTCGGTCGGTCCGTGGCTGGCCCCTGGTTGGGTTCCGACGGATCAAGTATAGTTGGGCTCACCACCTGTCTCACCTATGTGAACGAGGGCAGACCGACCTCCCTGGAGGCCTTCTGAGTGCCACCGGTGTTTAATTATCTGTTGTCAGCTATTTAAAATTTTAGGCATATGATTATTTGTTCTGTTTTCTTAAAATTTTGCTAAATTAATTTTTAAATTTATCTTTCAATCTTGAACACTGCGGCCTTCTGCCTTTAAAAATTATGGTAATATATTTTGAAATTTTGAAGTTTGATTGTGGCCCTCAGCGATTGGTATTGCACCTTGCATATGTTGTTTCTTTAAATTATTTTATTTCTGTCTTAATTGGATTTTTATCGTGTTGATTTTTAAGATTTCTTGTTGTTAGACATGCTGGCCTTCTTCCTTTAAAGATCTATAGTAATATATTCTGAAGTTCTGAAATTTCGTTGTGCCCCTTAGCCATTGGTATTGCACCTTGCTTATACTGTTTCTTTAAATTATTTTATTGCTATATTAAGTGAATATTTATGTTGTTGATTTTTAAGATTTCTTGTTGTTACACACGCTGACCTTCTGTCTTTAAAGGTCTGTGGTAATATATTCTGAATTTTTGAAATTTAATTGTGGCCCTCAGCCATTTGTGTTGCACTTTGCGTATGTAGTTCTTTGAATTATTTTATTGCTATCTTAATTGTATGTTTAGCTTGTCAAGATTTCTTATTGGAGGCCTTCAGCCGTGAAAGAGTTGTTAAATTACAATAAATGACAATTACCTGTTCTGCCCAGCGGGTTTAGAGGGCGCATCAGTGTTCGAGGACTGCTGTGGTGAGTTTATACAACATGTGGCGAAACCAACGTGAAACCACGTCCAGACGTCGTGGGGTTCGGCGGTCACAAGTCATTACAGATGTCGGACGTCGTAGGTTGGGCAAACACGCTTGCAGTTCTCTAAGGCTGTTGTTATTGTTGTTGTTGTGGTCTTCAGTCCTGAGACTGGTTTGATGCAGCTCTCCATGCTACCCTATCCTGTGCAAGTTTCTTCATCTCCCAGTACCTACAGCAACCTACATCCTTCTGAATCTGCTTAGTGTATTCATCTCTTGGTCTCCCTCTACGATTTTTACCCTCCACGCTGCCCTCCAATGCTAAATTTGTGATCCCTTGATACCTCAGAACATGTCCTACCAACCGGTTCCTACTTCTCGTCAAGTTGTGCCACAAATTCCTCTTCTCCCCAATTCTATTCAATACCTCCTCATTAGTTATGTGATCTACCCATCTAATTTTCAGCATTCTTCTGTAGCACCACATTTCGAAAGCTTCTATTATCTTCTTGTCCAAACTATTTATCGTCCATGTTTCACTTCCATACATGGCTACACTCCATACAAATACTTTCAGAAACGACTTCCTGACACTTAAATCTATACTCGATGTTAACAAATTTTTCTTCTTCAGAAACGCTTTCCTTGCCATTGCCAGTCTACATTTTATATCTTCTCTACTTCGACCATCATCAGTTATTTTGCTCCCCAAATAGCAAATCTCCTTTACTACTTTAAGTGTCTCATTTCCTAATCTAATTCCCTCAGTAATAAGGAGTAGCTGAGTAGGCAGTACAGTTGAAGGGGAATGGACATATCTAAAAAGAACAATCACAGAAGGTAACTGCGAAGAAATCACGGTTAACGGAAGAAATACTTCAGGTGATAGATGAAAGAAGGAAGTACATAAAAAATCAGGGATACAGAAAAACAAGTCGCTGAGGAATGAAATAAATTGTAAGTGGAGAGAAGGTAAAATGAAATGGGTACAGGAAAAACGTGAAGAAATCGCAAAAGATATGATTGTCTGAAAGACTGACTCAGCATATAGGATAAATAAAAAAAAAAATTCGGTGAAATTAAAAGCAAGTGCGGTAATATTATGAGTGGCATGGAAATTCCATTGTTGAATGCAGAGGAGAGAGCGGGTGAGTGGGAAAAGTACATTTGAAGACCTCTATGAGGGGGAAGATATGTATGATGTGATGCAAGAAGAAACAGGAGTCAATTTATGAGAGACAGGGGTCCAGTAATAGAATCAGAATTTAAGAGAGGTTTGGAGGGCTTAAGCTCAAATGACGCAGAAGGGATACATACAATCAATTAGGATTTCTAAAATCATTTTGGGAAGTGGCAACGAAATGACTATTCACGTTGGTGTGTAGACTGTATGTGTCTGGCGACATACCATCTGACTTTCAGAAAAATATCACCCACACAGTTCCGAAGACTACAAGAGCTGAGAAATGCGAGAATTATCTCACAATCATCTTAACACCTCATGCATCCAAGCTGCTGGCAAGAACATCGTCCACAAGAATGGAAAAAAATTGAGGATGTGTTAGATGACGATCACTTTGGCTTTAGGAAAGGTGAAAGCACCAGAGAGGCAATTCTGATGTTACGGTTGATAATGGAAGTTGGACTAATGAAAAATCAAGAGACATTCATAAGATTTGTCAACTTGGAAAAAGCGTTGGACTACGTAGAATGATGCAAGAAGTTCGAAAGTCTGAGAAAAGTTATAGGAAGGCACATGTAATTTACGGTACGTACACCAGCCACGAGGGAATAATAAGAGTGAACGAACAAGAACGTAGTGCTCGGATTAAAAAAGGTGTAAAACAGGATTATAGTCTTTCGCTTTCAGTATTCAATCTTTACATCGAAAAAGCAATGGTGGTAACAAAAGAAAGATTCAGGGGTGGAATTAAATTTCAAGGTGAAAGGATATGAGTGATACGATTCGCTGATGATATTGCTATCCTGCGTGTGAGTGAAGAAGAATTATGTGATCTGCTGAATGGAATGGACAGTTTAATGAGTACAGAGTATGGATTGAGAGTAAATCGAAGAAAGACGAAAGTAATGAGAAGTAGCGGAAGTGAGAACAGCGAGAAACTTAATATCAGGATTGCGGGTCACGAAGTAGATGATGTTAAGGAATCTACTACCTAGGAAACAAAACGACCCATTACGGAAGAGCAAGGAGAACGTCAAACGTCAACTAGCACTGGCAAAAAGAGTATTCAGGGCCAAGGGAAGTCTACTAGCATCAAACATAGGAATTAATTTGAGCAAGAAATTTATGAAAGTGTACGGTTGGAGCTCAGCATTGTATGGTAGTGAAACATGGACTGTTGGAAACCTGAACAGCAGAGAATCATGTGAGATGTTGGTGCTACAGACGAATATTGAGAATTAGGAATGAAGAGGTTTTGCGCAGAATCGGAAAGGAAAGCAATATAGGTAAATCACTGAGAAGGAGAAGGGAGAGGATTATAGGACATCTGTTTAAACAAGAGGGATTGACCGCCGTGGTACGAAAGAGAGCTGTAGAGGGCAAAAACCGTAGAGGAAGACAGAGACGGGATTACAACCAGCAATTAATTGTTGGCGTAGGTTGCAAGAGCTACTCTGACATGAAGAGATTGCCACAGAAGAGGAATTCATGGCGGGCGGCATCAAACTAGTGAGAAGACAAATGACTCGAAAAACAGTATTCAGCCAGACGCTCTCATGTTGTTCGTGCTGCATTTCTTCTAAACACTTGATTTCATTTTCCACCTGCGTCACTGAGGTGGTCAACACAGGTTACTCTCACGCGGGAGACCTGGGTTCGATTCTTGTTATTGCCAGGGAGATTTCCTTGGCGAGAGGACTAAACTGTGGAGCATACCAGCCTCGCGACGTCAGTTGAGGAAGTGCTTGATCGAGCAGTAGCCATTGTTGAGGATGACATGATGGTCGGTCGGGGCCAACTGGCCAAACTGTGATCAGAACGGGGGCACTTTTCTTTTCCTTCCTTCCATTAGACGTCCTCTTTTCCTTCCTTCCATTAGACGTCCTTTCGTTATCTCTTGCCAAAGCAAAATACCTTCCCTGGTCAATCTTACCTGGCGGCACGCTCCGACTATCATTTCCGCTTTGCGGTCATATGTACGTCTGGGATTTGATTCTTTTCTGTGATCCATTCGTTTCTCTTTTTCTTTCTCTTTCTCTTTCTTTCTCTCTCTCTCTCTCTCTCTCTGGCCTAGTATTTCCCACATTAAAACTCAAATGCGCTCTTAATTCTTAGTTCTTGAGTGGTTTTCACGTTAAAAGTCAAATGTGCAATCTAAAGGACCTGCGGACGAGATGTAAACTTGTTAGCGTCACGGAGCGACAATATTCCTTGATGCGTCGTTTTAAGTGATTTGGGCTTGTGGATTCGATAACATCAACGCGATTCGTTAGATATCCTCACAATAAGAAATCTACGGCTGCTAATTGGGACAAACCATGTGGCCACTCCTGAGGACGACGACGTCCTAACTCCCGATTACTCCACAGAGCAAGGAGGAAGCTTGTTGCGCCATAACACCAGCGACCCCTCACACTTCCCTCCAGTACTAAAATAGTATTCTCTCGATGTCTCAGATTGTGTCCTATCAACCGATCCCTTCTTTTGGTTAATTTGTACCACTAATTTCTTGCCTCCCCAATTCCTTTCACTACCTCAACATTAGTTACGTGATCTACCCATCTAATCTCAAACATTCCTCTGTAGTACCATATTTCCATTCTCTTACTGTCTAAAGTGTTTCACCGTGTCACTTCCAAATATGGGTACACTCCATACAAGTACGGAGAGAAGTAACTTCCTAATACTTAAGTCTACGTTCGATGTTAACAAATTTTTCTTCTTCAGAAACGCTTTGTTCCTATTACTAGTCTACATTTTTTATCCCCACTACATCGGTCATCATCTGTTATTTTTCTTCCCAAATAGCGAAACTCTTCTACTATTTTAAGTGTCTCGTTTCCTAATCTAATTCTCTTACAATCACGTGATTTAGTTCGGCTACATTCCATTAGCCTTTTCTTGCTTTTGTTGGTACTCATTTAATATTCTCATTTGAGGTTATTGTCCATTATGTTCAACAGCTCTTCCATATCTTTTGGTGTGTCTGACAGAATTACCGTGTCATCGAAAAACCTCGAAGTTTTTATTTTTTCTCCTTCTTCAGATTTTGCTTCCGTTTCCTTTACTGCTTGCTCATTTTACAAATTGAGTAACATCGGGGATAGGTTACAAACCCGAGTCATTCCCTTCTCAACCACTGCTTCTCTTTCATAGCCCTCGACTCTTATAGCTGCCGTCTGGTTTTTGTAAATAGCTTTTCGCTCCCTGTGTTTTACCCCTGCTACCTTCAGATTTGCAAAGAGAGCATTACAGTCAACGTCGCCCCACGTCAGTGTTGTCACAAGCTTTCTTTAAGTCTACAAATGCTGTATAGATAGGTTTGCTTTTCATTAATCTGACTCCCAAAAGAAGTCATAGGATCAGTATTACCTCAAGTGTTCCTACATTTCTCCCGAATCCAAGCTGATTTTCCCCGGGTCGTCTTCTATCAGCTTTTTCATTCTTATCAGTAGAATTCATGGTAGTGTTTTACAAGCGTGAGTTATTAAAGTAATAGGTCGGTAATACTCATAACTGCCGGCATTTTCTTTCTTTGTAATTGGAATTATAATGGAGATCACAGGTAGGTACACCCATATCATCTTCACCTACGCACTCTTCCGTTTCTACACTGCTGGCCATTAAAATTGCTACACAACGAAGATCACGTGCTAAAGACGCGAAATTTAACCGACAGGAAGAGTATGCTGTGATGTGCAAATGATTAGATTTTCAGAGCATTCACGCAAGGTTGGCGCCGGTGGCGACACCTACAACGTTCTGACATGAGGAAAGTTTCCAACCGATTTCTCATACACAAACAGTAGTTGACAGGCGTTGCCTGGTGAAACGTTGCTGTGATACCTCGCTTTAAGGAGGAGAAATGCGTACCATCACGTTTCCGAATTTTATAAACGTCGGATTGTAGCCTATCGCGATTGCGGTTTATCGTATAGCGACATTGCTGCTCGCGTTGGTCGAGATCCAAAGACTGTTAGCAGAATATGGAATCGGTGGGTTCAGGAGGGTAACACGGAACGCCGTGCTGGATCCCAACGGCCTCGTATTACTAACAGTCGAGAAGACAGGCATCTTATCCGCATGGCTGTAACGGATCGTGCAGCCATGTCTCGATCCCTGTGTCAACAGATGGGGCCGTTTGCAAGACAACAACCATCTGCACGAACAGTTCGACTACGTTTGCAGCAGCATGGACTATCAGCTCGGAGACCATGGCTGCGGTTACCCTTGACGCTGCATCACAGACAGGAGCGCCTGCGATGGTGTACTCAACAACGAACCTGGGTGCACGAATGGCAAAACGTCCTTTTTTCGGATGAATCCAGGTTCTGTTTACAGCATCATGATGGCAGCATCCGTGTTTGGCGACATCACGGTGAACGCACATTGGAAGCGTGTATTCGTCATCGCCATACTGGCGTATCACCCGGCGTGATGGTATGGGGTGCCTTTGGTTACACGTCTCGGTCACCTCTTGTTCGCATTGACGGCACTTTGAACAGTGGACGTTACATTTCAGATATGTTACGACCCGTGGCTCTACCCTTCATTCGATCCCTGCGAAACCCTACATTTCCGCAGGATAATGCACGACCGCATGTTGCAGGTCCTGTACGGGCCTTTCTGGATACAGAAAATGTTCGACTGCTGCCCTGGCCAGCACATTATAGAGATCTCTCACCAATTGAAAACGTCTGGTCAATGGTGGCCGAGCAACTGGCTCGTCGCAATACGCCAGTCACTACTCTTTATGAACTGTGGTATCGTGTTGAAACTGCATGGGCAGCTGTACCTGTACACGATATCCAAGCTCTGTTTGACTCAATTCCCAGGCGTATCAAGGCCGCTATTACGGCCAGAGGTGGTTGTTCTGGGTACTTATTTCTCAGGATCTATGCACCCAAATTGCGTGAAAATGTAATCACAAGTCAGTTCTAGTATAATATATTTGTCCAATGAATACCCGTTTATCGTGTGCATTTCATCTTGGTGTAGCAATTTTAATGCCCAGTAGTGTATAATGTTACCTTGAAATTTACCTCCCTTGTGTAAACCCTTCATACACTTGATCAATCAGAACCTTACGATCACCTACTTAATAGCCTGTGTGTCCACCACTGGTTCGGATAACAGCGGCAACGCGTCGCGACATGGAAGCAGTGAGGCCTTGGTAGGTGACTGGAGGGACGTAGCACCATATCTGCTCACACAAGTCGCCTAAATCCGGTAGATTCCGGGGAGGGGGGGTGACGAGCTCTGATGCCATGTTGAATCACGTCCCAGTTGTGTTCGATCGGGTTCAGATCTAGTGGGAGGGAACCAGCACATCAAGTTAACTCAACACTGTGTTCTTCGAACCACTCCATCGCACTCCTGGCCTTGAGACACGGCGCATTATCTTGTTGACAAGTGCTTCAGCCGGCGTGAAACATTATCGTCATTTAGGGATGTACGTGGTCTACAACCAGTATACGATACTTCTTGGCTGTCATGGCGCCTTACACGAGCTCCACTGGACCTATGGATGCCACGTGAATGTACCCGCCGCCAGCTTGTCTCCGGCTAACAATACAGGTGTCAAGGAGCTTTTCCCCTGGAAGACGACAGATACACGCCGTCCCATCGGCATGGCGAGGAAGGTAACTTGACTCATCAGACAGTGCTGCCACTGTGCCGACACTCTTTGCCGATGGTCACATGCCCATTGCAATCGTAGTTACCGACGTCGTGGTAATAACATTGACTCTTGCGTGAGTCGCCGGCGGCGCAAGACCATCGATAGGAGTGTACGGCATACTGTGTGTTCGGACACACTTGTACCCTGCCCAGCATTGAAGTCCGATGTTCCGACACAGTTAGATGCCTGTCCTTTTCCAAGTATACCTCTTCCTCTTGTGATTCTCGAACAGAGTATTCGCTATTGCCATCTGAAATTTATTACATAACTCAATCAGATTTTCTTCTCTCGAATTCCTTGTACCCAGCCCGTATTTTCCTGTAACCGTTCCTTCTACTTCTTCCCCTACAACTGGATTCCAGTCCCCCACGACTATTAGATTTTCATCTCCCTTCATCTATTGTAATACCCTTTCAATATCCTCATATACTTTCTCTATCTCTTCATCTTCAGCTTGCGACGTCGGTATGTATACCTGAAATATCGTTGTCAGTGTTCGTTCGCTGCCGATTCTGATCAGAACAACCCTATCACTGAACTGTTCGCAGTAACACGCCTTCTGCCCCTATCTTGCTGTTCATAACGAATTCTAATTCCGTTATATCATTTTCTGCTGTTGTTGATATTACCCTATATTCATCTGACCGGAAATCCTTGTATTCTTTCCATTTCGCTTCACTGATCCCTTCCATATGTAGAGCGAGCCTTTGTATTTCTCTTTTCAGATTTTCTAGCTTCCCTACAATGTTCAAGCTTCTGACATTCCACGCCCCGTCTCGTAGAACGTTATGCTTTCGTTGCTTATTGAATCTCTTCCTCATGGTCACCTGCCCCTTGGCAGTCCCCTGCCGGCGATCCGAATGGGGGGAATCTTTTGCCAATGGACAGATCTTCATGACACATTTTTCATTTAGGGGCCATATGTCCTGTAGATACAAGTTAGGTGTTTGTAATGCAGTGGTTTCCTTCTGCATCATTATACCGTTGACCATTGCTGATTCTTCCGCCTTTAGGGGTAGTTACCCATCGCAAACCGAGCGAGGTGGCGCAGTGGTTAGCACACTGGACTCGCATTCAAGAGGACGACGGTTCAACCCCGTCTCCAGCCATCCTGATTTAGGTTTTCCGTGATTTCCCTAAATCGTTTCAGGCAAATTCCGGGATGGTTCCTTTGAAAGGGCACGGCCGATTTCCTTCCCAATCCTTCCCTAACCCGAGCTTGCGCTCTGTCTCTAATGACCTCGTTGTCGGCGGGACGTTAAACACTAACCACCACCACTACCACCACCACCACCACCCATCGTAAGGACAAGATAGTGCCCTGTACCTCTGTACGCTCCTCCGCTCTCTTTGACAATGCCGTTGGCAGAATGAGGGAATTCTGATACCGGAAATGATTCGGCCGCCAGTGCTGATTGTTGTTGCTGTTGTGGTCTTCAGTCCTGAGACTAGTTTGATGCAGCTCTCCATGCTGCTCTATCCTGTGCAAGCTTCTTCATCTCCCAGTACCTACTGCAACCTACATCCTTCTGAATCTGCTTGGTGTATTCATCTCTTGGTCTCCCTCTACGATTTTTACCCTCCACGCTGCCCTCCAATACTAAATTTGTGATCCCTCGATGTCTCAGAACATGTCCTGCCAACCGATTCCTTCTTCTAGTCAAGTTGTGCCACAAACTCCTCTTCTCCTCAATTCTGTTCAATACCTCCTCATTAGTTATGTGATCTACCCATCTAATCTTCAGCATTCTTCTGTAGCACCACATTTCGAAAGCTTCTATTCTCTTCTTGTCTAAACTATTTATCGTCCACGTTACACTTCCATACATGGCTCCACTCCATACAAATACTTTCAGAAACTAGTTCCTGACACTTAAATCTATACTCGACGTTAACAAATTTTTCTTCTTGCCATTGCCAGTCTACATTTTATATCCTCTCTACTTCGACCATCATCAGTTATTTTGCTCCCCAAATATCAAAACTCCTTAACTACGTTAAGTGTCTCATTTCCTAATCTAATTCCCTCAGCATCACCCGACTTAATTCGACTACATTCCATTATCCTCGTTTTGCTTTTGTTGATGTTCATCTTATATCCTCCTTTCACCACACTGTCCATTTCGTTCAATGCTCTTCCAAGTCCTTTGCTGTCTCTAACAGAATTACAGTATCATCGGCGAACCTCAAAGTTTTTATTTCTTCTCCATGGATTGTAATACCTACTCCGAACTTTTCTTTTGTTTCCTTCATTGCTCGCTCAATATACAGATTGAATAACATCGGGGATAGGCTACAGCCCTGTCTCACTCCCTTCCCAACCACTGCTTCCCTTCCATATCTCTCGACTCTTATAACTGCCATCTGCTTTCTGTACAAATTGTAAATAGCCTTTCGCTCCCTGTATTTTACCCCTGCCACCTTCATAATTTGAAAGAGAGTATTCCAGTCAACATTGTCGAAAGCTTTCTCTAAGTCTACGAATGCTAGAAACGTAGGTTTGCCTTTCCTTAATCTTTTTTCTAAGATAAGTCGTAGCGTCAGTATTGCCTCACGTGTTCCAATATTTCTACGCAATCCAAACTGATCTTCCCAGAGGTCGGCTTCCATCAGTTTTTCCATTCGTCTGTAAAGAATTCGCGTTAGTATTTTGCAGCTGTGACTTATTAAACTGATAGTTCGGTAATTTTCACATCTGTCAACACCTGCTTTCTTTGGGATTGGAATCATTGTATTCTTCTTGAAGTCTGAGGGTGTTTCGCCTGTTTCATACATCTTGCTCACCAGATGGTAGAGTTTTGTCAGGACTGGCTCTCCCAAGGCCGTCAGTATTTAAGCGGTGGCGGGTTTCGAACCCGACTGTAATGCATTGAAAAGTCTAGAGGAGGTCTTCATCCGACAGTAGATGTCAAATTGTTGATAAAAATAATGATGCACGATTACCGTAATAATAATAATAATAATGATAATAAGGGACAAGACCACTTCAGTTAGAATTGCATATTTATAACAATATTCAGAAAAGTTAAACTATTAACTGATAAGAATGATAATAATAAAATAGTTGTTGTGTCGACAAGAGGTGCCGACACTGTGTTGTTGAGGGGGCCGAAATGCACGCTATAAGCGCACGAAGGATGGCGTGAAGTCTGAAACAGGATACGTAATGAATGCTATAAAGAAAAGTACGTAGCTGCAGTAATACTTAACTTAATTCCATCATAGTTGTACATCGCTCTTGAAGATACAAATGCGACTCTGTAGATACATGAAGTTACTAATGGCGCCTTGCTAGGTCGTAGGCATGGACTTAGCTGAAGGCTAATCTAACTGTCTCTCGGCAAATGAGAGAAAGGCTTCGTCAGTGTAGTCGCTAGCAAAGTCGTCGTACAACTGGGTGAGTGCTAGTCCGTCTCTCGAGACCTGCCGTGTGGTGGCGCTCGGTCTGCGATCACTGCCAGTGGCGACACGCGGGTCCGACATGTACTAATGGACCGCGGCCGATTTAAAGCTACCACCTAGCAAGTGTGGTGTCTGGCGGTGACACCACAATAGTATTAACAACTACGAACTATTATTACTATTATAATTATTTGAGCAGTAAAACAATTGACTATGGCTGAAGTTGAGATGGAATAAAATGCAGACTGTCGCAAGAAGAACATTATTTATGGAAATGAGGAATTTATTAACATCGAAATATTAGATGTTAGGACGTCTAGTCGCAAGCTATTTTGTATAAAGTGTATCGTCGTACGGAAGCGAAACACAGTTGAAAAACAGTTTAAACAAGATGAAAATAGAAGTTTCATAAAAGTGGTGCTGCACCATACGGCAAAAAATTAAGTGGATAGATTAGGTAACAAACTAGCACGTCGTAAATTGAGTTGAGGAGAAAAGAAATGCATGCCATAACTTCATGAAATGAATAGATTGGTTCTCTTTGGTAATGGAACGAAGTATGAAGGGCAAAATACAGGGTGTTTGAATGTACGTATTTCGAATGCATATATTTATTAAACTTAAAGAGATACGAATATGAAACTTTACACACATATTTGCGAACCTCTCAAGTTCAGATTATAGATCAGATTTTCAGTATCTCCTCCATCAGCAACGCGAACAATATCACATCGATACTCAAATTCCTCCCATACTAGGGCAAGCACGCCCTTCGTCACTGGTGTTATGGCAGTATGGATCCGGTTCTTCAACTGTTCCAGGTTCTGTGGGAGTGGTGGTTCATAAACGTTGTCTTTAACGAAACCCCACAGGAAGAATTCAGAGGGTGTCAAATCCGGTGCCCGTGGAGCCCAGCTGAGACATGCTAAGTCCCCAGCTGCTTGACAACCAATCCAACGGTTCGGTAGAGTTTCTTTCAAATGTTCACGCATTTGGCGGCTCCAGTAACGCGTGCCCCGTCTTGTTGAAGAATAAAGTTGTCTTTGTGCAGCCTCGGATAAAACCAGTTTTGTAATATAGCGAGATACTGCTGACCGTTAACCGTGTTTCCATCAAAGAAGAATGGGCCGTAAACAGATGATGTGGATACCGCACAAAACACGCTGCGCGGGCTTCGTGCATGTTCAATGTCTTCATGTGAGTTCTGTAGGCCCCAATTTCGAACACTGTGTTAGTTTACCTGACCACTAACATGGAAAGTCGCTTCATCACTGAACACGATGCATTGTACGAAAGTGTTATCGTTGTCAGTAGCATCAAGAATCTCGTTACAAAATACCACACGTGTGTGTTTACATCAGGCCGCAGACCTCGTAACAGCTGTAACTTGTACGGCTTCACAACCAACCGACGTCTCAAAACACGCCAAATTGTTGTTGTAGGCAGTTGTAACTCCCGACTGGTACGACGAGTTAATTTTGAAGGACTACGTTGGAAAGCAGTTTGAATTCGTGAAACATCTTCTTCAGGAACACGAGGGCGGCCATCACTCTTTCTTTTACATCTACAAGTTGTCGATACCATATGCGAATGTTTCACCTATTCAGAGGATCAATTTCGTACCTCAACCTGAAACGTCTTTGCACTGTAATCACGGAATTGCACTTCGCCAACTCGAGAATACAAAATTATTTCTGCTGCGGAGTAGCCATTTTAAACATATGACGATTACCAGGAAAAGAAGAAGACAACTAACATCTAGCGGCTATTAATATTAACTGAACTATGTATTCGTTTCTCTAATAGCCGAGCCGAGGCGCAGCGATCGACAGTTTGAACAAAATAATACTTTGTAATGCGTATATTCTTTTTGAGTTACCCTGTATTGTAGAAGGAGACTAAGGTGGTAAGCAGGTTCAAATAGATGTCGGTGGTTGTGCAGAGATGAAGAGGCCACACAGAATAGCGTTTAGAGTTGCATCAGACGAATTTTTGGACTGTAGATCACAACAACAGCCTTCAGCTTGTACATCAAATATTATCCCACGAAAGACTTTTGAGAATTTCCTTCAAGAGCCAACACATCATCTAGGTTCCACTGAAATTTCATTAACATCTGTGCAGAAAAAATGTGAAGGTAATCACTTCCCAGATGCTTAATGGAAAAAATATACGCTGATGAGAAGGAAATCACAACACTAAGGAGGAGTTGCGCGAAATAACAAAAGTAGCTAGGCCTCTATTTAGATTTCGTACAACCTGCATAAGAGTAGCCCTAGTAGTGCCTAGTAAAAATCAGGTTTGCTTCACTACGCGCTTTAAAGATCCTAAGCGTTAGTTATCTTTGATATTACACGTGTTAAGTTGATGTTACTCAAGAATGCCTTTAAGTCAACAAAAACGTCATTGTCAGTACCTCACAGAGTTTGAACGACGTCGTGTTATATAGCTATGTGATACTTTTACGATACTGCCGCTGTACATAATGGGTGGTCACGAGAATATACAGTCTCAAGAAGACGGAATCTGGAAGGCCTTGTGGCACTACAGAGAGGGAAGACCATCGTGTTCGGCTTGTGGCTCTGGCGCAACATACTGCATCTGCAGCAGCAATCTGAGCATCAATTCGACAACAGTGACACAACCGACCTTTACAAATTGGCTACTTCAAGGACAGCTCAGAGCCAGACGCCCTGTAGCGTGCATTCACTAATCTCAAACCACCGCCATTTACGACTTAAATTATGTCGAGCGAGAGCTCGTTACAGGGTAGGCTGGAGATCTGTTTTGTTTTCTGATGGAAGCAGGTTTCATCTCGACTTCACTGATGGCCGTGTGTTGGTTACGGGGTGGTCAGTTGAGACCCTGCAACCAACCTGTCTGTGTGCTAGACACTCTGGAGTTATGGTTTCGGTTGAGATTTCGTATGACGGAGCACTTTCGTGGTTATCCCATGCACCTTGACTACGAAACTGTACATCAGTCTTGTGATTCGACCTCTCATGCTGCCATTCCTGACGAACATTCCTAGGGTGTTTTCCAACAGGATAACGATCGCCCACATACCGCTGTTATAAGCCAACATGCATGGTCTACAGAGTGTCGATATGCTGCCTTGGCCTCTCGATAACCAGATGCGTCTCCACTCGTGAACGTATGGGGCATCATCAGACGACAACTCCAACGTCATTCACAAACTACATTAACCACCCGTGTACTGACCAAACAAGTGCAACAGGCATGGAACTCTATCCCACAAACTGATATCGCGCACCCGTACAACACAACGATTGCACGTTTGCATGCTTTCGTTCAACAATCTGACGGTACACCGGTTATCAAGGTACCAGTATTTCACATTTGCGATTTCTTACCCGACATGTGATCTTGCAATGTTAACCCCTTAACAATGTTACCATTTTATCTAGACGTATGTGTTCCCCAAATTTCATTCCTCTACATCAAGTAGTTTTGGAATTCCGATTTTTTTTTTTTCGGCAGTGTGCAATGTCTTCAAAATCAACCAACCAGCCCTCCAGTATCTAGTGCTTTAAAATTTAAAAAATAAATAAATAAAAACATATCGTTTTATTGAAGAAGAGACACGTTCCTTCTCTCGAGAAATTTCCCCTCGAAGCGTCTCTGTTTAACGAGCGGTAAAATGCAATATATTGGCGAACCTGCAGATAATTGATGAATTTTAGAAAGTCATTTCAAACTGCGAGTAATTTCGGCAAACACTACTCTAATACAAACTCCACGTATTTAATCACATTTTAATTACGCCCTGAAACTTCCGTTCCAAACTGTTGACATAACAACAAAGTACGGTTAGGAAAGTGAATTTTAATGAAACCCAACAAAATTAATTTCACAGTTTACAAACATGGTAGCTTACCACGAATTCAGTACCTTACATAACATACAAACTGACCGTAACGAAGGGTTTCACAATGAGGAGATACGACAACGGTAAATTAAAGTGTATTACTTACACTTGAGGAAGTGTGCTAGCACGACAATATGAGTAATGCAGCTTGCTATGAACTGAGGACGTAGTTGTGTGATTTTTCTCCTTTTCGAGGTAATAAAAATAGTTCCCTCCAGATCTTGAACGATTCCTGTCACATTACTTTACGAGGTGAACCTGGACTTGGAATTGTACAGGTTTCTTCTAATGGTTAACACCGATACTATTTTACTAATCACTAGAGGTTTCAAACTCAAGTTTCATAAGCTACATTACTTTCTGTCATAATGACGTCATTTTTTCTCCAATATGGAAGAATTATAACATCACATCTTTAAAACTGGACACAATCATAATTCCTGTCAAATGATCGAGAAAATACACAGAGAAGACTCTTCTGCCTCGTTCAACAGTAACAAACACGGTTCTTACAAAATACCACTGTTGTTAATCTCATTCTGGAAACATCCCCCAGGCTGTGGCTAAGCCATGTCTCCACAATATCCTTTCTTTCAGGAGTGCTAGTTCTGCAAGGTTCGCAGGAGAGCTTCTGTAAAGTTTGGAAGGTAGGAGACGAGGTACTGGCAGAAGTAAAGCTGTGAATACCGGGCGTGAGTCGTGCCTCGGTAGCTCAGATGGTAGAGCACTTGCCCGCGAAAGGCAATGGTCCCGAGTTCGAGTCTCGGTCGGGCACACAGTTTTAATCTGCCAGGAAGTTTCATATCAGCGCACACCCCGGTGCAGAGTGGAAATCTCATCTCATTCTGGACCACTGTTGTTGTCATGAAACTGATTAAATCTTCTAATTCGATGACAGTGTGTACCCCATTTTAAAACGGTAAAGTCTAAATAAATAAAACTTTACTGTCAGCATTAAATGGCCTGGGTCTGAATCTCTTTAGCAGTAATACCAACACTCCAACAACATTACTTGATTTTTTTCAAATAAAGATTTGTTCCATCAACCAAGTGAGATTTCACGTGTGCTGGACTGCTGTTGAAATTGATAGTCAATATTTTATAAAGGTTTTGCATTCAGTTACTATTTTAAAGTTCATTTGTGTTAACATTTGCTGTAAAAGTAACTTATTAGTGGATTTTCATTAATTTCAGTCTTTATTCCTGTGTTATTGACTCGAGTGATCTGCTATTCGTGAGTGTGCTTAACGTCGTTAGTCCAAGCCTCACGCCTAAGTAGTGTGTTTACATTTTCTGGCGTGCAGTTGTTCCTGTAGCGGTTATAAAGCGAAGTACTGACAAAGTTACTTGTGCCCTGTTATATAGTTATCAAATTTAATAGTTTTCAGCGGTGTTTCGTGCTTTTTGTGGAGAAATAACGATTTAAAAAACTATTGGAAACGTTCGCTCGCTGTGTTTTTTAGAGTTTTCTGTGCGTTGAAGTCGTTTAGTAAATTTCGTGCTTTAATTTTCAGCTGACGTTCTTATTGTTTCCAATGAAATATTTCACTAAAATTTGCATTCAGTGTTAACTTCGTTGAGTGTTCTAGAGGTACCTTGAATTTTTTATTTTGGCTAATAATTTTCTGAAGTTTTGTCGGTACAGGTGTTACCTGTGGTGTAGTAGCACTAATACACGTACACTACTCACTATTAAAATTGCTACACCAAAAAGAAATGCAGATGATAAACGGGCATTGATTGGACAAATATATTATACTACAACTGACATGTGATTACATTTTCACGCAATTTGGGTGCATAGATCCTGAGAAATCAGTACCGAGAACAAACAGTCACAGTAAGACTCAGTTTTTACAGTTTCTAACACACAATTCAACAAAACCTGACGCTTTAATTTCACAGAATGGGCATATGATCAGTGAAACTGAAGAGTTCAGATTTCTAGGTGTTCAGGTAGACAGTAAACTGTCGTGGAAAGCCCACGTTCAGGATCTTGTTCAAAGACTTAATGCTGACATTTTTACTATTCAAACGGTATATGAAATCAGTGATCGTTCGACACGAAAATTAGTTTACTTTGCTTATTTTCATTCGCTTATATCATATGGTATTATATTTTGGGGTAACTCTTCCCATTCTAAAACGATACTTTTTGGCTCAGAAACGGGCAGTTCGGTCAATAAGTGGTGTAAGTTCAAGAACCCCTGTTCAAGAGTCTGGGTATTCTGACATTGGCCTCTCAATACATATATTCCTTACTGCCATTTCTTGTTAACAATATTAGCTTATTCCCAAGAATATACAGCTTTCTCTCAGTTAATACTCGCCAGAAATGAAACCTTCATTTGGATCGGACATCCTTAACTCACGTGCAGAAATGTGTGCAGTGTACTGCTGCATCCATTTTCAATAAGGTACCACAGGAATTCTAAAATCTTAGCAATAATACACGCGCTTTCAAATCGAAACTGAAGAGTTCCCTCATGGGTCACTCCTATTCCGTCGAGGAGTTCCTTGAAAAATTAAGCTTGGTGTATTGTTGATTAGGTTTACTTAAGCCATGGATTGACATTTTTCGGGTTCATAAACTTTTATTTTTATCTGTTATTACTTTTTTGTAATTTCATGTACTGACACGTTCCACAACTTTGGAGATTTTCTCCTCAATTTCATTCTAGAGAACTTGACATGTACATAAGATAATACACACGAGTAGTTTGTACAGAAATTTAGTCTATCACTAGACTTCGCTGATTTATCGGGAAGTTGAGCATATAGACATGGATGATGCGTTGTGCCAATAAGGCCACACTGCTTAAGACGTGACTGCATTAGCTTTGCAGACTTCAGTTGTCATATGCATTGTTCTTAAATGTTTCCTTTAGAAGGAAATTATGCATAACAGACATATAATCTTTGTTGAAGTTAGAATATTTTCTGTGGCTTGTGTTGGAACATTCTGCATACTAAACAATTCTATAATACGTTACTTAACAGAATTATATATCTTGATGGCATAATAATATACAATTGGCTTTTAACATTTTTTCCACCTCATTCATTTTGGTCGCTATAAATTTTGGAGGACTGCATCGAGCCTGAAAATGTAACGGGCAAAAAAGTCATTATTACCACAAGAAAGCTGTAACCGGTACGTAAACTACTGTATAGAGGAACTTGTCCATCAGTTGAGATAGTTTGTCAAAGAATCTGTCACGTTGTTCCTTACTGATACTTGGTGTTTCCAGCAAAATCGTTGATTCAACAGTTCCCACCCGTAAATCCATGTAACAGTTCTTACCCGGTTTTTTTCGGAACTGATGCTTTATTTTCAGTTGCTCTGTGTATTTGTACACTAGATTTAGAAACGTATTTTTACTAAAAGGCATAAAGATGGCTATCTAATTTCATAACGTTATAGTAAAATATTGTTTTCCATTCATCGCGGAATGTCCTCGGAAAAAGACGTATTATTTCCTAAAACAACTTTCATGGTAGTGACTTCTTTTCCCTGCAAAACTCCATCACCTAATGTGATTGTTGGTGCTGGTTATGTATCAATCGCTTCCCCGATTGTCATTCATCGCGGAATGTCCTCGGAAAAAGACGTATTATTTCCTAAAACAACTTTCATGGTAGTGACTTCTTTTCCCTGCAAAACTCCATCACCTAATGTGATTGTTGGTGCTGGTTATGTATCAATCGCTTCCCCGATTGTCATTCAAGAAATCCGATTTTTTCACGCTCGACTTCGGTCTAGGATCAGATTACCATCGAGTTTCAAAAAGCCGTCTCAGCTCTGCATCTACGTAATTATAGTACCAGTTATCATATGTACAATGTTTAATCAATCATCATCATCATCATCATTTAAGACTGATTATGCCTTTCAGCGTTCAGTCTGGAGCATAGTCCCCCTTATAAAATTCCTCCATGTTCCCTATTCAGTGCTAACATTGCAAGTAAGACTAGCAACCTGCTTCCCTGGTACTATATATATGATGCTGGCAACAATCAGAGCAAAATGTTTAATCAATATGATCATATATACGGCTAATGTTAATGATGGAACAACGTAATCCGATAACTGATACTATGATTATGCAGATGCACAGCTGAGATGATTTTTGAACGCGATCATGGTCGGATCCTAGACCGAAATCGATCGTCTGTAATAAAAGAAACCGTTACAGATGTGTATTGTATAATGTAGTTCCTAATATTCTGCATTTTTGCCTGCTAAAGAAATGTAATAATGTAGATTTTGGTGCTTTGAGTGTTTTGTTCGGTACAATCCGAAACTTCTTTGTTCGATAAAACATGAACGTACCGCCTAACTAGTTTGACATTTACGTTATTATTTTGCTGGACATAGTCACAAGCTGTACGTAAAGAATAATATCACTTGTATCTAATGATACAATAAAAATGTATTACTTACTTACTAGCAAATAAAATAAAAGACTCCAAAATTTAGTGCGTGCACTGTACAACTCATAGGAACGGATATCTTGTTGACACTCCTGAATAAATTATTGTTTCCATTCAAAATCGCGTGAGTAGTCTCGTTCCTTCTTAGTTCACACTACAGGGCCGCGGCAGGTACTATCAAATGTGTTAAGAGCTGAGAAACATCTCTTGTCCGACACAAGCCACTGTCCGATAGTACTCGACCTTCTCCTAATCTATTTACACAAATTTGTAGAGAGCTCTGACATATACTGGACCACGACAACAGCAAAGGAAAAGACGAAACTGACCATAATAAAATGAACTATAAACCATTTTAAGATTTATATGGCCATACAATGCATGAAAAGAAATTTTAGTGAAAGTAACAGGCGAGTAGCTTGTGGTAAGCCTTTGCCAAATTTTGTAAAGGCAGAAATAATGTCACTGACAGATACAGCAACCAGTCCAATGTTTTACGTGATAATTTATTGCAGTCATAGTTGAGATGACATACGGCCAATTACTGGTTTGAGTCGTTAGAGGCCATCCATCTTTCTGTCACTTCGATTTTATTTACAGTGTAACACGTCAAATTTGTCACCACGTGTGGCGAACGTCATACTGTTGTAGCAACCATACATGGAATTTAAGTTGACGTGTTACACTAAAATCAAACTGAGAAACAGGTAATGAACTCTGTTACATAGAAGATAATCGATTATAAGCTTAATAGGACAATAATGAGGTTAGAATATCAGGTGCTAAGACATCCAGACGAATCGCTAATTTTAAGAAAAGTATTAGGGAAATATTTTAGAGGAGTTAAATACCATAAAATCCAAGAAAATTGAATCAATGTGGTTGGTTGGTAGAGATATAATGAGTCGGAATGAGACAGAGCATAACAGCAAACAGAGTGGAAACTAAAACCAAGATAGGAAAATTGTCCAACATTTTATAAAAGAATTTTGAAAATATTTTGAAAGTTACGTCACCTTCTTTTTCCTATCGGTTAAGTAGGTAAAGTAGGAAACGAGGTCTTGGCTTACAAATGTCACTTGCACGGACGGGAATTTAATGACTTTGTAAGAATCAGTGTTGGTCAGCAACCAGTATCAATACAGGACAACCAGTATAGTGAACAATATTCTTGGTGGAAGACAAAAAAGGTCGTGGAGTAGAATGAAATTAGGAACCAGAGTGAGAAATCAGCGTACCAGATGCAAATTTAATTTCCAATTGATGAGAGACGCGTCTTCTCGATAACATAGTAAACCAAAGATTAAATATTACAGGAAGTGAAATTTTAATAAAGGGGGTAATTTATGCAAGAAAAATAATGTTGAGAAAAAATGTTGTTAGTGAGATTTTATGCAGAGCTTCGTATTTGACTACTTGAGAAAATGCATTTATTCTTAGTTCTCTCTGATCATAGCCCATTACTGGTTTTTCTTCGCTGATACTTGTTACTTGTACCCGGGAGAAAGCTTGTCAACACTCTTGGAATATGACTAAGGCCGTCATTCAGAAATATAATTCAATTAAGACTCTTTCTCTTTTTTTCTGTCGAAAAACTATGCGGTTCTATTTCCACAGACAGCTATTTTTATCTGCTTTCCCTATTCACCCAATAGCATTATTTCTCCAACGCATATGAACTAGTAAGTGTTTTATATAACTGTATATTATTGTTACTGCTGGATGGTACATTGAATGAACAGCCGGCATGCCCTTTTCATTATGATTCAGTGAAGTAATTTGATTCCTCCGCTATCATTTTTATGCTTGGCAATATATTCTAAACCACGAACTTAATGGACGTACACTCATAAGCAGTTAAGTTAAGCATACGTACGTAGTACAGTGTAACATCTCCTTTTTTCCTGATAATAGCAGGGAAAGTACCAGAGCTCCAAGCGCTAGTAGAAAGTACTGATGCTCAAATCTTTATAGACACTGAAAGCTGGCTAAAACCGGATATAAGTTCATCCGAAATTTTTGCGAAGTACCTAGCGGTGTTCCGAAAGGATAGGCCAAACACAGTTTGCGGTGGCCTGTTTGTTGCTATTAAAAGTAGTTTATTCTGTATCGAAATTAAAGCAGATAACTCCCGGGAGTTAGTATGGGCAGAGATCATTCTTGGCAATGGGAATACAGTAATAACTGGACCCTTTTACCGACCTCCCAACTCAGTTGATACGACTGCTGAAAGGTTCAAAGAAGCCTTGAGTTTAATTTGAAACACGTACCCGGCTCATACAGCTATAGTTGGTGGTGACTAATTAACCCTCGATATGTTATCGAAAATACATGTTTATACCCAGAGGTACGCCTATCCTGAGAGACTATCTCCACTCCTTCCAAATTAACAATTTCAGTGCAGACCAAACGTGGCATGAATTCAAAGAAATACTGTCGACAGCTGTTGAGAGATTTATACGAAATAAATTAACAAACGACGGAGTTGATCACCATTGGTACACAAAACGGGTCAGAACGCTGTTGCAGAAACAACGAAAAAATCATGCCAAATTTAAACGGATGCAAAATCTCCAAGATTGGCGATACTTTCGCAGAAGCTCGAAATTTAGCTCGGACATCAATGCGAGATGTTTATAACAGTTTCCGCAATGAAACTTTATAGCGGAACCTGACAGAAAATTCTCGTCTTATGTGGAGTATGCCAGCGCCCTGCGAAAGCAAAGTTACTAAACGCAACCTTTCGTAATTCCTACACCAAAGAAGACGAAGTAAATATTCCAGAATTCGAATCAAGAACAGCTGCTAACGTAAGTAACTTAGGAGCAGATATCCTCGGAGTAATGAACCAACTTCAGTCAATAAAAGCTAGTCTTCTGGTCCAGACTGTACACGAATTAGGTTCCTTTCAGAGTATGCTGATGCAATAGCTCCAAACATAACAATCATGTACAACCGCTTACTCGACGCGAGATCCGTACCCAAATACTGGAAAGTTGCACAGGTCACACCTATATTCAAGAAAGGTAGTAGGTGTAATTCAACTAATTACATGCTCATATCATTAACGTCAATATGCAGCAGAACATTATGAATTACCTCGAAAAGAACGGTCTATTGACGCACAAACAACACGGATCTATAAAACATCGTTCTTGTGAAACACTACTAACTCTTTAGTCACACGATGTGTTGACTGCTTTTGACAAGGGATTTCAAAGTATTCCGTATTTCTAGATTTTCAGGTCACTTCTGACGCTGTACCACCCAAGCGGCTTGTAGTGAAAATGCGTGCTTATAAATATCCTTTCAGTTATGTGACTGGAGTCACGATTCCCTGTCAGAGAGGTCACAGTTCGTAGTAACTGACTGAAATCATCAAGTAAAACAGAAGTGATTTCTGGCGTTCCCCAAGGTAGTGTTATAGGCCTTCTGCTGTTCCTTATCTATATAAACGATTTAGGTGACAATCTGGAGAGTCGTGTTAGGTTATTTGAAAAATAAAAAATTGTGAGGTAAGCCAAATGAGTGGTAAAAGGAATCCGTTAAATTTGTTTATACGATAAATCAATCTAATGTAAAGCCCATAAATTCAACCAAATACCTAGGAATTGCAATCAAGAACAAGTTAAATTGGAAAGAACACATATAAAATGTTGTGGAGAAGGCAAACTAAACACGGCATTTTATTGGCAGAACTCTTAGGAAATGTAACAGATTTACTGAAGAGACTTCATACACAACAAATGTCCGTCCTCTTTTGGAGTACTGCAGCTGTTGCAGGGTCCTTACCAGATAGGATTAGCGGTGTACATCGAGAAAGTTCAAAGCAGAGCAGCACATTTTACAATATAGCGAAATAGGGAAATGTTCAAATGTGTGTGAATTCCTAAGGGACCAAACTGCTAAGGTCAACTTTCCCTAGACCTGCACACTGCTTAAACTACACTACTGGCCATAAAATTTGCTACACCACGAAGATAACGTGCTACAGACGCCAAATTTAACCGACTGGAAGATGCGGTGATATGCAAATGATTACCTTTTCAGAGCATTCACACAAGGTTGGCGCCGGTGGTGACACCCACAACGTGCTGACATGAAGGAAAGTTTCCAACCGATTTCTCATATACAAACAGCAGTTAACCGACGTTGCCTGGTGAAACGTTGTTGTGATGCCTCGTGTAAGGAGGAGAAATGCGTACCATCACGTTTCCGACTTTGATAAAGGTCGGATTGTAGCCTATCGCGATTGCAGTTTATCGTATCACGACATTGCTGCTCACGTTGGTCGAGATACAATGACTGTTAGCAGGATATGGCATCGGTGGCTTCAGGAGGGTAATACGGAACGCCGTGCTGGATCCCAACGGCCTCATATCACTAGCAGTCGAGATGACAGGCATCTTATCCGCATTGCTGTAACGGATCGTGCAGCCACGTCTCGATCCCTGTGTCAAAAAATGGGCACGTTTGCAAGACAACAAACGTCTACATGAACAGTTCGACGACGTTTGCAGCAGCATGCACTATCAGCTCGGAGACCATGGCTGCGGTTAACCTTGACGCTGCATCACAGACAAGAGCGCCTGCGATGGTGTACTCAACGACGAATTTGGGTGCACGAATGGCAAAACGTCATTTTTTCCGATGAATCCAGGTTCTGTTTACAGCATCATGATGGTCGCATCCGTGTCTGGCAACATCGCGGTGAACGCACATTGGAAGCCCGTATTCGTCATCGCCATACTGGCGTATCACCCGGCGTTATGGTATGGGGTGCCATTGGTTACACGCCTCGGTCACCTCTTGTTCGCATTGACGGCACTTTGAACAGTGGACGTTACATTTCAGATATGTTACGACCCGTGGCTCTACCCTTCATTCGATCCCTGCGATACCCTACATTTTAGCAGGATAATGCACGACCGCATGTTTCAGGTCCTACACGGGCCTTTCTGGAAACAGAAAATGTTCGGCCAGTCGGAGTGGCCGAGCGGTTCTAGGCGCTACAGTCTGGGCATGGATATGTGTGATGTCCTTAGGTTTGAGTAGTTCTACGTTCTAGGGGACTAATGACTTCAGAAGTTAAGTCCCATAGTGCTCAAAGCCATTTGAACCATTTTTGAACAGAAAGTGTTTGACTGCTGCCCCGGGCAGCACATTCTCCAGATTTCTCACCAATTGAAAACTTCTGGTCCATGGTGGCCGAGCAACTGGCTCGTCACAATACACCAACCAGTCACTACTCTTGATGAACTGTGGTATTGTGTTGAAGCTGCATGGGCAGCTGTACCTCTACACGCCATCCAAGCTCTGTTTGACTCAATGCCCAAGCGTATAAAGGGCGTTATTACCGCCAGAGGTGGTTGTTCTGCGTACTGATTTCTCAGGATCTATACAACCAAATTGCGTGAAAATTTAATCGCTTGTCAGTACTAGTATAATATATTTGTCCATGAATACCCGTTTATCATCTGCATTTCTCCTTGGTGTAGCAATTTTAATAGCCAGTAGTGCAACTTATGCTAGGAACAACACTCTCTCTCTCTCTCTCTCTCTCTCTCTCTCTCTCTCTCTCTCTCTGCTCCCCCCCCCCCCCACCAACACACACCCCTCATGCCCGAGGGAGGACTTGAACCTCCGGCCTGAGGGGACCGTGCAATCCGTGACATGGCGCCTGAAACCGCGCGGCCGTACAGCGCTGTTGCGAAATACAGTACTGGCCATTAAAGAAGAAATGCACATGATAAACGGTTATTCACTGGACAAATTTGTTATAACAGAACTGACTTGTGATTAATTTTCACACAATTTGGGTGCATAGATCCTGAGAAATCAGTACCCAGAACAACCACCTCCGGCCGTAAACAACGGCTTTGATACGCCTGGGCATTGGGTCAAACAGAGCTTGGATGGCGTGTACAGGAACAGCTGCCCATGCAGCTTCATCACGATACCACGGTTCATTAAGAGTAGTGACTGGTGTATTGTGACGAGCAAGTTGCTCGGCCACCATTGACCAGACGTTTTCAATTGGTGAGAGATCTGGAGAAAGGCCCGTACAGGACCTTCAACATGCGGTAGTGCATTATCCTGCTGAAATGTAGTGTTTTGCAGGGATCGAATGAAGGGTAGAGCCACGGGTCGTAACACATCTGAAATGAAACGTCCACTGTTCAACGTGCCGTCAATGCGAACATGAGGTGACCGAGACGTGTAACCAATGGTATCTCATACCATCATGCCGGGTGATACGCCAGTATGGCGATGACGAATACAGGCTTCCAATGTGCGTTCACCGCGATGTCGCCAAACACGAATGCGACCATCATGATGCTGTAAATAGAACCTGGATTCATCGGAAAAAATGACGTTTTGCCATTCGTGCACCCAGGTTCGTCGTTGAGTACACCATCGCAGGCACTGCTGTCTGTGATGCAGCGACAAGGGTAACCGCAGCGACGGTCTCCAAGCTGATATTCCATGTGGCTGCAGACGTCGTCGAACTGTTCGTGCAGTTGTCTTGCATACGTCCCCATCTGTTGACACAGGGATCGAGTCGTGGCTGCACGATCCGTTACAGCCATCCGGATAAGATGCCTGTCATCTCGACTGCTAGTGATGCGAGGCCGTTGGGATCCAGCACGGCGTTCCGTATTACCCTCCTGAACCCACCGACTCCATTTTCTGCTAACAGTCATTGGATCTCGACCAACGCGAGCAGGCCGAGCGGTTCTGGGCGCTCAGTCCGGAACCGCGCGACTGCTACGGTCGCAGGTTCGAATCCTGCCTCGGGCATGGATGTGTGTGATGTCCTTAGGTTAGTTAGGTTTAAGTAGTTCTAAGTTCTAGGGGACTGATGACCACAGCTGTTAAGTCCCATAGTGCTCAGAGCCATTTGAACCATTTGATAAACCGCAATCGCGATAGGCTACAATCCGACCTTTATCAAAGTCGGAAACGTGATGGTACGCATTTCTCCTCCTGACACGAGGCATCACAACAACGTTTCACCAGGCAACGCCGGTCAACTGCAGTTTGTGTATGAGAAATCGGTTGGGAACTTTCCTCATGTCAGCACGTTGTAGGTGTCGCCACCGGCGCTAACCTTGTGTAAATGCTCTGAAAAGCTAATCATTTGCATATCACAGCATCTTCTTCCTGTCGGTTAAATTTCGCGTCTGCAGCACATCATCTTCGTGGTGTAGCAATTTTAATGGCCAGTAGTGTAGGTAAGAGAGTGTCACGGACGTGATAGTGCATCTGGGATGGACACCATTCAAATAAATGCGTTTTTCGTTGTTGCGGAATCTTCTAACGAAATTTCAATCAATATTTTGTTGATGCCAACCTACTTTGGGAGAAGCGATCATCATAAAAAAATAGGGGAAATCAGACGTTGCACCGATAGATATAGGTGTTCATTTCTTCCGAGCGCTGTTCGAGATTGGAATAGTAGAGAATTATTGTCAAGGTGGTTCGATAAACCTCATACTAGCCACTTAAGTGTGATTTGCAGAGTATGCGATTAGATGTAGAACATGAGCTCCTAGGACACGTGGAGAACCTTGCTAAATGTTCATTCATTTGCCTTAATACATACTATGAGTCGTACTATTATAGGTACAATTGAAAGGAACGAGTAGAAGAGAATGAAAGAACCAAATGATCCTAAAAAAACACCTTACAGCAAATCCCCCAAGGATCCAAACTACAGATTTGCACTTGAGGATACACACATTACAAGAAGTGTTCAACATGACCAGCATTCATGTGAAGGCAGTCTTCAGACATCCCCTCATCGATGCCCATACACATTCAAAAATACCAGCCGTGCTCCCAGTGCAGTGAGTAGTATAGCAATATACCCTTTGTCCCACTCTTCGGTGCACATGTACGTACCATATACATATACCTACCATAATCATGTCACTAGAAATGCTCCTTTTTATGGCATCACCCTGTCACGCCTCTCTTGGAAATAGGCCAGTCAAAAAGCTTTTAAGAATCACGTCAGTCCTCTTGGTTAATCAGAAAGCTTGTAAGCAAACACACATATTTAAATCTCCAAATGAAAGCTTAGCATTTTACCATTTATCAGCTTTAACTTAAGGCACATTGTCAAATCAGAGATCTACTAACCCAAAACACAAGTCTTTTGCTTTCCTCCAATACATCCCAATATTTTATGACACATCAAAATGAAACAGTTAATCAAAGAGCTACATACATCAGGGATAATATCATTCCGACAAGCAAAGTGGTTAGTCACCAAATCGAAATATGCCTTCTCAGTAAATTGAGACTTGCTGATATCAAGATTGGTTCCAACAAGAAAATCGCGTAGTCAGCAGGTTGACACTTGTCGATGTCTGCTAGGCAGTTGTGATATTCCAGTGGGCCAACTGTGATGCAAGTGCGAGTAGAATGAGCTGCATGACAAATAATTGCAACAAAATTCCAATTCCTCCAAAATGGTTTATAGAAAAATGTAATAGTTTTTGTTGTACTATGTACTAAAATATGTACTGTACTTAAAATGTTTATGTCAGTCTTGTTTTCATATACGTCAAAAATGTGTGAAGGGTATAATGTACAGTAAGTCCATGTCTAAAATGTCTCTCAAAAATTCATAAGCTTGTTTAAGTCAAGTGTGCCAATATTATTTCAGAATACGCATATTTATCAAAACTACATAAAAGGTGTAGCTTACTATGTTTCCACTTTTAAAATGTCAGTCGAAACTACGTAAGCTTCATCAGCAACGCCCATCCATAAAAATATGTAAAGGGTGTAACTTACACTATTGTCACGCCTAAAATATCTGTCGAAACATCTGATCGAGCTTACAGATTAAGCTATATTTGTCAACACCATAAATCGATTTTTGTAGCACATTTGAGACAAAGCACAGTGGATCCCCCAATTATGTATTATCACATCTC